>NW_027514395.1:886164-1205496 GCF_048772815.1 Callospermophilus lateralis | reverse complement strand
AATGGAGCACTGCTGAATCATGTTCTTTCGAAAATAAGAAACCATGAACTCCAGGTCAGATAAATGAAGACCCATCTTTGATGGTATCACTACAAAGGAAGCTAAAGCTCCTGACAACAACATATATTTCAAGTGCCCAAACTCAGAGGCAGTTTCTCAAGAAGTCTTTAGGCCAGCAGATTTCCATGATTGTGGTGTGTTTATCCTGTCCCTTAATTTTGAAAACTTATCTACAATCCTCAAGCTTGTGAACTCCTGAGCATTTTCCATTCCAGATATGTATTCACAGATTTTCTAACTCTTGCCCTCTAATTGTGTCTTACTTGGGGTGAAGGTAATGTCAAGGCATTGCTCTGAATGAGAGTGGAAAGATTTTTTGTAGTGCATATTTGCATACACAATGGATTCATTTTCCTTTATTTCCATTTGAATTATTGAAACCATGACACTAACGCATACCCTAATAGACTCTGACTACTAATGTAATATGATGGAGAAAAATAACCCAAACAGAATAGAAATACAAGCAGCTCAGAGGAGGAATGGTGTATAGTTGGAATTGCCTTTTGCCTGATAAAGGGTAGTTGTTAAAAATCTGGTTAATTTTTAATTGAAAAAGTTCTCCATGTGTTTTGAAAGGTATCAAATATGTGAATTCCTGTCTCCCTTTCTCTGTTGCCAATTCAGCACATGTATTTTTATATGCACAAATAGAATCCTACCTGGTACCACACGTACATTATTGTGAGGTGGCTGAGTTGGCAGATACAAATTGTGAGAAGAGATCCCTCCTCCTAAACGCTGTAGGAACTGAAAATTCAACCTATGCGTGAACTTCCTAGTAGAACAACATTACACATAAATCCATGTTAAGTAAAATAAATATTTTTGGATCTGTGTATGATATGTATTTCATGATAAATTTCTATTGGCATATATATTGCTACTTTATAATATCTCTGTATGTGTTTTGTGAAAAATCTACACTCTATAGATTTTTCAAAATATAAAATATATGTGTCTAATTATACACTCCTTAAATTCATTCATGTTCATGTATGAAACCACGGCACATGCAACAGCAAAAGACATTAATTGAGGATCCAATCCAGCATGCTGGGCCTACGTGCTCACTCAAGAAGGAAGAGCAGCCCAGATCCCCGAGGAGGGATTGAGCAGTGCTTAAGTACACGTTTTGGGGAGGGCGAGACTTTACATATATCACAGTCTCCTTTAACAAATCATCATACACTGCAGGAAAATCAAACAACAAATCCTAAACATGATTAGTTTATTCATTGGCGGGAACACGTCAGGCGGGAGTGATAGGTCAGTTCTAAAGCAGGGTACACATTCAAATTGATTGGTTTAGGCCCTATGATGCATATGTGTCAGGCCGCACAGGGTCCTAGGTTACTAAACAACCAGGCGGTCATAGGGAATATTTACTGGGCAGTCCAGGAATTGTCCTACAAGTTACAAGAATTTCAGGGTTTGCGTGTATCATAGGAACTTAACAATACCTGGTCCTTTACATTTTAACTCAAGCCTTGCTGCTTAGAAACTTTTCAACACCCGGTCTTTTACACTTTAACTTTTACACTTTAATTTCAATTTCTTTTACCCTTACAGATCACTCCTGGTGCACAAGAAGGGTGTCCAAGCCACCCTGACTTTAGGCAAATGAGGGGCAAGGGAGCTTATTTTGGACACTGTCTTGGCCTGTGCCCCTCATGGAAACCTCCAGCCAGAGGTTATGATGAGTGTCTTTATGGAAGAAGATGAGGGCCATGTAGGAGTGTTTTGGTTTTAATTGTGGTCATTTGTGTGGTGGTTGGAAGAGATGACTGGTCCACCAGGGCTTGAACTCTGCTCTGATACTCCTTAGAGACTGAGCTCTGGAACTGACCTCAGAGAAGTATTTCCATGAATTGTGTTGGGATTATACGAGGCCACACATGAGATTAGCCTTTGGAAACTGAGATCTAGTCCCAGGGTGGCTTTCCACCGAACACTGGGAATCTCAGCCTGGATAACACATAATTTTTTTTACTGAAAGACTTGGCAGTCATAGTTGAGACTCAAAACACACATGTAACTCATATTGTATACCTCAATGGGCCTGGCTTCATGTGACCTTTTGGCCACTCTTTGGGAAGCCTTGGCAGTGAGAGTTCTCCAGATCTTTCATTGAAATGAGCTTACTCACCATTTAATGGTTCCTGAATTAATTGAAACCCACAGTGCCTCCAACATCATCCTTGAAAAATGGCTATATAAATACCATAACATTTTTGAAATTCCCATGACCAGGTGGCACTGGAGAAACTTGGGATGTCCTGTTGCTGATCATGAGTGTACCAGACAGTTCCTTGATTGACTGGTTGTCATGAAAATGGTATAGAACCGAGATGTCAGTAAGTTGGAGCCTGCTGAGTATTGGGTCTAGAGCAGTGGACTATACATTTGTGAATAAATATCTGTGGTGGGACCACGTGGATCTGCCATTGGCTTCCAAAATACTTGTGACTGACATGGTGAAGGCAGCAGACCCTTATATGTAAAGGCATCTTGGTATATTGAGAGTTTTCAGGGCAATGTTCAGAATCCGGTTGCTATAGTCAAGGGGGAAATCTATGTGAGATAGACCCATGTTTCGAACATTCTCCTGAACACCCTGACCAACCACACGTGACAGAGCTCCCTCGAGAATTGTGTCCCAGTTGAACTCCTTGTATTTCATTAAGCCAATTCCAAACTCCCAGTGCAGCAGTAAGAAACACCACAAAAATGGAGAATGACCAAACGGCTTCACAGACCACACGGGGAGACACTTAATCCCAGTGGCCACAGTTTACCTAGAAAGAGAGAATTCAGAACTGCTGCCTCATGTTCATTAGAAAATAAGGAACCATTTCCTCCAGGTCACATAGATGCAGACCCACATTTGATGGTGTCACAACAAAGGAAACTAAATCTCCTTGCAACTTCATATATTTCATGTGCCCAACCTCAGAGGCATTTTCTCAAGAAGTCTTTAGGCCAGCAGAGCTCCATGTTTGTGGAGTGTTTAACCTCTCCCTTACTTTTGGAAACTGCTCTACCACATCCAATGTTGTGAACTCCTGAATATTTTCAGTTCCACATATGTAATCACGGGTTTTCAAACTCCTCTTCACTAATTGTGTCTGACTTGGAGCGAAGATAATGTCGAGAAATTGTTCTGGATGAGAGTGGCAAAATTTTTGTGTAGCACATATTTGCATACACATTAGATTCATTTTCCTATTTTCATTTGAAATACTGATCCCTGACACTAAAACATACCCTAATAGACTCTGACTACTAATGCTAATATGATGGATAAAAAGAAACCTAACAGAATAGAAATACAGGCCTTTCATAGGAGGCATGGTATATATATGGATTTGCTTCTGCTTTATCAGGGTATGTGTTATAAATCTTGTCAAATTTTCATCGTAATATTCTCCATAGGTTTTATATATATATATATATATATATATATATATATATATATATATATATATATATATACTCTCTAGATTTTTCAAAATATGAAATATATGTGTCTTATTAAACACTCTGTAAATTCATTCATATTCATGTATGTGGATATATAATCTACTTTTCACAAGATTATTCTCAGAAACATTCAACCACCTGAAATACATATCTGTTTCCTAGTCCTGAGAACTAACTTCAGTGAATGGTGCTTACAAATCCTAATATTTCTACAGTAACTGACACAGTTTATCATCAAAGCAAATAGATTCCTATGGGACATGATGTGTATATTGATGTTCATTTTTATTCAACACTGGGACATTGCAATTTCTTCAGTTTATGCACATAATAGGATATATATTTCCTCCACAGGTTAGCAAATATGTAGGCATTTTTTTCACTTTCAATCACTTCCTGCTTCAGAACACATGTATTACTCCATGTTTGTTGACTGGTCTTTTCCTGAGACTTCTTTCCAAACACATTATTTTCGATTTCCTTTATCACTTTTGAAGCAAAACGGACACACACTTCATGATAAACCATAACTATAATATCACCATTAGATGTATAACTGGTTGCAATGAATGATTATATATCTCTAAAAGATTTTTTATATATTTTCTTATATCAATTTAATACATTATTTAAAGTGGAACCAGTTATATTATTTATTCACAGTATGGTCTATTCATGCATTATCTTTATATTCATAGACACAGGGTACACCTAGTTGAACCCCAATACTAATTTATACATATTTAAAATATTGCTCCCAGAAATGGTGGAAGAAATACTCATGTCACCTGATCTACATATGCATGTAATCACAGTCATATTCTGGACACAAAATGCAAAAGTCACACGTATGATTGTACCAAAGCCAAAAGGGAAACTGAACATGGATTACTAAAAACATCCATGACCAGGTTGCCTAATGCTCTCAAATGTCAATCCTATTGGTGGCTACATATTTGTTTCTTCCTAAAATAATATATTCAACCTCAAAACTGTTGAAAATGTTTAATTTTTTCACTCACTTGATACTTTTGGCCTGATTTCCTAATTTCTCTATTCATATATACTTTCCTACATATTTTCCCCAGTTCAACATTGTGACTTTCCCGTCACATGTGCTGACATTGACTTTCAATTTCTAACCGAAACACTATTGCTAATGAACTTTGTTCGAAATCCTATTCTCGCTCTTCTTCCGAAACATACTGACTATCTTCCTGATCCTATCGACTATCACTTTTTGAGTGGATGTTCTCTACTTCATTCAATCATCCAAGATACAAGGTCCTATGCCATTGTATATCGACTTTTCTGAAACATGTATGCAGAACGTAATTCAAAGCTATGTATCGCAATCAGTTGCCCAATGCACTTCTGAGCTTCAAATCTTACCTAGATTTCTGTTTTCATACTTATATTTCATCTCTATATTTCTATAAATATTGCAGGTTCCCAAGACCATTATTCATCCCGCAGAATGATTCCTAACCAAATCGAACCTGTTATTAACCCTAACCATACACTGTTGCCTCAATCTAACATTACAAAAGAGCAGGGACAGAGTTCGTCTTACAATACAGGAATGTAGGGTACCTTCCAACTGCTGAGAACATCAAAGTTTGATGCAGAAAAGATCTCTGGAGAAGATGTAGGCAGCTATGAAGGATCTGAGAGAGCAAAAGCCATCTTCCATGGCAAACAACCTGAACAGGACGAAGGGATGTGTATGGATCAGCCTCTCTCTTCTTAATGTAGAGAAGATGGACCTTACCAGGCCTGCGTGGAGAGCTGTTTCCAGGTGCCTATTTTGATATACCATTGTAACTAGTCAAATTGTCACACAAAGTAGGCGTAGCCTCCATCTCATGGGACCCTTGGAAGAAACTGTTAGGACAAAGTTGTTGCCAAGGCAGTGACCTCATTCAGTTCCTGAAGGAAGTGACCTACCTAACTTCCTTTGTGATGGAACTCTCTGAAATTGTGCTTCAAGAAGCCAGGCACCGAGAGCCAGTCCCAGTCCCAGTCCCAGTGGGCTCACTTGTTTGTATTTACCAAGTACAGATTCAGACCTTCTTGGTACCTACTGATGTGAGGATGGCCAAATGCCAGTTGAGATCTGAAGAGGGGCCTTTCCTGAGATAGCAGGTAGTGGCTAACTGCAGGCTCCTCACAGCATCACAGAGTTGGCCAAGGAGACAAGATCTGAAAGAGGAAAGGCCATTTCGAGAGGAACATAGTATGGCCCACCAGTCAGAGGACACTCTGGATAGTCACAGAACCACTTTTGGGAAGGACGTGCCTTTGTGTGTGTGGGTGTGAGTTTGTGGTCTTGTCTCATGTTCTGAGAATATGTAGAAAAGGTGGTTGGTTTGGTTTGTAGTCGACTGTTTCTAGTAAGTCTTTTGACAAGGCGAGTGTTTCTATGTCTGTGTATCCACTGTGTCCGTGGTTTTAGACATTAGAAAAGAGAATGCATCAATGGAGGTGTCCTGTCTAGCAGAAAGCTTCCCAGAATTCATTGTTCACAATTGATGAATGAACTGTGGCTTGCCTTATGGATAGGAAACAACTACTAACTTCCTAAGTTCCTATTTTCTAACTGAATTCTGGCCACTCTCCAGAATAAGCTTATGATTTATTGTACAAGATATGTACAACCTCCATGCTCTGTGACATGGCCATGTTCTTGATAGCTGAAGGAAATGGGAATAGCTCAGAAAACTCAGATATTAGTGTGACCAGTAAAGTCTCAGTGGAGAAACCCTGCTTTGGTCCATTTGCTTACCTATGGTTCTGTTGCCTTGAATGTCAGGAAGGTCTTTGCCTCAGGCCACCCCTTTTTGAAGCCTGAAGAAACAGTTTTCAAATGGAAATGAATGGACATCACCTGTGGCTCTTTGCTTAATTGCTTTGGAAAGGGATGTGTCTTGATCAGACACTAGGCCCTGATTGAGGCTGTGGCTAAGATTCTCAGCTCTTGATAAATCTAAAGAAGATCCCATGTGTGCATCCAAAACCAAAATGGCAAAAAGATGAGTCGTTGTGGATGAAGTCTCTTGGCTTCCTTTGTTAGGTTCCTGAACTCCATCAAGTGAGAATAGAATTCCTTTGGGTCAAATGAGTTCTTCAAAGTCCTGCATAAGTGCTTGGGTTCTCTCATGATGCCAAATCACATAAGCAATTTATACCTGACAGTAAGTAGGACTCAAATTGAAGAAGCAGAGCAGTATTAATGGCAGGCCTATTTGATTACTCTTGGTTCACAGGAAGGGTTTCCAGGCCACCCTAAATTTAGACAAATGAGGGGCAAGGGTGCATATTTTGGACACTGTCTTTGGCTGTGTCCCTCATGAAAACCTCCAGCCAGAGTTTATGATGAGTGTCTATATGGATGAAGATGAGGGCCATGTGGGAATGTTTTGGTTTTAATTGTGGTCATTTGTGTCGCAGTTGGAAGAGATGACTGGGTCCACATGGGCTTGAACTCTGGTGTGATTCCCCTTAGAGACTGAGTTCTGGAACTGACCTCAGAGAAGTATTGCCATGAATTGTGTTGAGATTGTAGGAGGCCACGCATGAGAGTTGCCCTTGGAACCTGAGATCTAGGCCCAGGATGGTTTCCACAGAGAACTGAAAATCTCAGCAAAAATATCACATGATTTTATTCTGAAAAACTTGGCAGCCATAGTTATAGTCAAAAGTCACATGGACCTCACGTTGTAGACCTCAATGGGCCTGGCTTCATGTGACCTTTTGGCCACTGTTTGATAAGCCTTGCCTATCAGAGTTCCTCAGATCTTTCATTGAAATGAGCTTCCTCCCCATGTAATGGTTCCTGGATGAATGGAAACACCAAAGTGCCTCCAACTTCATTCTTGATAAATGGATAGATAAATACCATGAAATTTTTGAAATTCCCAATGACCAGTTGGCACTGGAGAAACATTCGATATCCTGTTGCCGATCATGAGTGTAACAAACAGGGCCTTGATTGACTGGGTTTCCTGAAAATGGTGTAGAACAGAGATGCCAGTAAGTTGGAGGCTGCTGAGTTGTGGGCCTAGAGCAGTCGTGGGCAGGTGTGTGATAATACATTTGTGATGTGGCCATGTGGATCTGCCATTGGCTTCCAAATGGCTTGTGACTGACTTGGTGCAGCCAGGAGACCATTATATGAAAAGGCATCTTGTTATATGCAGAGGTTTCAGGGCAATGTTCAGAATCAGGTTGCTATGGTCAAGGGGGCAAGCAATGTGGAATAGAAGCCTAGTTGGTGCATTCTCCTGCAGAGCCTGACCCACCACACGTTACAAGACTCCCTCAAGCACTGTGTCCCAGTTGAACTCCTTGTATGTCATGAAGCAAATACCAAACTCCCAGTGCAGCAGCAAGGAACACCACGAAAATTGGAGGATGAGCAAATGGCTTCAAAATCCACACGGGGAGTCACTTTGCCCGAAGTGGCCACAGTTTACCTACAAAAAGTGACTTCAGCCCTGCTGCCTCATGTTCATTGGAAAATAAGAAACCATGTCCTCCAGGTCACATAGATGCCGACCCAGGTTTGATGGTCTCACTTCAAAGGAAGCTAAAGCTCCTGACAACAACATATATTTCAAGTGCCCAAACTCAGAGGCAGTTTCTCAAGAAGTCTTTAGGCCAGCATAGCTCCATGTTTGTGGAGTGTTTACACTGTCCCTTACTTTTGGAAACTCCTCTACCACCTCCAAGGTTGTGAACTCCTGAGCATTTTCCATTCCACAGATTTATTCACAGATTTTCTAACTCTTCTTTTCTAATTGTGTCTTACCTGTGGCGAAGATAATTTTAAGGCATTTTTCTGGATGAGAGTGGTAATATTTTTTGTGGCACATATTTGCATGCACATTGGATTCATTTTCCTATTTTCCATTTGAAATACTGAATCCATGACACTAACCCATACCCTACTTGACTCTGACTACTAATCCTAATAAGATGGAGAAAAATAACCCAAACAGAATAGAAATACAAGCAGTTCAGAGGAGGCATGTTGTATAGTTGGACATGGCTTTTGCATGACAAAATGTAGGTGCTATAAATCTAGTCAATTTAAATTGAAATAGTTCTCCATGTGTTTTTAAAGTTAACAAATATGTGAATTTCTCTCTCCCATTTTATGTAACCTATTGAGCACATCTATTTTTATATGCAATATAGAATACTACCTGGTATCACACGTACGTTCTTGTGAGGTTTCTGACTTGACAGATACAAATGATGAGAAGTGATCACTCCATCTAAACGCTATGGGATTTGAAAATTCATCCAATGTGTGAGCCTTTTAGTTGAACAATATTATACATAAATCCATGTTCAGTAAATTGAATATTTTTCAATCTGTGTAAAATATATATATCATGGTGAATTTCGATTGACATATATATTGCTACTTTTTAATGTCTCTGTGTGTGTGTGTGTATATATACACACTCCAGATTTTTTAAAATATAAAATATATGTGCCTTATTATACACTCCCTAAATTTATTCATATTCATGTATGTGGATTTATAGTCAACATTTCATAAGATTATTCTCGGAAATATTCATCCACCTGAAATACATATTTGTTTCCTAGTAATGAAAACTAACTTCAGTGAATGGTGCATACATATCCTAATATTTCTACAATAATTGACCCAGTTTCTCATCAATGCAAGTAGATTCATATGGGACATGATGTGTATTTTCATGTTCATTCTTATTCACCACTGGTACGTTACTATTTCTTCAGGTGATGCACATTATAGAGTATATATTTCATCCACAAGTTAGCAAAATTATGGGTATTTGCTTCACTTTCAATCATTTTCTGTTTCAGAACACATGTATTCCTCCATGTTTCTTGACTGGTCTTTTCATGAGGCTTCTTACCAAACCCATTATTTTCGATTTCCATATTCCCTTTTGAAGCAAAACTCACACACCGTTCATGATAAACCATAACACTAATATTACCATTAGATATATAACTGGATTGAATGAATGATTGTATATCAATATAAGATTTCTTATATATTTTCAGATATCAAATCAATCCATTATTTAAAGTGGAACCAGTTATATTATTTATTCACAGTATGGTCTATGCATGCATTATCTCTATATTCATAGACACAGTGTACACCTCTTTGTAAACCCATAACTAATTTACACGTATTCAAATTATTGCTCCCAGAAATGGTGGAAGAAATATTCATGTCACCTGATCTACATATACATTTTATCACAGTAATATTCTGGACACAAAAAGAAAAGGTCACACTTATGTTTGTACCAAAGCCTAAATGTAAAGTGAACGTGGATTACTAAAAACATCCATGTCCAGATTGCCTAATGCTCTCAAAAGTCAATCGTATTTGTGACAATATATTTGATTCTTCCTAAGATTTTATATCCAAACTCAAACCTCTTGAAAATTCCTAATCCTATCACACACTTTATACTTTGCCTGATTTCATAATGTCTCTATTGATATCTGCTTTCCTACATATTTACCCAGTTCATCATTGTGACGGTTAACATATGCTTACATTTGCATTCACTCTCTAACCGAAACCCTATTGCTAAAGAACTTTTGTTCCAAATCTTATACTCACTCTTCTTCCTAAACATACCGACTATCTTCCTAATCCTACCGACTATCCCTTTTTGACTGGATGTTCTCTTCTACATTCAATCATCCAAGTAATGTTCGGGCGAGTGTCAGAGGAAGAGACCACCAAGAGACTGTCTCATGGAACAGCAAAGGGTTTATTGGGGGTCCAGCATGCTGGGGCTCAGAGCTCCCTTGAATCGAGCAGAGAGCCCTGAGAACATCTTAAGCAGAGGTTATGTATTTTCCTTGGAGAGGGCAGGGAGGGAAGTTTATTGATGTGTCAGGGCGAGTGGGCAGTTTGCATGCAACCGGGTGAGAGAGTACATTCTATAGTTTGGCAGCTGGGGACAGCACATTCTGGGAACAAGATTAACAAACAGTTCTCAAGATTTCAACAATGTTTTGTTAAGCATACAGAAAAAGTGGAAGTGACAAGTACCATTTTATTAACCTTTCATTCCTCACGTCTTTTTCTGGCTACTTTTAATCATAAAAGTGATCATTGGGGTGGTGTCACATTCTACGTCTGCTAG
This sequence comes from Callospermophilus lateralis, assembly GCF_048772815.1. Lineage (NCBI taxonomy): Eukaryota > Metazoa > Chordata > Mammalia > Rodentia > Sciuridae > Callospermophilus > Callospermophilus lateralis. The sequence continues at coordinate 1,194,781 of NW_027514395.1, read as the reverse complement.
TGGGGTATTACCATAAGTTAAACTTGTCTAATTTGAGCTTGGAGAAAATAAATTACATGGTTGAGCAAACAGGGTTTTATAGTTAGCAATAATGTGAGGATTATTATTGGACTTTCCAAGGCTGATAAACTCATAGTTAACCAGGGGGACTGTGTGAACCATGACTCAAACCACCCTTTTGGGGCCTCTCTCTTTCATTGACACTCTTCAAGGCATCCTTTTATTTTACTCATAAATTTTTTACAACTCCAGTATGGTCGGCATAAAAACAACATTCTTCCCTCAATGCAGCACAAAGTCCCCCTTCTCTAATGAAGAGGAGGTCCAACCCTCGATTGTTGTATAAAACAACATCAGAGAGAGAGAGGTTAAAGTTTCCCGCAAAGCTGTGATAGAGGTTTCTAATATCTTTAAGTTTTGGTCTATTGCTGCTTCTAATTGGGTATTTTGTTGTGTACCATGGACCAGGGCTGTGGTTCCTGTGACCTCCCCTGCAAAAATCATATTCCTAATAGGATGTCTAAAGTGAGGGATATATGTTCCCAGTGGAACTGGGTTGTATGCCCCCCTGTTTTATCTTCAAATGAACCTGCATCATGATAGAGCACTCTGGGTAACCTCTGCACCATTACACAATTAATCACCACTGTTGACCATTTAATGAAAACATAAAAATGTTTAAGTATATAGAATTATACTGTTGTTGGAACGGTCAAGACAAGGCACCTAAGATAGCACCAAAGCTAGGGAAACAGTCCTATTTGGTTGCAAACGGATTCAGAGGGCATTGCTTCTGTTGTAATCAATTAATCCCATGAACCCCAAGTTTAGGTAGATTCAGAATTTTGTACCCAACGTGTAAGGGAATGTGCTCAGAAGTTCACAGTCAGCAGAAGTTCACAAAAAGCAGTTTTTGTTTCTGTTTTTTTCCACTGTTCTGGGCAAGTTAACTTTTCAAGGACACCTGGAAGGGGGAGAGCTTTTTCATCCCTTTCTTTTTGGCGCTTGCCAGCTGTTACCATGGAGCCCAGTTGATAACTTCTTTTTCTTAGAAATGCAGCCATCTCTGTGAAGCCCAAGCTCAAAGTCAGAGGCCTTGTTCACATATTTTGTGAAAAACTAGTAATGGGGTGTCTAGCTTACGAGTACTGATTGTTTTAGCCAGTGGCCAAGTAGAACAGGGACACATAAAAACAGGAAGTTTATCTACACTGAACTCTTTTACAGGGACTCTTTTGCTGAAAGTCCTAAAGTCAGCCATGGGGAAGACATCTGGAGAAGATCAGTTAAGACTTTTCTGTGGGCGTGGGACAGAGGGGGAAGACAGGGATGGCGGGACTTAGAGAAGTTCCGAGGATCTGAGAATGAGTACGGAGAGATGTAAAAGAATAATGGGAAAGGGGTTTGGGATTTTCTAGCAAAAAAAAACTTGAGCAGTAGAACAGGTACAGAAGAGGGGAAGATGGGAGTGTGTATCCAAAAAAGCCTGTGAGGGACTTTAAATTCTTAGTAACCTGTTTTCAGTGATGACAAAGCAACTTTAAAGGCCATTTTTATTACATCTTGGATAGGGGTCTGAGGGCTCTTCTCAGCTGTTTTGATCTTTGGGTTAGCTGGAAAAGGACCTGGTGGGACCCCGTATGGGCACTGACAGGAGAAGAGAGCGGTAAATGTGTAGAGGGGTACCTAAGTACCTGCTACCCCAGCAAGGGGGCAATGGTCTGGGAACCGGCGGATGTTTGGGTTTTTGATCTAGTAACGGGGTGGGAGAAATCAGGTTGTTGAGGTGGGAGTGACAGCAGAGAGACTAGAGCAGAAGGCTGAGGGTGAGGATCTATTGGAGAAGCATAGTTCAGGATGTGAGCAAAGGAGGTAAAAGGCCTCCACATAGGGGAATCGCTTTTCACACCTTTGAGCCCCTGCCGAAGTTAAAAAGGTTCTGCAGCATTTGAGGATCTAGAGACCCCTCTGGGGGCCATCAATTTATGCTATCTAATTGGTAATATGGCAAAATCTGTGTACTGAACTTGATGAGGAGTTTGGGTTCCATCAGGCAGCCCCTGTATGCTCACATCCCCTTGACTTACAGAAGAAGTCGGCTTTTCCCACACACAGCCATGGCTGTTTGTGGCTTTGATAATCCACCGGGCAATCATAGTAATCTAGGTTAGCCGACCTGCATCTACCTCCTGTGTCCCTATATCCATAATGTTTGTTTCCATTACATATGATACGGAAGGGATTTAATGGAATTTTAGTGGGATACTCTTCTTCAGGGATATCCGAATAGGAAAGACCAATAGCCAGCTGACAAATATCTGGGTGATGAGATGGCCACCAGGTCCCTAAGGGGGCTGTATGCAAGATTGATTAAACTTCTTGTCCAGTAGGATTTGTGATCAGCCATCGCTGCTGAACGGGCTGACGAGTGTTAGGACTACTGGTGGTCAAGGGGAGAGTCTATAGCCTTATCCACACGGCAAATTTGCAATTTGAAAAGGTTAACAGTCTTCTCCAGTTTCCAGCAAAAGTCTGGACAGGGCACAGGCTTGAGATGAGAGGCATAGATCCAGGAATGATTCCATCTTTCAATTAATCCCCAGGTTCCTGGCTAACCCCTGACTTACCTCGGCCACGAACACCTGTCCATTATCAGACCCTATTAACTTAGGCAGGCCGTATCTTGGAAAAATATCTTCTAGGATATTATTGACCAAATTTTGCGCTACTTCTTTTCTTCTTTTTGTGGGGAAGGCTTCAATCCATCCTGAAAATGTATCTACAAAGACTAGGAGATATTTAAGTCCATACCTTGCTGGCTTAATTTCATTAACGTCCACTTCCCAGAATTGCCCTGGTTTGGTTCCTCGTAGGTGCTTTCCTACAGGAAGCTTGGAAGGGTAAGCATTTACCAATTAATGGACCCGACAGGCTTTTGTTACCCATTCAGTTATTTCCTTCACTGAGAGTCAGTTAGTGGAAAACTCTGTTCTTGATCTTTCAGGAATGCCTGCAGTTTCTTTCAACCAAGGTGAGTGAGTTGATGTACATTTTCTACTAACATAGTTAGAGCCGTGACTCTTGGATTTTACTGAAAGATTTAGAAATTCCACTTGAGGGCCTTCAGGGTTAAAAGTTATTTTGTCCCGGAGCTTGGTGAGCAGATCTCTGCTCATCAATGGGGCTGGGCATTCTGGGACTACTAGGAAGGAGTGATGGATTTTTCCTTTCCCCAAGTCCATGGTCCTCTTAGTTTTCCAAGCCCGATATTTACTGCCTTTAGCCCCTTGAAATAGAGACCTTTTATTTGATAGAGGGCCCAATGTGGCCTTATGAGCTGAGTATATTGCCCCTGTATCCACTTCAAAGTTTACTGGGGTCCCCTCCACTTCAAAAGTTACCCTGAGCTCGGGGAGGGGATCTGAGCCCCGACTTTCTCAGTCATCCTCCAGAGTCAGAATGGCAGGCTGGCGTGGCTGTCGCTTTCTATGTCAATTTTGGCATAGTTTCCTTTTTGTTTGGGTAGGCACATTGATCTGAGGCCAAGGGTGGCCTCTGTCGTTCGCCAACGTATACCTTCTTGTCTCCCTGTTTCTTAATTTCTGGCCTATTTGTTGTTGTGACCTGGACCTCAGTCAACGCCTTAGTCTGCCTTTTGTTTCTTTTATAGTCCCTTTGCTTCTTTCTCTTCCTCAGTTTCTCTCTTATAGTATACCTTCTCGGCTTCTCTGACTAAATCTCTCAAAGTCATATCTTGTAATCAATCTAGGCTTTGTAACTTTGTTTTAATATCCAGGGCAGTTTGCCCAATAAAGGCCATCATGACAGATTCCTTTTGATTCTCTGCCTTAGGATAAAAAGGATTATATCTCCTATATGCCTCCATAATTCTCTCTAGAAACATAGAGGGAGATTCATCAGGCATCTGAATAATCTCTCTTACCTTGGCCAAATTAGTTGGTCGCTAGCAGCTGCTCGGAGACCCACTATTAGAGCCCGGTGATAAGTGGACAGATGCCCCCTACCTTCAAAGGTGTTGGGGTCCCAGTTGGGTCAGTTCAAGGTAAAGCTGGCTTTGATTATGTTGGGAAGTTGTGTCGGATGCACACATGGTCCGAGGATATTTTTTTAGCTTCCTTGAGGATTCCCTTTTGTTTCTCTGTCATGAAGAGAGTCCCTAGCAGTTGTTGGCTGTCATCCGAAGCAGGCTGGTGTGAAATCATCAATGACTCAACCAGACCTGAGAGCCGGGTGGTGTCCTCGGAAAAAGGGGCATTGTAATTTTTTAAGTTAATAGGTCTGAAGAGAAGAACGGCCAATACTGGTAGGCTTGAATTTTTTCCCCATGGCAATTGTCAATCATTGGACCGTAGGGTCGGAGGGGAGGCATCCCGAGAGTTCCAGGGTTTTCAATCATTCGCCGCCAGTGAGTTCCTTTAGCAAGGCCAGCTTCCTCCATCGGAGGAGGTGCTTTGTGTGCTGCAGGGGAATTATATGGAGGGTGCTGGGATGCTTTAGCTTCCTCCAATAGAGGAGGGCTGAGTCAGCAGCAGGGGAATTACTTAGAGGGTGTTGGGGGTTAGAGGATGAGGGCAGGGGATAAGGAGGGGGAGGAGAGTCCAGTAGAGTCAAATCTGGTGACTCAGGGAAAACAGAGGGTGGTGGAGGAGGAGGAGCAGAGTGTTTGTGAGTTCCTGGGGTAAGGAGTTAGAGCAGGAGCAGGGGCAAGGAAAAGCTTCACCCATGGAGGAGGAAATTTGCAGAGGTCCTGCCGAATTAAAATATATGGCATAGTTTAGGATGTGAGCGAAAGAGGGAAAAGGCCTCCACATAGGGGAATTTCCTTTCACCCTTTTGAGCACTTGTAAAAGTTAAAAAGGTCACACAGAATTTGAGGATCTAGAGACTCCTCTGGGGGTTTGATTTTTGTTGTCTAATTGGTAATATGGCCAATGCTCTGTACTGAATTTGATGAGGAGTTTGCGTTCCACCAGGCAGCCCCTGTATGCTGAAATCCCCAGGACTTACAGAAGATTTTGGCTTTTCCCCCACACAGCCGTGGCTCTTTGAGGCTTTAATAGTCTGCCGGGCAAGCATACTAATCTAGGCTAGCCAACCTTCATCTGGTTCGCATGTCCCTACATCCATTATATTTGTTTCAATTTTCTATGGTACGGAAAAGATTTAATGGAATTTTAGTGGGATCCTCTTCATCTGGGATATCCTAATAGGAAAGACCTATAGCCAGCTGACAAATGTCTGGGTGGAGAGATGGCCACAATGTCCCTAAAGGGGCTGTATGTGAGATAGACCATACTTCTTGTCTAGTAGGATTTGTGATCAGCCATTGCTACTGAACAGGCTGATGAGCGATAGGTCTACTCATGGCCAAGTGGAGAGTCTATAGCCTTATCCACATGGCGAATACACAATTTGAAAGGTTTAGAAGTCTTTTCAAGTTTCCAGCAAGAGTCTGGACAGGGCACAGGCTTGAGATTAGAGGCATGGATCCAGGAAGTGATTCCGTCTACTTTTACCGCTGTAGGTGTTATAAGTAGCACCTGGTATTGTCCTTTCCACGGGGTTCCAGGGATGACACCTGATGTTATCTTATGTAGATGATGTCTCTTACTTGATATTGATGTGGAGTCCCCTCGTCCCCAGGGTGTAAAGCAGTCACCAGCTATTTTCACAAGTATCAGTGAGTTCTTTAAGAGATTTAAGTGTGTCAAGCAAGGGGGTGTGTAAGGGATGGTTAGGTCTTAGAGTTGGGGTTAGGTCCCTTACTGGAGGAGGGGCACCATAGAGAATTTCATAGGGGGTGAGTTTACACAAAGAAACAGAGAGGGTATTTCTTGCATGAAACAGTGCATAAGGCAAGAGCATAGTCTAATCTTTTACGTCGGTCTCTAAGCTTAATTTCGTTAAGGTCTCTTTAATGTTTCTATTTATTTTTTTAACCTGTCCTGAGCTCTGGGGTCTATAAGCACAATGTAACCTCCAATTAATCCCCCAGGATCCTGGCTAACGCCTGACTTACCTGGCCCATGAATGCCGTTCAATTATCAGACCCCATTACCTTAGGCATTCCGTGTCTTGGAAAAATATCTTAATATCTTTCAGGAACTTCTTGACCACCATGTGCGCCGTGTTTTTTTTTTTTTTTTTTTTTTTTTGGGGGGGGGAAGGCTTCTATCCATCCTGAAAATGTATCTACAAAGACTAGGAGATATTTAAGTCCACATCTTGCTGGCTTAATTTCAGTAAAGTCCACTTCCCAGAATTGTCCTGGTCTGGTTCCTTGTAGGTGCTTTCCTGCAGGAATCTTGGAAGGGTAAGCTTTAACCAATTGACAGAACCGACAGGCTTTTGTTACCCGTTCAGTTATTTCATTTCGCTGTGAGTGAGTTAGTCGAAAACTCTGTCCTTGATCCTTCAGGAATGCTTGCAGTTTCTTTGAACCAAGGTGAGTGAGTTGATGTACATTTTTAACGTAATGTAGGGCTTTCTGAAATGTCAGGCTGGGCTCAGTGATGTTGAGGAGTTCAGTGTCAGTGTCCTTAGATGTTATCAAAAGCTTGCTGGTGCTCAAGGGTCCATTGGAATTGGGCATTCTCATTTAACAGCGGGTATAAAGGAGCAGCTAAGAACACAAACCCAGGTATCTATAACCTGCAAAACCCAGCAGTCCCAAGAGACTCTGTGTTGTCTCCTTTTAGATGGGGGTGGTATCTGCACAACGGTTGGTTTTCTGGGCTCAGTGAGCCATCATTTATTGCCCCTAAGAAAATACCCCAGGAAGATTACTTCCTGCTGGCAAATTTGGGTCTTTTTGGCCGAAGCTCTATACCCAAATTGAGCAAGGTCGGATAATAGTGCTTGGGTCGCAGACTCATAGTTTTCCTTGGTGATGGCTGCCAGTAGCAGGACATCCACATATTAAAGCAGGGTGACTTCCGGGTGCGTAGTTCTGAAGTTGTTGAGATCTCTGTGGAGGACTTCATCAAAGAGAGTGTGGGAGTTTTTGAACCCATGTGGGAGTCTAGTCCAAGCTATTTGACCAGACTTTCTGGTTTCTGGGTCTACCCACTCGAAAGCAAACAGCAACTGACTATCTTTATGCAGAGGCAAGCAAAAGAAAGCATCTTTTAAGTACAGAACATTATACCATTTTCACTCAGCAACAGCAAAGGGTTTATTGGGGGTCCAGCAGGCTGAGGCTCAGAGCTCACTTGAATAAAGCATAGAGCCCTGAGAACAGCTTTAACAGAGCTTATATACTTTCCTTGGCGAGGGCAGGGAGGGAAATTTATTGATGGGTCACGGCGAGTGGGCGGTTTGCTTGCAACCGGGTGAGGGAGTACATTCTGCAGTTTGGCAGTTGGGGACAGCACATTCTGGGAACAAAATTAGCAAACTGTTCTCAAGATTTCAACAGTGTTTTGTTAAGCATACAGAAAAACAGGAAGTGACAAATACCTATTTTTTAACCTTTCACCAAAGCAAAATGGAAAGTGAGCATGGATTACTAAAAACAGCCATGTCCAGGTTGCCTAATGCTCTCAAATGTCAATCCTATTGGTGACTACACATTTCTTTCTTCCTAAGATTATATATTCAACCTCAATCATGTTGAAAATGTCTAACCCTATCACTCACATTATACTTTGCCTGATTTCCTAATGTCTCTATTGATATCTGCTTTGCTACATATTTTCCCGAGTTCATCATTGTGACTGACTCTTCATATGTGCTCATATTTACGTTCACTCTCTACCCGAAACCCTATTGCTAATGAAACTTTTGTCCAAATTCTATACACACTATTTTTTCTAAACCTACTGTCTATCTTCCTAATCCTACTGACTATTTCTTTCTGACTGGATCTTCTCTTGGACATTCAATCTTCCAAGGTACAAGGTCCTATGCCATTGCATATCGATTTATCTGAGACATCTGTGCCAAAAAAAATTCAAAGCTAAGTATCCCAATCCAGGGCCCAATGCCCTTCTGGGCTTCAAATCGTACCTAGATTTCTTGTTTCATACTTACATTTCACCTATATATTCTTGTGAATATCGCAGGTTTCCAATATCATTATTTATCCCACAGAATGATTTCTAACCCGAATACAATGTGTTATTAACAGTAACCATACACTCTTCCCTCGATCCAGCTTTACAGAAGAACAGGGAAAGAGTTGGTCTTACAATACAGGAATGTATGGAGTCTTCCACCTGCTCAGAACCTCAAAGGTCCATGCAGAAATGATCCCTGGAGAAGATGTACGCAGCTATGAAGGACCTGAGAGAGCAAAAGTCATCTTCCATGTCAAACAACCTGGTCAGGATGAAGGGTTGTGTCTGAATCAGCCTCTCTCCTCTTGATATAAAGAGATGGACCAAACCAACACTGTGTGGAGAGCTTCTCCTGTGTGCCTATGGTTGATATACCATTCTAACTTCTGAAAGTGTCACAGGAAGTAGGGGCAGCCTCCATCTCAAAGGACCCTTGGAAGCAACTGTTAGGACAAAGTGGTTGCCAAGGCAGTGACCTCATTCCATTCCTGAAGGAATTGACCTACCTCACTTCTTTGGTGATGGAACTCTCTGAACTTGGGATCCAGGAAGCCAGACACACAGAGCCAGTCCCAGTCCCATTCCCAGTGGTCTCACTTGTTTGGATTTATCAAGGACAGATTCTGTCTTTCTTGGTACCTAGTGATTTGAGAATGACCAAATGCAAGTAGAGCTCTAAAGAGCGGCCTTTCCTGAGAAAGCAGGTAGTGGTCAGCACAGGCTCCTGACAACTTCACAGAGTTGGAGAAGGAGACCAGATCTGAGACAGGAGAGGCCATTTCGGTGGTACATAGTATGGCCCACCAGTCAGAGGACACTCTGGATAGTCACAGACTTACGTGGGGAAGGAGGTGCCTTTTTGAGAATGGGTGTGAGTTTGTGGTTTTGTCTCATGTTCTGAGAATAGGTAGGAAAGGTGGTTTGTTCGGTTTGGGGTGGACTCTTTCTAGAAAGTCCTTTGACAAGGCGAGTGATTCTGTGTCTCTGTATCCCACTGTGTCCGTGGTTGTACACATTAGAAATTAGAATCAATCAATGGATGTGTCCTGTCTAGTAGAAAGCTTCCCAGCATTCACCCTGCCCATTTTAGGAATGAACTGCAGGTTTTCTTATCGATGGGCAACACTTACTCTTTTCCTAAGTTCCTGTTTTCTTCCTGAATTTTGGCCTGTCTCCAGAATAGGCTCATGATTTTGTGTCCAAGATATGTACCACCTCCGAGCTCTGTGAAATGGCCATGTACTGGATAGCTGAAGGGAATGGCGAGCATCTCAGAAAACTCAGATATCAGTGTGACCAGGAAAGTCTCAGTGGAGAAACCCTGCTTTGGGGCTTTTGCTAACCTATTGTTTTGTTGCCCTGAATGTCATGAATGTCTTTGCCTCAGGCCACCCCTTTGTGAAGCCTGAAGAAAACAGTTTTCAAATGGAAATGAATGGGCATCACCTGTGGCTCTTTGCTTTATTGCTTTGGAAAGGGATGTGTCTGAATCAGCCTCTTGGCTCTGTGTGAGGCTGTGGCTTAGATTATCAGCACCTGATTGATCTAAAGAAAGATCTATTGTGTTCATCCAAAACCAAAATGGCAAAAAGATCAGTCATTGTGGATGAAGTCTCTCGCCGTCCTCTGTTAGGTTCCGGACCTCCATCAAGTGATAGTAGGAATCCTTTGAGTCAAATGAGTTCTTCCAAGCCCTGCAGAGGTGCTTGGGTTTCCTCATGACTCCAAGTCACATAAGGAAACTATACCTGACTTACAGGGACTTCAATCTGGAGAAGCAGAGCAGCATTAACGTCAGACCTATGTGATCAATCCTGGTTCACAAGAAGGGTGTCTAGGCCTCCCTGAGTTTAGGCAAATGAGGGGCAAGCGAACTTATTTTGGACACTCTCATGGGCTGCGCCATTCATGGAAACCTCCAGCCAGAGGTTATGATGAGTGTCTATATGGAAGAAGATGAGGGCCTTTTGGGAGTTTTTTGGTTTTAATTGTGGTCATTTGTGTGGTGGTTGGAAGAGATGACTGGGTCCACCTGGGCTTGAACTCTGGTGTGATTCCGCTCAGAGACTGAGTTCTTTAACTGGCCTCAGATAAGTAATTGCTTTGGAAAACGATGTGTCTTAATCAGCCTTTAGGCCCTGAGTGAGGCTGTGTCTTAGAATATCACCACCATATGTATCTAAAAAAAGAGCCCATGCATGCACCTAAAACCAAAATGGCCAAAAGAGCAGTCATTGTGGATGAAGTCTCTCACCTTCCTTTGTAAGGTTCTGAAAGTATAAAAGAAATTGAAATTGAAACGTAAAGAACCAGGTTTTGTAAAGTTTACAAGCTGCACTCAGAATCTGAAATTCCTGTGGCAGTTAAGACAATTCCCGGACCTGTCCATTAGATGTGTGTTGAAATCTTCCCTGACCACCTAGTTACTTAACAACCCCTTCCCAGAAACCGTGCAGCTCAGCACATATACATCTCAGGGCTTCAACCAATCAGTTTAAATGTATACCAATTCTCAGGGCTGATCAGTCACCCCTGCCCGACGTGTTCCCACCAATGACTGTGCTAATCATGTTTTAGAGTTGTTATTTGACTTTCCCATAGTTTATTATGATTTTCCCATGGTATATGATGATTTGCTAAAGGAGGCTATGATGTATGTAAAGTCCCTGCCCTCTCTAAAGAATGTATATTAACTCTGTTCAAGTTGTTCTCGGGGCTCTTTGTTCTATGCTCCTCTGAAGTGAGCTCTGAGCCCCAGCATGCTGGACCCCCAATAAACCCTTTGCTGTTGCATGTGAAAGTCTCTTGGTGGTCTTTTCCGCTGACATTCGCCCCATCTTTTCATCTGGAGGCCCCAGGTGAGATATCTGGCAGCGACGGATGAAAGACCCCAACGGACACCTCTCGGGGTAAGTAAGGTGCCTCTTTCTGGTTTCGGGTTTAAGGTTAGTGCTTGGCTAAGTGGCTGTCGGTGAAGTGCGTTAGCTCTCTCTGATGGTGGCTGACAGATGTGTAACAGAGCCACCGGCCATGTCCCTGGGGGACACTCCAGAGGACTTGGGAAATCGAGGAATGGTAGTTTCCTCAACTAGGTTATATTTTGCTTCAGGATTCGGTTTGACAGCCCATCAGGTTTTGCCGGCTACTCAGTTTTGTTCATTGTCATTAACTCATGTTGAGTTTACTGTCTGTCTTTATACTTTAACCCATCAGGTTTTGCCAGTTACTCAGTTCTAATCTTTGTCTTGGACTCATGTTAAACGTTTACTGTTTGTCTTTGTCTTTATCACGTTTGTGTATTTACTGTCCCTGTTTGAGTAACTCCCATTATGGGACAAAGTACTTCCATGCCTCTGTACCTTACCCTTGATCAGTGGACTTATGTCCGCTCAAGGGCCCAGAATCTTTCTTTTTTTCAGTAAAACGCTATACCTGGCAGACTCTCTGTGCTTCAGAATGGCCCATCCTCATAGTCGGATGGCCCCAGAAAGATCCTTCCACTTCCCTCTAATCCGAAAAGTCAGAGATACTGTCTTTCAGCCGGGGCCACGTGTCCACCCAGATCAACAGTCATGTTACCCTTCCCCCACGATCCTATTATTCAAAACTTCCACTCTTCTCCTCTTCCCTCCATTCTCCCTGAGTCACAAGACTGGACACTCCTCCCCCTCCATATCCTCTACCCTTGCTCCCCAACCCCCAACACGTTCCTGATGATCCTCCGACCGCTGACTCAGCCTCTCCAAAACTAGAGGCAATTGGGCGAGACCCAAGCCCTCCAGGGGACTTCCCTGCAGCAGCAGCAGGCCCTCCTACCCTGGAGAAAGCTGAGCCACCTAAAGGAAACCTCCGGCAACAGATAATAGAAAACTCGGAAGTTCCTGTGATGCTCCATCACCATCCTTACGGGCCCATGAAATGACCCAACTGGGAACCCAACACTTTGAAGGTAGGTAGCATCTGTCCACTTATTGCTGGGCTCTAATAGCAGGTCTCCGAGCGGCCGCCAGAGGGCCGACTAATTTTGCCAAGGTAAGAGAGATTATCCAAAGGCCTAATGAGTCTCCCTCTATGTTTCTGGAGAGAATTATGGAAGCATATAGGAAATATACTCATTTTGATCCTCAGGCAGAGGACCAAAAGGCATCTGTTGCAATGGCCTTTATTGAGCATGCTGCCCCAGATATTAAGAGAAAGTTACAACGTCTAGATGGTTTACAAGATATGACTTTAAGAGATTTAGTCAGAGAAGTTGAGAAAGTATATTATAAAAGAGAAACTGAGGAGGAGAGGGAACAGAGGAGAGAGAAGGAAAGGGAACAAAAGGAGGATGAACGGAGCAAAAGGCAGACTAAAGCATTGGCTAAGGTTTTGTTCACAGCAGCAAATACGCCAGAAGTTAAAAAGCAGGGAGACAGAAAGGGATACCTGGTGCCATGCCAAAGGCTGCCCCTGGAATCAGATCAATATGCCTACTGTAAAGAAAAAGGACACTGGGCCAAAGAGTGCCCCAAAAAGAAGCAGCCACGCCAGCCCGCCATGCTGACTCTAGAAGAGGACTAGGAAAGTCCGGGCTCTGATCACCTCCCCGAGCTCAGGGTAACATTTGAAGTGGAGGGGACTCCAGTGAACTTTGAATTGCATACAGGAGCAGTATTCTCAGCCCTTAAGACCCCACTGGGCCCCCTATCAAATGAATGGTCCCTAGTTCAAGGGGCTAATGGCAGTAGATATTGGGCTTCGACAACTAAGAAGATTATGGACCTAGGAAAAGGAAAAGTCCACCACTCTTTCCTAGTAGTCCCAGAATGCTAAGCCCCATTTATGGGCAAGGATATGCTTACCAAACTCCAGGATAGAATAACCTTTAACTCTGATCGTCCCCAAGTGGAGTTTCTAAAGCCTTCAGTAAAAACTCCCATAGTCACGGCTTTGACAATGTCCTTAGAAGATGAACATCAACCCTTCTCGCGACCTAGGACTGATCAAATAGGCAAACTACCACAAAAATGGATAAAAGATTATCCTAATGCCTGGGCAGAAACTGCTGGGTTAGGTCTAGCCATAAAACAACCTCAAATAGTAGTAGAATTAAAAGGCTCTGTCTCTTTAATCAGTGTTAAACAATATCCTCTAAGCAAAGAAGCTAAGGATGGGATAAGTCCCCATATTCAGAAATACCTGGCTCTTGGGGTCCTAAGGCTCTGTCAATCAGCCTGTAATACACCCCTGCTACCAGTAGGAAAGCCAGAAACTGGGGACTACCGTCCTTTTCAAGATCTAAGAGAGATCAACAACAAAGTGCAGGACATTCACCGCACAGTACACAATCCATATAATTTGCTTAGCACTCTGAATCCAGAGCGGGAATGGTACACTGTGCTGGACTTAAAAGATGCTTACTTCTGCTTGCCCCTATATAAGGACAGTCAGTTGCTGTTTGCTTTCGAGTGGGTAGATCCAGAAACTGGAACATCTGGCCAAGTAACCTCGTCTAGACTCCCACAGGGGTTCAAAAACTCCCCCACTCTCTTTGAAGAAGCCCTCCACAGGGACCTCAACGACTTCAGAACAGCACACCCCGAAGTCACTCTACTCCAATATGTGGATGGTCTGCTACTGTCAGCTGACACCAAGGAGAACTATGAGTCTGGGACCCAAGCACTATTATCTGAGCTTGCTCGGCTTGGATATAGGGCTTCGGCCATAAGGCCCAAATTTGTCAGCAAGAAGTAATCGTCCTAGATTATTCTCTTAGGGGTGGCAAACGATGGCTCACTGAGCCCAGAAAACAAACCGTTGTGCAGATACTGCCCCCATCTAATAAGAGACAACTCAGAGAGTTTCTATGGACTGCCGGCTTTTGCAGGTTATGGATTCCTGGGTTTGCATGTCTGGCTGCCCCTTTATACCCGCTGATAAAGGGGGATGGTCACTTCCAATGGACCCCTGAGCTCCAACAAGCTTTTGATGATGTCAAAAAAAGGTGCTGCTATCTGTTCTGGGCTTAAGACTCCCAGATGTTGAAAAACCCTTCACTCTCTGCATCGAGGAAAAGAAAAGAAATAAACGGGGAGTGCTTACTCAGAAGTTTGGACCTTGGAAAAGGCCGGAAGCATTCTTAAAAAAAAAAAACTGGACCCAGTGGCTAGCGGCCCCATTGCTTAAGAGCTATAGCAGCGGCAGCCCTTCTAATAAAAGATGCTCATTAATGAACTTGAGACAGAAGCTAACCATTATAGCCCCCCATGCCCTGGAGAGCATCATCTGTCAGCCTCCAGCGAGGTGGCTATCAAACGCCAGAATAAACCACTACCCGAGCCTCTTGCTTGACAAAGACAGAATAACGCTGGGAACCCCTGCTCCACTCCACCCGGCTACACTGCTGCCAGAAGAATCATCAAGACCCGTCGCTCATGAGTGTCAACACATACTGGCAGAGGAAACCAGTATACGATGAGACTTGGAGGAGCAGCCACTGCCTCGCCCTGAAGTCTTATGGTTTACGGAGGGCACCAGCTTCCTCCAACACAGTAAGCGGTGGGCTGGAGCAGCAGTAGTTAGCGAAACTAATGTCATCTGGTCCTCTGGTCTCCCAGAAGGGTCATCAGCCGAAAAAGCAGAACTGATTCCTCTTACGAAAGCATTGGAACTAGCAACAGGCAAAAGGGCCACCATATACACTGATAGCCGCTATGCATTTGCCACTGCAAATGTGCACGGGGCTATTTACCAGCAAAGGTGACTATTAACCTTCACTGGGAAAGAAATAAAGAACAAAGATGAGATCCTCCACCTTCTCTCAGCAGTGCAGGGCCCTAAAGACCTAGCTATAGTGCACTGTCCAGGGCACCAGAAGGGAAACGACACCATGGCATTTGGAAAAAGAAGGGCAGATGAGGAAGCTAAATTGGCAGCCCTAAACGGAGTGACTCTGTTAACTTTTTCCACACTGGGGGGAACAAAAAGTAGTAAAAAAGATCCTAGAAGACATTTTTCCAAGGTTTGGCCAGCCTAAGGTAATAGGGTCCGATAACGGACCAGCATTTGTAGCCCAGGTAAGTCAGGGATTCACCAGGACCCTGGGGATTCATTGGAAGTTACATTGTGCTTATAGACCCCAGAGTTCAGGACAGGCAGAAAGGATGAATAGAACCATCAAAGAGAACTTAACGAAATTAAGCTTGGAGACCGGCATAAAAAATTGGACTATGCTCCTACCTTATGCTCTGTTTCGTGCAAGAAATACCCCCTCTGACTCTTTGAGTAACCTCACTTCTTATATAATTCTCTATGGTGCCCTTCCTCCAGAAAGGGACCTAACCCCAACTCTGAGACTTAATGATTCCTTTCTCACCCCCTTGCTTGACAGACTTAAATCCCTTGAACAAACCCAGCACCCAGCGATACCTGTGGAAACAGTTGGCCACTGCTAATCACTCATGAGACGAGGAAACCCCACATCGATATAAAGTGGGAGTCTTCGTCTACGTGAGATGGCATCAGGTGTCATCCCTGAAACGCCGCTGGAAAGGACCATACCATGTGCTGCTTATAACACCTACAGTGGTGAAAGTGGATGGAATCACTTCCTGGAACCATGCCTCCCATCTCAAGCCTACGCCCTGCCAAGACTCTGGCTGGAAACTGGAACAGACTGGTAACCCTCTCAAGTTGCGTGTCCGTCATGTGGGTAGGGCTATGGATTCTTCCCCTGACCACCAGAAGTCCTAATCCCCATCTGCCTGTTCAGAAACAATGGCAAGATATAAATCCTACTGAACAAGTAGTGTGGTCTATTTCACATACAGCCCCCTTATGGACTTGGTGGCCATCTCTCTACCTGGACATTTGTCAGCTTGCCGTAGGCCTCTCTGACTGGGATCTACCTGACATAGAGAACCCCACACAGATACCACTCTTACCCAAACCAGGGCAAAATAGACCACCTTACCCCATGAATTATGGATGTCATTTCCCCCAGCTCAGGTGTAACCTAGCCAGTCTTGATTTTTATGTGTGCCCAGCTGATTTCTGAAGTCGCAAACAGGCCCAAACCTGTGGAGGACCCAGTGACTAGATCTACCAGATCCCATCTACCACTTCATACTTTCCAGTTTCCGTTTTTGCCTACTTTTCCAGTCCACAGTACAGCTGACTCCTCCCCCTGGGAACTAATTAAAGAAACTTTTATGGTACGGAACTCCACACACTCAGAACTCCTTGCATTTCAGCCCAGGTATTGGACAGCTCTCTAAAATATTGTGTAATGGTGCAGATACTCCCCAGGGTGCTCTATCACGATGCAGAATCATTTGAAGGTCTACTAGGGGGACAAACAACCTGATTTCGCCGGGAGCCAGTGTCCCTTACTTTAGAAATCCTATTGGGGATAGGAGCTGCTGCAGGAGTGGATACAGGAACAGCTGCTATGATCTGGGTCACAACAAATGGCCCAATTAGAAACAGCAATAGATCAAGACTTGAAGACGTTAGAGACCTGCATCACAGTTTTTCAGGAATCCTTAACCTCTCTCTCTGAAGTTTTTTTACAGTACAGGCGAGGATTAGACCTCCTCTTCTTGAGAGAGGGGAGCCTCTGTGCTGCACTGAGAGAAGAATGTTGTTTTTATGCTGACCATACTGGAGTTGTAAAAGAATCCTTGAGTAAATTGAGAAAATGCTTTGAAGAGCACCAGAGAGAAAGGGAGATTCAACAAGGGTGGTTTGAGTCATGGTTTACCCAGTCCCCCTGGTTAACTACACTCCTATCAGCCTTAGCAGGACCCCTGATCATCCTTATGGTGTTCCTAACTGTGGGAACTTGTTTGCTTAACTGCATAGTTACCTTTCCCCAGGCTCAGATTGGGCTGTGAAACTCATGGTAATCAGACAGAAATACGCTACACTGGAAGATATAGAATGTGAGACCCTGCAATAATTAGGATTCATTATTTTTAAGATTAAAAGTAGTCAGAAAAAGCAGTGGGAAATAAAAGATTAAAAGAAATTGAAATTGAAAGGTAAAGAACCAGGTTTTGTAAAGTTTCCAAGCTACACTCAGAACCTGAAATTCCTGTGGCAGTTTAGACAATTCCCGGAACTGCTCATTAGATGTGTGTTGAAATCTTCCCTGACCACCTAGTTACTTAACAACCCCTTCCCAGAAACCGTGCAGCTCAGCACGTATACATCTCAGGGCTTCAACCAATCAGTTTAAATGTATACCAATTCTCAGGGCTGATCCATCACCCCTGCCCGACGTGTGCCCACCAATGACTGTGCTCATCATGTTTTAGAGTTGTAATTTGACTTTCCCATGGTATATTATGATTTGCTAAAGAAGGCTATGATGTATGTAAAGTCCCTGCCCTCTTTAAAGAATGTATATAAACTGTGCTCAAGTTGTTCTCGGGGCTCTTTGTTCTTTGCTCCTCTGAAGTGAGCTCTGAGCCCCAGCATGCTGGACCCCCAAAAAACCCTTTGCTGTGGCATGAGACAGTCTCTTGGTGGTCTTTTCCTCAGTCATTTGACTCACCTTTTCACCTATCAAGGACCTGAGAGAGCAACAGTCAACTCCATGTCAACTTCCATATCAAACAACCTGGTCAGAATGAAGAGATGTGTGTGAATCAGCCTCTCTCTTCTTAATGTAGATTAAATGCACCAAACCAGGCCTGTGTGGAGAGCATTTCCCGGGTGACTCTGGTTGATATACCATTCCAACTTGTGAAAGTGTCACAGGAAGTAGGAGCAGCCTCCATCTCATGGGACCCTTGGAAGCAACTGTTAGGACAAAGTGATTGCCAAGGTAGTGACCTCATTCAGTTCCTGAAGGAAGTGACCTACCACACTTTCTTGGTGATGGAACTCTCTGAACTTGGGATCCGGGAATCCAGGCACCCAGAGCAAGTCCCAGTCCCAGTCCCTGTGGTCACAATTGTTTGGATTTACCAAGGACAGAGTCAGTCTTTCTTGGTACATACTTATGTGATGATGGCCAAATGCCAGCAGAGCTCTGAAGAGGGGCCTTTTCCGGGAAAGCAGGTAGTGGCTCAACCATGACTCCTGACAACTTCAAAGAGTTGGCAAAGAAGACCAGATCTGAGACAGGACAGGCAATTTCGGGGCAACATAGTATGGCCCACCAATCAGAGGACACTCAGGATAGTCACAGACATACTTGGGGGAAGAAGGTGTCGTTGTGGTTGTCCGTGTGAGTTTGTGGTTTTGTCTCAGGTTCTGAGAATAGGTAGGAAAGGTGGTTTGTTTGTTTGGACTGGAATGTTTCTAGGAAGTCATTTGATAACACGAGTGTTTCTATGTCTGTGTACCCCACTGTATCCGTGGTTGCAGACATTTGAAAAGAGAATGCATCAATGGTTGTGTCCTGTCTAGTAGAAAGCAACCCAGCATTCATCCTGCCCAATTTAAGAATAGAGAGCAGCTAGCCTTATGGATGGGCAACACCTACTATCTTCCTAAGTTCCTATTTTCTTCCTGAATACTGGCAACTCTTCAGGATAGCCTCATGGTTTTGTTTCCACGATATGTACCACCTCCAAACTCTGTGACATGGCCATGTACTGGATAGCTGAAGGGAATGGGAACATCTCAGAACACTCAGATATCAGTGTGACCAATAAATTCTCAGTGGAGAAACACTGCTTTGGGCCTTTTGCTTACCTATTTTTCTGTTGTCCTGAATGTCAGGAAAGTCTTTACCTCAGGCCACCCCTTTATGCAGCCTGAAGAAAACAGTTTTCAAATGGAAATGAATGGGCATCACCTCTGGCTCCTTGCTTAATTGCTTTGGAAAGGCATGTGGTTGAATCAGCCTCTTGGCCCTGTGTGAGGCAGTGGCTTAGATTCTCAGCACCTGATGGATCTAAAGAAAGTTTACAAGTCTTCATCCAAACCAAAATGGCCAAAAGAGCAGTCATTGTGGATGAAGGTTCTCGCCTTCCTCTGTCAGCTTCCTGTCCTCCATCAAGTGATGGAGTCAAATCAGTTTTGACTTTGGGTCAAATCAGTACTTCAAACCCTGCAGATGCTAGCCGATATTTGCTTAGGTTTTCTCATGACACCAATTCACATGAGAATCTATACCAGACAGTCAGTAGGCCCCATTTTGGAGAAGCAGAGCAGTTATATAGCAGGTCTATTTGATCACTCTTGGTTCACAGGAAGGGTGTCCAGGCCCCTCTTACATTAGGCAAATGAGAGGCAAGGTTGCTTTTTTGGACAGTGTCTTAGGCTGCACCCCTCATGGAAAACTCCAGTCAGAGGTTATTATGAGTGTCTATATGGAAGAAGATGAGGGCCATGTGGGACTGTTTTGGTTTTAATTGTGGTTATTTGTGTGTTGGTTGGAAGAGATGCCTGGATCCACCTGGGCTTGAACTCTGGTGTGATTCCCCTTAGAGACTGAGTTATGGAACTGACCTCAGAGAAGTTTTGCTATGAATTTTGTTGGGATTTTTGGAGGCCATGCATGAGAGTCACCCTTGGAACATGAGATCTAAGCCCAGGGTGGATTTCCACAGAGCACTGGAAATTTCAGCAAGGATATCACATGATTTTATTCTTATAGACTTGACAGCCATAGTTGAGAGTCAAAACACACATGGACCTAACTTTGTAGACCTCATGGGCCTGGTTTCATGTGTCATTTTGGCCATTCGTGGGGAAGCCTTGCCTCTGAGAGTTCTCCAGAGCATTTTTTTAAATGTGCTTCCTAAAAATTTAATGGTTCCTGAATGAAGTGAAATCCACAGTTTCTCCAACTTCATCCTTGAAAAATGGCTTGATAAATACCATGACATTTTTGAAATTCCCATGACCAGGTGGCACTGGAGAATCTTTGGATGTCCTGTTGGTGATCATGAGTATACCAGAGAGGGCCTTGATTGACTGGGTTTCATGAAAATGGTGTAGAACAGAGATTCCAGTATGTTGGAGCCTGCTGAGTAGTGGGCCCAGAGCTGTGGTATGCAGGTGTGTGATAAAATATCTGTGGTCGGGCCATGTGGATCTGCCATTGATTTCCAAATGGCTTGTGGCTGACATGGTGCAGACAGGAATCACTTATATGTCTGAAACCTCTCCATAAAAGGCATCTTGTTATATGGAGATGTTTCAGGGCAATGTTCAGAATCAAGTTGCTATGGTCAAGGGGGCAAGCTATATGAGATAGAAGCCTTGTTGGTGCATTCTCCTGCAGAACTTGACCCATCACACGTGACAGGACTCCTCCAGCACTGTGTCGCAGATTAACTCTTTGTATTTCGTGATGCAAATACCAAACTCCCAGTGCAGCAGCAAGAAACACCATGAAAAGTGGAGGATGATCTAATGGCTTCACAGTCCACATGCGGAGACAATTAGCTTTCAGTGGCCACAGTTTACCTACAAAGATAGAAGTCAGCACTGCTGCCTCATGTTCTTTGGAAAATAAAAAACAATGTCCTCCAGGTCACATAGATGCAGACCCAGCTTTGATGATCTCATTAGAATGGAAGCTAAAGCTCCTGACAACAACATATATGTCATGTGCCCATCCTCACAGGCAGTTTCTCAAGAAGTCTTTAGGCCAGCAGAGCTCCATGTTTGTGGAGTGTTTACCTTTTAGACCAGAACGCAAGAAATCACCTCTGACTCCTATTAAAATCAAATTAAATCAAGCTTATTATTTCCACCACCCCAGTGCCTCTCTCTCCCAAAACGGCGGGAACAAGAGAGCAACCCCACCTTTCTTACAGCCCAGCTTTATAGCCCAGAAAGTTACACAAAAGGGGGGTTACAAATAACAGAACTCTGACAAGCATCACACTAATGGTAGTTTACATATTTTTTTTTTTTTTGCTGGCCCCAACATCAGAATTTATGAGGACCATTTGAGCCGCAGAGAGTGTCGTCTGACCAGGGAAGGTAAATATTTATGAGGTGTCAAAAAAGTTTCAGAGAGGGCTTTTATCTGGTCAGAGAGCCAGAAATGGGTGAGTTCAAGGCATGGGCAGGCATTCCAATCAGGTTCAGAATTTTCTGTAATTTATAGTTAAGCAAAATTATCTTTTCATGGCTTTGTGGCAAGATGGCTCCAAACTTTAATTAAAGATCAGGTTGGGTCTATCATTCCCCCATTTTCTAATGTGTCTCTTTCAAATCTTTCATAGGGTAGGGGAAGAGCACTGAGGGAATTTTAATCCCTCAGGTAACAGTCTCCCTATTTTTTGAAATCACCCAAAACCAGTCTCCCTGATTTTACCTGACTTAATTAATTACTTATATTGATAGTCTATTTATTTTTGGCTCCACTGTTGTAAGAAGAGAGGCGTCACTCATTTTGGCTTCTTCTGAGCTGAGAGAGGGTGACGTGAGAGGGAACAGCATGATGGACATGAGTTGCCTTTTAGAAGTCATTTCGGTTTGAAGTCTGGTTGGGGAAGAACAGGTTGTAAAGTCATCTGGGGATGGGTTCTTCTATGTGAGAAACAAAAACCATGAGTGCTGAATAAATGTTGCAGCAGCTGGAACATGTCACTGTATAGAAGTTCCCTCACCCGTCTTTAATATCCCCAGTTATCAGGAGTGTCAACTTAATATTTAACTTTTAGTGTTACAGTTGTCCCTTCTCATAAGATACAGTTTAATAATTTAATGTCATCTGATCTTGCAAAATCATTTTACTAGTATGACCTCTGTGTCTAATAGAGAAACCTTTAATTCTGTTACTCAGTGCTGGATAAACGTACTAGCCAACACCAAGCCTACCTGTGTAGGTTAGAAATATCTGAGGGCTTGAAATAAAAACTTCTGCCTCTGGCAGCTCCTCCTGATACACTCTTTTTATAGTTATCAGGCATTCCTGTCTGAGAATCCTTCTTTGTAGCCTCCAGTCTTACTTATTTTGGGAGGCTAATATAAAGTGTATACATTAAAATATTATTATTATTATTATTATTATTATTATTATTATTATTATTATTATTCAAAATGCCCAGGAATGGCTGTATTTTGCTTTCAACTGTCTTTGCTAAGTGTTTAAGATGAAGCAGTCAAACTGACTTTTGTTTCTATCTATTGTTAACAGTCAGGTGAGCTTTTATGGTTGTCATTCCTGGGGAAACTTGAGAGCAGCTTCTCAGTTCTGCTAGTGCCATTTGCGCTAGGTGAGTCCAGGTCTTGCTTGACCATGTGGCTTCCCTCGGAAGCATCAGGGATGTCTCCCTTCTCTGTTGGCTCTCTTTTTCTTAGCAAATGCACTGATTGGCTTTCTGTTCTCGGGTGGTCTCATTAATCTTCCTGATGGGGAGGTTATGTGGCCCAGATTTGAAAAGCTCTTTAGAGAAGTCCCCTGTTCCCTGAATTCAGACTGACTCAGAGAGCAAGAGACAAATATTAGTTTTCTTGGCTCTTTTCATTTAAATTTAATTTTAAATCCTAATTTTAAATATCCAGCAAATAAATTTTAACTACCTAATATTAAGATTACTGGGCTTTAATGTCTATAACTTTATAATTATTTATCTTTTTATTAATTGAGGTCTGTATTATTTTGTCTGTTTTGTAGGTGATGACTTATTATCTTAAATTAACCCATGTTGTGTTCTTAAAGCAACACTTCTCTAAAACACTAACAGGGAATCTTTAGATCACTTATAAGAAAATTACAAAATAAAAATTTTTAACAAGAGTAAATATACTTAGTTTGCATAATAGCTACCCTGAAATTTTTTCTTAGTTATAAATTATATCCCCTGTTTGAGATCCTAGTAATTTTTACAGAAAAAAAAACAACTTTTGAACATAACTTTAAATGAAACATAGTCTGACCTATTGTTTTCGTAGTCATTCTCACATGTAGTAAGATGGGACACAGAGCCTTATCTCAGGTAAGGAAGGTCTATTTATAAATCTTAAGGGTTTTAGTTCTAAAGCTGATCTTTTTTTTAAAATCATTTTACAATGTTTACATAAATTGTTTGAGGTCACATGAACATTAGCTAACACCATATGATATAACATTTAATACATTAATTAAAGAAAGGCTGAAAGTTTTTAACCTTTACATAGATTAGGCTCTCATTACCTTAAAAATACATTTAAATTGTTCCCAATGTAAAAAGTAACATAAAACTTTACATATCTTTTTGATAACAGATAAATAAATTCTCAATATATATTTTTACCATACAACTTCAGAATGCCAGCATGATATAATGCTCTTTTAAGATTCTACCTTACAGACTTGTAT
Organism: Callospermophilus lateralis; assembly: GCF_048772815.1. Taxonomy (NCBI): domain Eukaryota; kingdom Metazoa; phylum Chordata; class Mammalia; order Rodentia; family Sciuridae; genus Callospermophilus; species Callospermophilus lateralis. The sequence goes on along the minus strand of NW_027514395.1, from coordinate 1,171,447 downwards.
ATGGAAGATATGAGCACATTAATAGCATCATAATTACATTGATGTTTCTACATTAACCAAGTTTAGCTTTTAAAGTAATGGCAGTACAGTTCTCTAAAATAACAGTTTTTATTTAAGCAGTTGTTTAATTTTTATGGTTGCTAGGTCTAGAAAAAATAAAACTTAATAAACACAATGTTATGGGTAAACTTATGTTTTAACAAATTTTTGTCTCATTAACACATGTCTGATTTTTACAATCTTATACAGACTTTAGTAAAAACTTTTACAGACCTTAGTAAATGAATCAGATATCTAACAAAAGTACTCATGAATGAGTAATCCCAAATCAAATTTACTTTACTTATTTATCAAAATGTTAGAGAAATGTATTGAACATTTTAAACCATTTTTTTTGTTGAAGGAAAAGTCCTAGAACCAAGTCATATTAGATATTTTGTAGACATTAATATTTTATTAGATATTTGAACACCTAGAAAAACTTGTAAGCTTAAATTTAAAGACTTTTATTTTTATCTGTTTATCCAATTTAAATTGAACCATTTAAATCACGTGAATTAAAGATGATTGGATCCACCTTTTAAAATTTGTTTTTATGAGCTTTTTTTATGAGCGTTCTTTGTATATGTTAATTTTTGTATCATATAATTGATATACGGATATATGTATATGTAGACATACAACACATAACAGAAGTGTGCACACATAAACATAGTAAAGGTCTTATAGCTTTTAGCAGATGAAATCTGCATTGCAATGTTCCAAAAACTCCACAGTTGGTCAAAGATAGAAGTGATAAGAAAATCATTAACTTAGGTCTGTAGGATCAAAATCATGAGCTAAAAAAAGAAAATAAAGTATCTAAGGAAAAAAAATAAGAGTCCTAAAAAACTGACTGGCCAGTAATTAGTAAAAACCATACAATTTGCCTTTTTTCTCCCCCTTATGCCTCATATCAGTCTCCTACAGAGCTTGCAGGCTTCTTTTATTTGCATTTCAAAATAACTCCTGGCTGAGGTCTGGAAGGAGAAGTAAAAAACTGCTATTCAGAGCAGACACATCAGGCCTAAGGCATTTTAACCATAATTTTCAGGTTAGGATGTTGAAAATTATGATACAAGTTAAAGATACAATTCACAAAATTTTATATCTTTACATCTTGTTTCGTTAACAGATACTGTAAAATTATTTACTATCCTTGTCTAAATTAATGCACTGGTACACACAGTGATATTTTCCCAGGCTACCCAATTCAAAATTGGTGAAATAAAAGACTGAATGATTGGGAAGATACTTGCCAACTTGGAAGTAGAGTTCTTTAATTTTCCATTTTAAGTATTTAATTTCTCTGGCATGAATTATCTGAAATCATTAACTAAACAATTACCTACACCTGACTTTTAACTGCAAGATTGTGAAATGCTTCAAAAACCCATTCAGATACCAGATTGTTACAATAAAACATCATCATTTAGACACACATTCAGGTAAGACTATTCCCAAGAAACCATTTATAATATCAACACATTATTGCACATGTCTTAAAGGGCCAGAAACAAAGACACAAGACAGACAGAAAGGAGCTCCAGACTATGGCTGACAGACAGAAGCCTTTAAAATAGAGCAGATAAGAGAAAAATATTCTACACCAGTGGCACCATAGATATCCCCACAAGGATACCAGATGTTTTTTCAGAGGGGCAACCTGAAATGTAAAATCAAGGGTCTCCATGGTGACTTTACTGAATTTAGTATCCCCATTTTCTTTTTCTCTTTTTTAAGAAGACAGACGTTGCATAATCTTTACAGTGCAGGGAAGGAAGGAGGGAATTCCCTGAAGCAACAGGGCTTTGGCAGCTGCTGGGAGTCCCTCAGTCCCTCCTTTTACTTACAGGATTAGCTCCTCTGCTTCGGTTCCACCCCAAGCATGCTTTGTCTCCTAACATATCAGTAGTCAGCTCTCAAAAAGTTCCGGGCCGTGGGGGCGTGGTTTATCAAAATTTGTAACTTAAACTTCAGTTTCTGACCTTGAAGCCAATTAATGCCAATTTAATAAAGAGGACAGGGTTTTTGAGAAAAAGAAAAAGAAAGTTTATTGCTTTGCTAACAAAGGAGAAACACAGGGGACTCTGCCCAAAGGTTGTGACTCTCTTGATCTGGAGGTACAAGTGGTTTTAAAGGAGTTTCACTTGTTAACCTGGGAGATACTCAGTTTTTAGTTCCCCAGCAGACATTGCCCTGTGCAGTGGGTGTGCTCCAGGCAGCCAGCTAGGGGCTTCTCTTATCCTGCTTAACAAAGGGGGGTAATGTTCATCACAGTTTCTTTAAACACAGTCCAAAAAGGTGTCAGGCTTACTTGCTTTATTACCCATTTTCATGTCCAATATCCTTAAGTTTTTACCACAGAAATCACACAGCAAAATGCACATAAACAAACAAACAAAAAACATATAGAACACAGAACAAAACAGAAAAAATACAGAAACCCGGGACCAAAACAGAAAATCAGAGGAGCAATGCAACTTCTTGCAAAAGCTTCAGGGTAGGACCGCGTGCGTGCATATCCGCACCTCTCTACCCATCCAGAGGAATTCCCTACATAACAGAACAGAGGACAGAATGATTCTCGTTACTGTCCCAGACAGGAGTATATGTGTGCCTCCCCAGGCCTCCTCTCTGTCATCAGAAGAGATCTCCCTTAACCAGACATCAGATGTTATAAAGGCGCCACTTACCTATGGAGGCCTCCTCCACCAGGTGCTTGCTAAGAGTTATAGTCCAGTGGTTTATTGCAGTGCTCCCTGCACCAAAGTCTCACTCCAAGGTGTTGAAACATCTCAAGTTGCGCATCCCTTAGAGTGGCTCTGTAGCCGGGAGCCCTGGAGGGAAGGCCAGCTTCAGAATTTCCAGCAGTCTGGTCTTGTGATCCGTTGGGGCAGGGTCATCTTGCTGGGGAACTGCAAAATATTAGACCAGGACGGAAGAAAAGACCACTGACTCCAATTAAAATCAAATTAAGGCAAGTTTATTATTTCAACCAGCCGGCCAGCCTCTCCCTCACAAAACGGCAGGAACAAGACAGCAACCCCACTTTTACTGCAGCCCAGCTATATAGCCCTGAAAGTTACACAAAAGGGGGATTACAGATAACAGAATTTTGACAAGCATCACACTAAATGTAGTTTACTTTTTATTTTTGCTGGCCCCGACATCAGAAATTATGATGACCATTAGACCTCAGAGAGGGTCGTTGTCTGGCCAGGGAAGGCCAAAAATTATGATGTGTCACTAAAGTTTCAGAGAGGGCTGCTATCTGGTCAGAGAGATAGGAATGGGTCAGTTCAAGGCACGGGCAGACATTCCAAACAGGTTCAGAAACTGCAGTAATTTATAGTAAAACCAAAATTAGCTTTTCATGGCCTTGTGGCAAGATGGCTCCCAATTTTAATAAAAGATCAGGTTGGGTCTATCAATCCTCTCCCTTACTTTTGGAAACTCCTCTACCACCTCCAAGGTTGTAAACTCCTGAGGATTTTCAATTACAGATATGTATTCACAGACTTTCTAACTCTTCTCCTATAATTGTGTCTTACTTGGGGGGAAGGTAATGTCAAGTCATCGTTCTGGATGAGTTTGGGAAGATTTTTGTATAGCACATATTTGCATACACATTGGATTCCTTATCTAATTTTCCATTCGAAACACTGAAACCCTGACACTATCCCATGCCCTACTAGACTCTGACTACTAATTCTAATATGATGGAGAAACATAACCCAAACACAATAGAAATACAAGCAGTTCAGAGGAGGCATGGTGTATAGTTGGACTTGCATTTTGCATGATAAAAGGTTGGTGTTATAAATCAAGTCAATTTTTAATTGAAATAGTTCTCCATTTGTTTTTAAAGTTAACAAATATGTGAATTCCTGTCTCCCTTTCTCTGTAGCCTATTGAGCACATGTTTTTCTGTATGCACATACAGAATCCTACCTTTTATCACACGTACATTCTTGTGAGGTAGCTGACTTGGCAGATACAAATTGTGAGAAGAGATCACTCCTCCTAAACACGGTTGAAACTGGAAATTCAATCTATAGGTGAGGTTCCTAGTTGAACAAAATTATACATAAATCCATGTTTAGTAAAATAAATAGTTTTGGGTCTGTGGATGATATATATTAAATGATGAATTTCAATGGGCATATATATTGCTACTTTTTAATGTCTGTGTGTATTTTTTTGTATATATATATATATATATATATATATATATATATATATATATATATATATATAAAATCACCAGTTATTTCTAAATATGAAATATATGTGTCTTATTATACACTCCCTAAATTCATTCATGTTCATGTGTTTGGATTTATAATGGACTTTTTACAAGATTATTCTCAGAAATATCCATCCACCTGAAATAAATATTTTTTTCTTAGTGCTGAATACTAACTTCGGTGAACAGTGCCTACAAATTCTAATATTTCTACAGTAACTGACCCAGTTTAACATCAATGAAAGTAGATTCCTATTATATGGAATATTTATTTTGACGTTCATTTTTATTCAACACTGGTACATTCCTATTTCTTCAGTTAATGCACATCATAAGATATATATTTATCCACAAGTTCACAAATTTATAGGCATTTGTCTCTCTATCCATCACTTCCTGCTTCAGAACACATGTATTTCTCCAGGTTTCTTGGCTGGACTTTTCATGAGACTTCTTTCCAAAGACATTATTTTTGATTTCTATAATCATTTTGAAGCAAAACTCACACACTCTTCATGATAAACCATAACCCTAATATTACCATTAGATATATAACTGGTTGGAATGAATGATTGTATATGAATGTAAGATTTCCTGTATATTTTCAGATATCAATTCAATCCATTATTTAAAGTTGGAAGTAGTTATATTATTTATTCACAGTATGGTCTTCTCATGCATTATCTCTATATTCATAGACAATGGTACACCTATTTGTATCCCCAATACTAATTTATATGTCTTCAAAATATTGCACCCAGAAATGGTGGAAGAAATAATCATGTCACCTGATCTACATATACATTTTATCACTGTAATATTCTGGACAAAAATACAAAGATCACACTTATGTTTGTAGTAAAGCCTAAATGGAAAGTGAGCATGGATTATGAAACACATCTAATACTCTCAAATGTCAATCCTATTGGTCACTACATATTTGTTTCTTCCTAAGATTATATATTCAACCTCAAAGCTGTTGAAAATGTCTAATCCCATCACTCACTTTATAATTGGCCTGGTTTCCTAATGTCTCTATTGATATCTGCTTTCCTACATATTTTCCCCAGTTCATCATTGTGACAGATACTTCACATATGCTGACATTTACATTCACTTTCTACCTGAAACCCTATTGCTAAAGAACTTTTGGTCCAAATCCTATACTCACTCTTCTTTCTAAACCTATTAACTATCTTTCTAATCCTACCAAATATCCCTTTTTGACTGGATGTTCTCTTCTACATTCAGTCATCCAAGGTACAAGGACCTATGCCATTGTATATGGATTTATCGGAGACATTTTTGCAGAACATAATTCAAATCTAAGTATCCCAATCAAGGGCCCAATGCACTTCTGGTCTGCAAAGCTTACTTAGATTTCTGTTTACCTGCTTATATTTCACTTATATATTCTTATAAACATTACAGGTTCAGAATACCATAATTCATCCCGCAGAATGATTCCTAACCCAAATTGTACATGTTATTAACCCTAACCATACACTGTTTCCTCAATCTAACTTTACAGAAGAGCAGGTACAGAGTTGGTCTTATAATACAGGAATGGAGGGAATATTTCACTTACTGAGAACCTCAAAGGTCAATGCAGAAATTATTTCTGTAGAAGATGTAGGCCGCTATGGAGGACCTGAGAGAGAAAAAGTCATCTTCCAAGGCAAACGACCTGGTCAGGATGAAGGGATGTGTCTGAATCAACATCTATCTTCTTAATGTAGAGAAGATCGACTAAACCATGCCTGTGTGGAGAGCAGTTCCTGGGTGCCTATGGTTGATATAACATTCTAACTTGTGAAAGTGTCACAGTAAGTTGGGGCAGCCTCCATCTCATGGGAACCTTGGAAGCAACTGTTAGGGCAAAGTGGTTGCCAAGGCAGTGACCGAATACAGTTCCTGATGGAAGTGACCTACCTAACTTCCTTGGTGATGGAACTCTCTGAACTTGGGATCCTGGAAGCCAGGCAAAGAGATCCAGTCACAGTCCCAGCCCAGGTGGGCTCACTTATTTGGATTTACAAATGACAGAGTCAGTCTTTCTTGGTACCTACTGATATGAGGATGGCTAAAAGTCAGGAGAGCTCTGAAGAGGGGCCTTTGCTGAGAAAGCAGGAAGTGGCTCACCGCTGGCTCCTGACAACTTCACAGAGTTGGCCAACGAGATTAGATCTGAGACAGGACAGGCCATTTGGGGTAACATTGTATGGCTCACCAGTCAGAGGACATTCTGGAAAGTCACAAACTTACTTGGGGGAAGGAGATGCCTTTGTGGGTGTGGGTGTGAGGTTGTGGTTTTGTCTTATGTTCTGAGAATAGGTAGGAAAGGCGGTTTGTTTGTTTTGGAGTGGACTGATCTAGTAAGTCATTTGACAAGGCGAGTTTTTCTATGTCTGTGTATCCCATTGTATCCATTGATGTAGACAGTAGAAAAGAGAATGCATCAATGAATCTATCCTGTCTAGTAGAAAGCTTCCCAGCATTCATCCTGCCCAGTTTATGAATGGACTGTGGCTTGCCTTAGGGATGGGCAACACCTAATATCTTCCTAAGTTCCTGTTTTCTTCCTGAATGCTGGCCACTCTCCAGAATAGTCTCATGGTTTTGTACCACCTCTAAGCTCTGTGACATGGCCATGTTCTGGATAGCTGAAGGGAATGGCCTGCATGTCAGAAAACTCAGATATCAGTGTGACCAGGAAAGTCTCAGTGGAGAAACCCTGCTTTGGGCCTTTTGCTTACAAATAGTTCTGTTTCCCTGAATGTCAGGAAGGTCTTTGCTTCAGGCCACCCCTTTGTGAAGCCGGAAGAAAACAGTTTTCAAATTGAAATGAATGGGCATCTTCTGTGGCTCCTTGCTTAATTGCTTTGGAAAAGGATGTGTCTGAATCAGCCTCTTGGCCCTATGTTAGGCTGTGGCTTAGATTCGCATCACCTGATGGATCTAAAGAAAGATCCCATGTGTGCATCCAAAACCAAAATGGCCAAAATTGCTCTCATTGTGAATGAAGTCTCTAGCCTTCTTCAGTAAGGTTCCTGACCTCCATCAAGTGAGAATAGGGATCTATTGGGTGAAATGAGTTTTTCAAAGCCCTGCAGAGGCTAGCCCATAGGTGCTTGACTTTTCTCATTACTCCAATTCACATAAAAAATCTAAACACCACAATCAGAAGGCCTCTAATTGGAGAAGTGGAGTATTATTAACGGCAGGCCTATTTGATCACTCCTGGTACACAGGAACGGTGTCCATTCCACCCTGACATTAGGCAAATGAGGGGCAAGGGAGCTCATTTTGGACACTGTCTAGGGCTGTGCCCCTCATGGAAAACTCCAGCCAGAGGTTATGAGGAGTTTCTATATGGAAGAAAATGAGGGCCATGTGGGAGTATTTTGGTTGTAATTGTGGTCATTTGTGTGGTGGTTCGAATAGATTACTGGGTCCACCTGGGATTGTTCTCTGGTGTGATTCCTCTTAGAGACTGAGTTCTGGAACTGACCTCAGAGAAGTATTGCCATGAATTTTCTTGCTATTTTAGGAGGCCACGCATGAGAGTCACCCTTGGAAACTGAGATCTAGGCCCAGGGTGGCTTTCCATAGAGCACTGGGTATCTCAGCCAGGATATCACATGATTTTATTCTGAAATAATTGGCAGCTATAGTTGAGAGTCAAAACAAACATGGATCTCACATTTAGACCTCAATGGGCCTGGCTTCATGTGAACTTTTGGCCACTGTTTGGGAAGCCTTCCTTGTAAGAGTTCTGCAGAGCTTTCATTGAAATGATCTTCCTCACCATTTAATGGTTCCTGAATGAATTGAAACCCACAGGGCCTCCAAGTTCATCCGTGAAAAATGGCTAGATAAATACCATGAAATATTTGAAATTCCCATGACCAGATGGCACTGGAGAACTTTGGATGTCCCGTTACTGTTCATGAGTATACCAGACAGTGCCTTGATTGACTGGGTTTCATGAAAATGTTGAAGAACAGAGATGCCAGTAAATTGGAGCCTACTGAGTAGTGGGCCTAGAGCCATGGTGTGCAGTTGTGTGATAAAACTTCTGTGGTGTGGCCATGTGGATCTGCCATTGGCTTCTAAATGGCTTGTGACTTACATGGTGCAACCAGGAGTCCCTTATATGCAAAGGCATCTTGTTATATGGAGAGGTTTCAGGGCAATGTTCAGAATCTGGTGCTACAGTAAACTGGGAAAGCTATGTGGGATAGAAGCATGGTTGGTGCATTCTCCTGCAGATCATGACCCACCACATGTGACAGAACTCCCTCCAGACCTCTTTCCCAGTTGAACTCCTTATATTTCATGAAACAAATACCAAATTCCCCCTGCACGAGCAAGTAACACCATGAAAAATGGAGAATTACCAAATGACTTCACAGTCCACACAGGGAGACACTTAGACCTCAGTGGCCACGGTTTACCTACAAAGAGAGAATTCCGCACTGCTGCCTCATGTTCATTGGAAAATAAGAAACCGTTTTCTCCCTGACACTAACCATAACCTACTAGACTCTGACTACTAATCCTAAAATGATGGAAAAAAATAACCCAAACAGAATAGATATACAAGCATTTCACAGGAGGCATGGTGTATAGTTGGAATTGCCTTTTGCATTATATATGGTAAGAGTTATAAATCTAGTCAATTTTTAGTTGAAATAGTTCACCATGTGTTCTTCAAGTAAACAAATATGTGAATTCCTGTCTCACTTTCTCTGTAGCGTATTCAGCACATGTATTTTTATATGCTCATATAGAATCCTACCTGGTATCAGACTTACATTTTTGTGAGGTGGCAGAAATTTCAGATACAATTTGTGGGAAGAAGTCACACCACCTAAACTATGTTGGAAATGAAAATTCAACATATGTGTGAGCTTCCTAATATAACAACATTATAAATAAATCCATGTTCAGTAAAATGAATATTTTTGTATATTTGGATGATATATGTTTCATGATTAATTTACTTTGCTATGTATATTGCTACTTTTTAATGTCTGTGGGTGTGTTTCCTGTGTGTGTGTGTGTGTGTGTGTGTGTATGTGTGTGTGTATTCTCAAAAGGCTAAATATATGTGTCTTATTACACACTCCCTAAATTCATTCATATACATGTATTTGGATTTATAATCAACTTTTCACAAGATTATTCTCAAAAATATTCATCCACCTTAAATACATATTTGTTTCCTAGAACTGACAACTAACTTCATTGAATTGTGTATAGAAATCCTAATATTTCTACATTAACTGACCCAGTTTAACATCAATGCAGTAGATTCCTATGGGACACGTGTGTATTTTTACATTCATTTTTAATCAACACTGGTACATTACTACTTCTTCAGTTTTTGCATATCATAGGATATATACTTCATCCACATGTTCAGAAATTTATACGCATTTGTTTCACTTTCAATCACTTCCTGCTTCAAAACACATGTATTCCTTCATGTTTCTTGACTGGTCTTTTCATGAGACTTCTTTCCAAACACATTATTTTTTATTTCCATAATCAATTTATATTATAATGTATATATATATATATATATATATATATATGTAATATTCATAATTCATAATGTTCAGAATCAGGTTGCTATGGTCAAGTGGGCAAGGTATGTGGGATAGAAGCCTGGTTGGTGCATTCTCCTGCAGACCCTGACCCACCACACCTGACAGAACTCCCTCCAGAACAGTGTCCCTTTTAACGCCTTTTATTTTGTGAAGCAAACACCAAATTCCCAGAGCACCAGCAAGAAACAACACGAAAAGTGGAGGATGACCAAATGGTTTCACAGTCCACACGGGGAGACAGTTAGACCCAGTGGCCACAGTTTCCCTACTAAGAGAGAACTCAGTTCTGCTGCCTCATGTTCATTGGAAAATAAGAAACCATATCCTCCAGGTCACATAGATGCAGACCCAGCTTTGATGGTCTCACTTCAAAGGAAGCTAAAGCTCCTGACAACAACATATATTTCAAGTGCCCAACCTCAGAGGCAGTTTCTTAAGAAGTCTTTAGGCCAGCAGAGCTCCATATTTGTGGCGTGTTTACCCTGTCCCTTACTTTTAGAACTCCTCTTCCACCTCCAAGATTGTGAACTCCTCAGCATTTTCCATTCTAGATATGTATTCACAGATTTTCTAACTCTTCTCCTGTAATTGTGTCTTAATTAGTTTGAAGGTAATGTCAAGCCATTGTTCTGGATGAGAGTGGGAAGTTTTTTGCGTAGTACATATTTGCATACACATTGGATTAATTTTCCATTCGAAGTACTGAATCTCTGACCCTAACCCATACCCTACTAGGCTCTGACTACTAATCCTAATATGATGGAGAAAAATAACCCAAAAAGAATAGAAATACAAGCAGGTCAGAAGAGGCATTGTGTATAGTTGGACTTACTTTTTGCATGATATTAGGTAGGAGTTATCAATGTAGTCAATTATTTGTTGAAATAGTTTTCCATGATTTTTTAAAGTTAACAAATATGTGAATTTCTGTCTCTCTTTCACTGGAGCCTACTCAGCACATGTATTTTTATATGCACAAATAGAATCCTACCTCTTGGGAGGTGGCTGAATTGGCAGAAACAAATTGTGAGAAGAGATCACTCCTCATAAATGCTGTTGGAACTGAAAATTAAACCTATGGGTGAGCTTCCTAGTTGAACAACATTATACATAATTCCATGTTCAGTAAAATACATATTTTGCATCTGTGGATCATATTTATTTCATGATGAATTTCGATTGGCATGTATATAGCTATTTTTAATTTCTGTTTGAGTGTTTTTTTGTATATATATATATATATATATATATATATATATATATATATATATATGCACTCTACAGATTTTTCACAATATGAAATATATGTGTCTTATATATACTCCATTAATTCATTCTTTTTCATGTATGTGGATTTATAATTAACTTTCAACAAGATTATTCTCAGAAATATTCATCCACCTGAAATAAATATTTGTTTCCTAGTACTGAAAACTAACTTCAGTCAATGGTGCATACAAATTCTAATATTTCTACAGTAACTAACCAAGTTTAACATCAATGCAAGTAGATTCCTATGGGACATGATGTGTATTTTGAAGTTCATTTTTATTCAACACTGGTACATTATTATTTCCTCAGTTTATTCACACCATTGGATATATATTTCATCTGCAAGTTCACAAGTTTATAGGCATTTGTTTCCCTTTCAATCACTTCCTGTTTATGAACACATGTATTACTCGAGGCTTCTTGACTGGTTTTTTATGAGACTTCTTTCCAAACACATTATTTTCGATTTCCATAATCACTTTTGAAGCAAACTCCCACACCATTCATGATAAACCATAGCCCTAATATTACCATTAGATGTATAACTGGTTGGAATGAATGTATGTATATCAATATAAGAATTCCTGTATATTTTCACATATCAATTCAATCCATTATTTAAAGTTGGAACCAGTTTTATTATTTATTCAAAGTATGGTATATTCATGCATTATCTCTATATTCATAGACACAGGCTATACCTCTTTTTACCCAAAATAGTAATTTATATGTCTTCAAATTTTGCTACCAGAAATGGTGGAAGAATTACTCATGTCACCTGATCTACATATACAATTTATCACAGTAATATTCTGGACACAAAATGCAAAGGTCACACTCATGAATGAACCAAAGCCTAAATGGAAAGTGAACATGGATTACTGAAAACATCCATGTTCAGTTTGCCTAATGCTTGAGTGGGTGGTTTGCGAGCAATTTGGTGAGGGAGTATATTCTGCAGTTTGGCAGTTGGGGACAGCACAGTCTGGGAACAAGATTAGCAAACAGTTCTCAATATTTCAACAGTGTTTTTATAACAAGTAAGTGACAAGTATGTATTTTATAAAACTTTCAATATAAGTATGAAAAGAGAAATCTAGGTAAGATTTGAAGCCCAGGAGGGCATTGGGCCCTTGATTGGGATACTTAGCGTTGAATTACGTTCTGGACAGATGTCTGAGATAAATCAATATACAATGGCATAAGACCTTGCACCTTGCATGATTGAATGTATAAGAGAACATCCCGTCAAAAAGGGATAGTCGGTAGGATTAGGAAGATAGTCGGATTGTTTAGGAAGAAGAGTGAGTACAGGATTTGGAACAAAAGTTCTTTAGCAATGGGGTTTCTGTTAGAGAGTGAATGTAAATGTCAGCACATGTGAAGTGTCAGTCACAATGATGAACTGGGGAAAATATATAGGATACCAGATACCAATAGAGACACTAGAAAATCAGGCAAAGTATAAAGTGAGTGATAGGATGATACATTTTCAACAGGCTTGAGGTTGAATATATAATCTTAGGAAGAAACAAACATGTAGTCACCAACAGGATTGACCTTTGAGAGCATTAGGCAACATGGACATGGATGTTTTTAGTAATCCATGTTCATTTTCCATTTCGGCTTTGGTACAATCAGATGTGGTACCTTTGCATTTTGTGTCCAGTATAGTACTGTGATAAAATGTATATGTAGATCAGGTGACATGAGTTTGTTTTCCACCATATAGGATCAATATTTTGAAGACGTATAAATTAGTATTGGGGGGACAAAGAATTTTACCATCTGTCTATGAATATAGACATAATGCATGAATAGACCATACTGTCAATAAATAATATAACTGTTTCCACTTTAAACAATGGATTGAATTGTTATCTGAAAATACATAAGAAATCTTATATTGATATACACTCATTCATTCCAACCAGTTATACATCTTAGGGTTATGGTATATCATGAAGGGTGTGTGAGTTTTGATTCAAAAGTGATTATGAAAATCGAAAATAATGTGTTTGGGGAGAAGTCTCATGAAAAGACCAGTCAAGAAACATGTAGGCATACATGTTTTCTGAAGCAGAATGTGATTGAAAATGAAACAAATGCCTATAAATCTGTTAACTTGTGGATGAAATATATATCCCCTGATGTGCATAAACTGAAGAAATAGTAATGTTCCAGTGTTGAATGAAAATGAATGTCTAAATTCACAACATGTCCCATGGGAAGCTACTTCCATTGATGTTAAACTGGGTCAGTTACTGTAGAAATATTAGGATTTGTAAGCACTATTCACTGAAGTTAGTTGTCAGTACTAGGAAACAAATATGTATTTCAGGTGGATGAATATTTCTGAGAATAATCTTGTGAAAATTTGATTATAAATCCACATACATGAATATGAATGAATTGAGGGAGTGTATAATAAGACACATATATTTCAAGTTTTGACAAGTCTGGAGAATATATATATATATATATATATATATATATATATATATATATATATATATATATATATATTTATATATTTATATATGTATATATATATATATTCTTGTATATATATATATATATATATATATATACACACACACACACACACACACACAAACACACACACAGAGATATTAAAAAGAGCAATATATATGCCAATTTAAATTCACTACAAAATATATATTATCCACACATCCAAAAATATTCTTTTTACTGATCATGGATTTATGTATAGTGTTATTCAACTAGGAAGCTAACCCATAGGTTGAATTTTCAGTTCCAACAGCGTTTAGGAGCAGTGATCTCTTCTCACAATTTCTATCTGCAAAGTCAGCCACCTCACATGTATGTATGTTATATTCCAGGAAGGATTCTAAATGTGCTTATAAATATACATGTGCTGAATAAGCTACAGAGAAACGGAGACAGGAATTCACATATTTCTTAACTTTAAAACATATGGAGAACTATTCCAACAAATAATTGACTAGATATATAACTCCTACCCTATAAAATGCAAAAGGAGAGTCCAAATATACACCATGCCTCCTCTGATCTGCTTATATTCCTATTCTGTTTGGGTTATTTTTCTCCCTCATATTAGGATTAGTAGTCGGAGTCTACTAGGGTATGTGTTAGTGTCAGGGTCTCAGTATTTCGAATGGAAAATTAGGTAAGGAATCCAATGTGTATGCAAATATGTGCTACACAAAAATATTTCCACTCTCATCTAGAACAATGACTTGACATTACCTGTGTCGGTAAACACTCCACAAACATGGAGCTCTGTTGGCCTGTAGACTTCTTGTGAAACTGCCTCCGAGGTTGGGAACTTGATATATATGTTATTGTCAGGAGCTTTAGCTTCCTTTCTAGTTAGACCATCAAAGCTGGGTCTGCATCAATGTGACCTGGAGAACATGGTTTCTTATTTTACATTGAACTTGAGGCAGCATTGCTGAATTCTCTCTTTGTAGGTAAACTGGTGCCACTGGAGGCTAAGTTTCTTCCCATGTGGACTGTGAAGCTATTTGGAATTCCTCCACTTTTCATGGTTTTTATTGCTGCTGCACTGGGACTTTGGTATTCGCTTCATGAAATACAACAAGTTCAACAGGGAGACAGTGCTGGAAGGAGTTCTGTCATTTGTGGTGGGTCAGGATCTGCAGGAGAAAGCACCAACCAGGCTTCTATCCCAAATAGCTTGCCCCCTTGTCCATAGCAACCTGATTCTGAAAATTTCCCTGAAATCTCTCCAAATAACAAGATGCCTTTACATATAAGGGTCTGCTGGCTGCACCATGTCAGTTCCAAGCCATTTTGAAGCCAATAGCACATTCACATGGCCCCACCACAAATGTTTTATCACACACTTGCACACCACTACAATAGGCCCACTACTCAGCAGGCTCCAACTTACTGGCATCTCTGTTCTACACCATTTAAATGAAACACAGTCAATCAACACATTGTCTGGAACACTCAAGATCAGCAACAGGACATCCAAAGGTTCTCAAGGTTCACCTGGTCATGGAAATTTAAAACATATCAAGGTATATATATTCCCCGTTTTTCAAGGGTGAAGTTGGAGGCACTGTGGGTTCAATTCATTCAGGGACCATTAAGTGTTGAGGAAGCTCATTTCAATGAAAGCTCTGGAGGACTCTCACAGGCAAGGCTTCCCAAAGAGTGGCTAAAGGTCACATGAAGCTAGGCACATTGAGTTCTACAATGTAAGTTCCATGTTTGTTTTGACTCTCAAATATTTCTGCCAATTTTTTCAGAATAAAATCATGTGATATCCTGGCTGAGATTCCCATTGCTCTGTGGAAAGCGACCCTGGGCCTAGATCTCAGTTTCCAAGGGTGACTCTCATGCTTGGCCTGCTAAAATCCCAACAAAATTTATGACAATACTTCTCTGAGTTCATTACCAGAACTCATTTTCTATGGGGAATCACTCCAGAATTCAAGCCCAGATGGACACAGTCAATCTCATTCAACTGCCACGCAAATGACCACAATTAAAACCAAAACACTCCCACATGGCCCTCATATTCTTCCACATAGACACTCATCATAACCTATGGCTGGAGTTTACCATGAGGGGTGCAGCCCAAGACAGTGTCCAAAATAAGCTCCCTTGCCTCTCATTTGGCTAAAGTCATGGTGGGCTTGACACCCTTCCTGTGAACAAGGAGTGGTCAAATAGGCTTGTCTTTAATACTGCTCTGCTTCTCCAATTTGAGGCCTAATGACTGTCAGGTATAGATTCTGAATGTGATTTGGAGTCATGAGAAAACCCAAGCACCTATGGGCTAGCCTCTGCAGGGCTTTGAAGAGCTCATTTGAAAGAAAGAATGCCTATTCTCACTTAATGGAGATCAGTAACCTAACAGAGGAAGGCAAGAGACTTCATTCACAATGACTGAACTTTTTGCTATTTTGGTTTTGGATGTACACATGGGATCATTCTTTGGATCCACCAGGTGCTGAGAATCTAGGCCACGGCCTCAAACAGGGCCAAGAACCTGATTTAGACAAGTCCCTTTCCAAAGCAATTAAGCAAAGAGCCACAGGTGATGCCTATTCAATTCCATTTAAAAACTGTTTTCTTCAGGCTTCACAAAGTGGTGGCTTGAGGCAGAGACCTTCCTGAGATTCAGGGCAACAGAACAATAGGTAAGCAAAAGGCCCAAAGTAGGGTTTGTCCACTGATATTTTCCTGGTCACACTGATATCTGAGATTTGTGAGATGCTCCCCATTCCCTTCAGCTATCCAGTGCATGGCCATGTCACAGAGCTTGGAGGTGGTACATATCTTGCACAAAAAACCATGAGCCTATATTGGAGAGTGGCCAGAATTCCTGATGAAAACAGGGACTTAGGAAGGAAGTAGGTGTTGCCCATCCCTAAGGCAAGTGGCAGTCCATTCATAAATAGGGGAGGATGAATGGTGGGAAGCTTTCTACTAGACAGGACACATCCATTGATGCATTCTCTTTTCTAATGTCTACAACCAAGGACACAGTGGGATACACAGATATAGAAACACTCACCTTGTCAAAAGACATACTAGAATCTGTCCACTCCAAACTAAACAAACCACCGTTCATACCTATTCTCAGAACATGAGACAAAACCACAAACTCACACCCACACCCACAAAGGCACCACCTTCCCCCTAGTATGTCTGTGACTATCCAGAGTGTCCAATGACTGGTGGGCCATACTATCTCAGGTCTGGTCTCCTTGGCCAACACTGTGAAGTTGTCTGGAGCCAGCGGTTAGCCACTACCTGCTTTCTCAGTAAAGGCCCCTCTTCAGAGCTCTCCTGGCTTTTTCCATCCTCACATCAGCAGGTACCAAGAAAGACTGACTCTGTCCTTGGTAAATCCAAACAAGTGAGTCCACTGGAACTGGTACTGCAACTGGCTCTGGGTGCCTGGCTTCCTGGATCCCAAGTTCAGAGAGTTCCATCATCCAGGAAGTGATGTAGGTCACTTCATTTAGAAAGTGAATGAGGTCACTGCCTTGGCAACCACTTGGTCCTAACAGTTATTTCAAAGTGTCCCATGAGATGGAGGCTGCCCCTACTTCCTGTGACACTTTCACAAGTTAGAATGGTATATCAACCATAGGCACCAGGGAAAAGCTCTCCAAACAGGCCTGGTTTGGTCCATCTTCTCTATATTAAGAACAGAGAGGCTGATTCAGACAAAACACTTTATCCTGACAAGGTTGTTTGCCATTGAAGATGACTTTTGCTCTCTCAGGTCCTTCATAGCTGCCTACAACTTCTCCAGAGTTCTTTGTCTACATGCATCTTTGAGTTTCTCAGCATGTGGAAGATCCCCTACATTCCTGTATGGAAAGACAAACTCTGGGCCTGCTCTTCTGTAAAGTTAGATTGAGGGAACAGTGTATGGTTAGGGTTAATAACAGGTTCGATTTGGGTTAGGAATCATTCTGCAGGATGACTAATAGTATTGGGAATCTGCAATATTTACAAGAATATATAGGTGAAATATAAGTATGAAAATAAAAATCTAGGTAAGATTTGAAGCCCAGAAGTGCATTGGGCCCATGATTGGTATACTTAGCTTTGAATTACATTCTGCACAGATGTCTCAGATAAATCCATATAAAATGGGATAGGACCTTCTACCTTGGATAATTGAATGTTGAAGAGAACATCCAGTCAAAAAGGGATAGTCGGTAGGATTAGGAAGATAGCCTGTAGGTTTAGAAAAAAGAGTGATTATAGAATTTGCACAAAAGTTCTTTAGCAATAGGTTTTTGGGTAGAGAGTGAATGTCAATGTCAGCACACACGAAGGGTCAGTCACAATGATGAACTGCGGAAAATGGGTAGAAAAGCAGATATCAATAGAGACTTTAGGAAATCAGAAAGAGTATAAAGTTAGTGATAGGATTAGACATTTTCAACAGGCTTGAGGTTGAATATATAATCTTTGGAAGAAACAAATATGTAGTCACCAATAGGATTTACATTTGAGAACATTAGGCAATGGTGACATGGATGTTTTAGGAATCCATGCTCACTTTCCACTTAGGATATGGTACAATCATAAGTGTGAACTTAGCATTTTGTGTCCAGAATATTACTGTGAAAAAATGTATGTGTAGATTAGGTGACATGTGTATTTTTTCCACCATTTCTGGGAGCAATATTTGAAGACGTATAAATTATTATTGGGGGTGCAAATAGGTGTACTCTGTGTTTATGAAAATAGAGATAATGCATGAATATACCATACTGTGAATAAGTAATGTAACTGGTTCCAACTTTAAATAATGGATTGAATTCACATCTGAAATTATACAGGGAATCTTTTATTGATATACAATCATTCATTCCAACCAGTTATGCATCTAATGGTAATATAAGGGTTATGGTTTATCATGATGTGTGTGAGTTTTGCTTCAAAAGTGATTATGGAAATTGAAAACAATGTGTTTTGAAAGAAGTCTCATGAAAAGACCAGTCAAGAAACCTGGAGGAATGCATGTGTTCTGAAGCAGGAAGTGATTGAAAGTGAAACAAATGCATATAAATTTGTGAACTTCAGGATGAAATATATATATATATATATATATATATATATATATTATGAAGTGCAAAAACTGAAGAAATATTAATGTAGCAGTGTTGAATGAAAATGAACGCCAAAATACTCATCATGTCCCATAGGAATCCACTTGCATTGATGTTAAACTCTGTCAGTTACTGTAGAAATATTAATATTTGTAACCACCATTCACTGTAGTGAGTTTTCTGTTCTAGAAAACAAATATGTATTTCAAGTGGATGAATACTTCTGAGATAAATCTTGTGAGAAGTTGATTATTAATCCACATACATGAAGAAGAATGAATTTTGACAGTGTATATAAGACATATGTCATTCATATTTTGAAATATCTGTAGAGTGTGTATATATATATACACACACTTACACACAAAACACACACAGACATTAAATAGTAGCAATATATATGAAAAACGTAGTTCATCATGAAATATATACCATCCACAGATGGAAAATATTATTTATTTTACTGAAAATGGATTTATGTATAATGTTCTACTAGGAAGCTCACCCATAGGTTGAATTTTCAGTTCCAACAGCGTTTAGGAGGAGTGATCTCTACTCACAATTTGTATCTGCCAAGTCAGGCACCTCACACAAATTTACGTGTGATACCAGGTAGGATTCTATATGTGCATATGAAAATACATGTGCGGAATAGGCTAGAGAGAAAGGGAGTCAGAAATTGACATATTTGTTCACTTTAAAACACATGGAGAAATATTTCAATAAAAAATTCACTAGATTTATAACACCTACCCTTTATCTTGCAAAAGACAATTCCAGTATACACCATGCCTCCTCTGAAATGCTTCTATTTCAATTCTGTTTGGGTTTCTTTTCTCCATCATATTAGTATTAGTAGTTAGAATCTAGTAAGTTATGGGTTAGTGTCAGGGATTCAGTATTTCGAATGGAAAATTGGAAAATGAATCCAATGTATATGCAAATATGTGCTGCACAAAAATCTTCCCACTCTCATCCAGAATAATGTCGTGACATTACCTTGGCTCCAAGTAAGATACAATTAGAGGAGAAGAGTTAGAAAATCTGTGAATACATATCTGGATTGGAAAATGCTCAGGAGTTCACAACCTTGGAGTTTGTAGAGGAGTTTCCAAAAGTAAGGGACACGGTTGATACATCCAACATAAACTTTTATTAAAATTATGAGCCATCTTTCCAAAAAACCATGAAAAGATAATTTTGGCTTTAGTGTAAATTACTGCAAATTCTGAACCTGCTTGGAATGCCTTCCCGTGCCTTGAACTCACCCATGCCTGGCTCTCTGACCAGATCGCAGCCTTCTCTGAAACTTTAGTGACACCTCATAAATATTGGCCTTCCCTCACCATACAATGACCCTCTCTGAAGCTCTAATGGTCCTCATAATTTCTGATGCTGGGGACAGCAAAAAAAATGTAAACGAAAATTAGTGTGATGCTTATCAAAATTCTGTTTTCTGTAACCCCCTTTTGTGTAACATTCTGGGCTATAAAGCTGGGGTGTAGGAAAGGTGGGTTTGCTGTCATGTTTCCACTGTTTTGAGAGGAAGATGCAGCCTGACCATTGCAAATAATAAGCTTGTCTTAATTTGACTTTAATTGGAGTCAGTGGTCTTTTCTTGCATCCTGGTCTAACATTTTGTAGTTCCGCAGTGAGATGAACCTGCCCCAACAGATCACAAGACCACACTGCTGGAAATTCTGAAGCTGGCCTTCCCTCCAGGGCTCCAGCCAGGAGAGGCAAGTTCCAAGGCCTTGGAGTGAGCTTTTGATCCAGGGAGCACTGCAGTGAACCACCGCACTAAAACTATTAAAACTATGGTGGAGGAGGCCTCCATCGGTAAGTGGTGCCTATAAAACATCTGATATCCGGTTAAGGGAGATCTCTTCTGATGACAGAGAGGTGGCCTGGGGAGGCACATATATACTCCTGTCTGGGACAGTACCAAGAATCATTCTGTCCTCTGTTCTGTTCTGTAGGGAATTCCTCTGAAAGGGTAGAGAGGTGCCAACGGGCACGTAGGAGCTCCTATCCCGGAGCATTAGCAAGATGTTCCATTGCTCCTCTGTTTTTTGTTTCTGCACCGAGTTTCTGTTTTTTTGTGTGTTTTCTTCTGTGTTCTATATGTTTTTTGTTTGTTTGTTTTTGTGTGTTTTGTTGTGTGATTTCTGTGGAAAAAACTTAAGGATATTGGACGTGAAAATGGGTAATAAAGCAAGTAAGACTGACATCCCTTTGGACTGTGTTTTAAAGAACTGTGATGAACTTTACCCCCCTTTGTTAAGAAGAATGAGAGAAGCCACTAGCTGGCTCCCTGGAGCACACACACTGCACAGGGCAATGCCTGCTCGGGACATAAGAACTGAGTATCTCCCAGGTTAACAATTGAAACTCCTTTAAAACCCCTTGTCCCTTAAGACAAAGAGAGTCACAACCTTTGGGCAGAGACCCCTGTGTTTCTCCTTTGTTAGCAAAGCAGTAAAACTCCCTTTTTCTTTTTCTCAAACCCTGTCCTCATTATTAAATTGGCATGAATTGGCTTCAAATTCAGGAACCAAACTTTAAGTTACAAATTTAGGTACCCTCTGCCCCCGCCCTGAAAATTTTTGAGAGCTGACTACTGAAATGTTAGGAGATAGAGCATGCTTGAGGTGGAATGGAACCAGAAGAGCTAATCCTGTAAGTAAAAGGAAGGACTGAGTGACTACCAGCAGCTGCCAAAGCACTGTTGCTTCAGAGAATTACCTCCTTCCTTCCCTGCACTGTAAGGATTATGCCACCTCTGTTTTCTTAAAAAAGAGAAAAAGAAAAAGGGGACACTAAATGCATGGAGACCCTTGATTTTACATTTCAGGTTGTCCCTCTGTGAAAACATCTCGTTCCATTGTGGGTACATCTATGGTTCCACTGGTGTAGGAGATATTTATCTTATCTGCTCTATTTTAAAGGCTTCTGTCTGTCAGCCATAGTCTGGAGCTCTTTTCTGTCTGTCTTGTGTCTTTGTTTCTGGCCCTTTAAGACATTTGCAATAATGTGTTGATATTATAAATTGTTTTTTGGGAATGATCTTAGCTGAATGTGTGTCTAAATGATGATGTTTTATTGTAACAATCTGGTATCTGAATGGGTTTTTAAAGCATTGCTCAATCTTGCAGTTAAAAGTCGGGTTTAGGTAATTGTTTAGTTTATGATTTCAGATAATTCATGCCAGAGAACTTAAATACTTAGGATGGAAAACTAAACAACACTACTTCCAACTTGGCAAGTAACTTCCCAATCATTCAGGCTATTTTTCACCAATTTTGAAGTGGGTAGCCTGGGAAAATGTCACTGTGTGTAGCAGTGCATTAATTTGGACAAGGATAGTAAATCATAGTATGGTATCTGTTGACAAAACAAGATGTAAAGATATAAAATTTTGTGAATTGTGTTTTAAACTTGTATCATAATTTTCAACATCCAAACCTGAATATTATGGTTGAAATGCCTTAGGCCTGAGGTGTCTGCTCACAATAGAAGCTTTTCCCTATTGCTTCAGGACCTCAGCCAGGACTTATGTTGAAATGCAAATGAAAGAAGCCTGCAAACTCAGTAGGAGACTGATCTGAGGCCTAAGGGGAAAAAAAAGTTAAACTGTATGGTATTTACTAATTAATTACCAGTCATTTTTTCTAGGACTCTTATTTTTTTACTTAGATTCTTTTTTTTTTTTTTTTTGAGCTCATGATTTTGATCCTACAGACCTAAATGTTTTTCTGATCAGTTCTATCTTTGACCAACTGTGGAGTTTTTGAAACATTGCAATGGATATTTCACCTGTGAAAAGCTACAAGACCTTTACTATTATTATGTGTGCACACTTTTGTTATGTGTTGTATGTTTATATATACATATGTGTTGTATGTTCGTATATCATATATATGATACACAAATTAACTTATATAAAGAGCACTCATAAAAACAACGCTCATACAAACAAATTTTAAAAAGTGGATCCAAAGATCTTTAATTCACATGATTTAAATTGTTGAATTTAAATTGGATAAACAGATAAAAATAAATGTCTTTAAATTTCAGCTTACAAGTTTTTCTAGGTGTTCAAAAATCTAATAAAATATTAATGTTTACAAAAGTTCTTATATGACTTGGTTCTAGGACTTTTTTTCAACAAAAAAATGGTTTACAATCTTCAAAACATTTGTCTAATATTTTGATAAATAAGTAAAGTAAATTTGATATGGAATTACTCATTCTTGAGTACTTTTGTTAGATATCTGATTGATTAACTAAGATCTGTACAAGTGTGTACTAAAGTCTGTATAAGATTGTAAAAATCAGTCATGTGTTAAAGAGACAAAAATTTCTTAAAACATAAGTTTACCCATAACATTGTGTTTATTAAGTTTTATTTTTTCTAGAGCAAGCAACCATAAAAACTAAACAACTGATTAAATAAGAACTGTTATTTTAGAGCACTGTACTGTCATTTCTTTAAAAGCTAAACTTGCTTAATGTAGAAACATCAATGTAATTCTAATGTTATTAATGTGCTCATATCTTTCAGGTATACAAGTCTGTAAGGTAGAAACTTTAAAAGAGCATTATATCAAGCTGGTGTTCTGATGTTGTATGGTAAAAAAATATATATTGGGCATTCATTTACCTGTTATCAATAAGATATGTAAACTTTTATGTTACTTTTAACTTTGGGGAACAATTTAAATGTATTTTTATGTTAATGAGAGCCTTATCTATGTAAAGGTTAAAAACTTTCAGTGTTTATTAAATTTATGTTTTAAATGTGATATCATATGGTGTTAGCTATTGTTCATGTGACCTCAAACAATTTATGTAAACTTTGTAAAATGATATTTTTTTAAAAAAGATCATCTTTAGAACTAAAACACTTAATATTAATAAAGAGTCCTGCCTTACTGTGATAAGGCTCTGTGTCCCATATTACTACATGTGAGAATGACTACGAAAGCGGTAGGTCAGATTTTATGTCAATTAAAGTGATGTTCAAAAGTTGTTTTTTTTTTCTGTCAAGATTACTAGAATCTCAAACAGGGGATATAATGTATAACTCAGCTAAAAAATTCAGGGGAGCTATTACACGAACTAAGTATTTTTACACTTGTTAAAAAAATTTATTTTGTAATTTCCTTATATGTGATCTAAAGATTCCCTGTTAGTGTTTTACAAAAGTGTTGCTTTAAGAACACAGCATTGGTTAATTTAAGATAGTAAGTCATCACCTACAAGATGGATAGTATAATACAGATCCCAATTAATAAAAAGATAAATAATTATAAAGTTATAGACATTAAAGCCCAGTACTCTTAATATAAGGCTGTTAAAATTTATTTGCTGGATGATTAAGATTAGGATTTAAAATTAAATTTACATGAAAAGAGCCAAAAAAAAAACAATATTTGGCTCTTGCTCTCTTAGTCAGTCTGAATCCAGAGAACAGGGGACTTCTCTAAGAGCTTTGCAACTCTGGGCTTCATAACCTCCCAATCAGGGAGATTAATGAGACCACTGGAGAACAGAAAGCCAATCAGTGCATTTGCTATGAAGAGGAGAGTCATCAGAGAAGGGAGACATCCCTGATGCTTCCGAGTGATGCCACATGGTCAAGCGAGACCTGTACCCACCTAGCGCAAATGGCACTAGCAGAACTGAGAAGCTGCTCTCAAGTTTCCTCAGGAATGACTTTCATAAAACTCAGCTGCTGTTAACAATAGATAGAAACAAAAGTCAGTTTGACAGCTTCAACTTAAACACTTAGCAAAGAGAGTTAAAACCAAAATACAGCCATTCCTGGCATTTTAAATAATAATAATAATAATAATAATAATAATAATAATAATATTTTAAGGTATTCACTTTATGTTATCCTCCCAAAATAAGCAAGACTGGAGGCCACAAAGAAGGATTCTCAGTCAGCAATGCCTGATAACTATAAAAAGTGACAATCAAGAGGAGCTGCCAGAGGCAGAAATTTTTAGTTTAAGTCCTACAGATATTCCTAACCTACACAGGTAGGCTTGGTGTTTGCTAGTATGATAATCCAGCCCTGAGTAACAGAATTAAAGGTTTCTCTATTACACACAGAGGTCATACTAGTAAAAGGATTTTGCAAGGTCAGATTACATTAAATTATTAAACTGTATCTTATGGGGAGGGACTAATATAACACTAAATGTTAAATATTAAGTTGACAGTCCTGATAACTGGGGATATTAAAGCCTGCTGAGGGAACTTCTATACAGTGACATGTTCCAGCTGCTGCAACATTTTTTCAGTACTCATGGTCCTGATAAATTCTTATGAGGGGCAAGCAAAAAAAAAAAATGTAAACTAGCATTAATGTGATGCTTCTCCGAGTTCTCTTATCTGTAACCCACCTTTGTGTAACTTTCTGCGCTATAAAGGTGGGCTGTAGGAAAGGTGGGGTTGCTGTCTTGTTTCCACCATTTTGAGAGGCAGAGGAAGCTCAGCCAGTGAAAATAATAAGCTTGCTTTAATATGATTTTAATTGGAGTCAGTGGTCTTTTCTCGTGTCCTGGTCTAACAGGTAAATACTCCACAAACATGGAGCTCTGCCGGCCTAAAACTTCTTGAGAAACTGCCCCTGACCTTGGGCACTTGAAATATATGTAGTTGTCAGGAGCTTTAGCTTCTTTGTAGGGAGACAATCAAAGCTGGGTCTGCATCTATGTGACCTGGATGACATGGTTTCTTATTTTCCAATAAACATGAGGCAGCAGTGCTGAATTCTCTCCTTGTAGGGAAACTGTGGCCACTGAAGGCTAAGTGCCTCCCCGTGTGGACTGTGAAGCCATTTGTTCATCTTCCACTTTTCATGGTGTTTCTTGATGCTGCACTGGGAGTTTAGTATTTGCTTCATAAAATACAAGGAGATCAACTGGGACTCAGTGCTGGAGGGATTTCTCACATGTCTGGTGGGTCAGGGTCTGCCCCAGAATACACCAACCAGGCTTCTATCCCACATAGCTTACCCCATTAACCATTGCAACCTGATTCTGAACATTGCCCTGAAACCTCTCCATATAACAAGATGCCTTTATATGAAGAGGTCAAACATATAAGGGATTATGGGCTGCACCATTTCAGTCACAAGCCATTTGGAAGTCAATGGCAGATCCACATGGTCCCAACAGAGATGTTTTATCACACACCTGCACACCACAGCTCTGTGTCACTACTCAGCAGTCTCCAACATACAGAAATCTTTCTTCTACACCATTTTCAAGAAACCCAGTCAATCAAGGCACTGTCTAGTACACTCATGATCAGCAACTGGACATCCAAGGTTCTCCAGTGCCACCTGGTCATAAGAATTTCAAAAAATTCATGGTATTTATCTAGCCGTTTTTCAAGGATGAGGTTGGAGACACTTTGGGTTTCAATTCATTCAGGAAACATTAAATGGTGAGGAAGCTCATTTCAATGAAAGCTGTGGAGAACCCTCACAGATAAGGCATCCCAAAGAGTGGCCAAAATGTCACATGAAGCTAGGCCCATTGAGGTGTACAATGTGAAGTCCATGTGTGTTTTGACTCTCAACTATGCTTGCCAAGTTTTTCATAATAAAATCATGTGATATCCTAGCTGAGATTCCCAGTGTTCTGTGGAGAGCAACTCCTGGCCTAGATCTCAGTTTCCAAGGGCGACTCTCATGAGTGGCCTCCTAAAATCCCAACACAATTCATGGCAATTCTTCTCTGAGGTCGGTTCCAGAACTCAGTCTCTATGGGGAATCACACCAGAGTTCCAGCTATGGTGGACACAGTCATGTCTTCCAATCGCCACACAAATGACCACAATTAAAACCAAAACACTCCCACATGGCCCTCATCTTCTTCCATATAGACACTCATCAAATTCTCTGGCTGGAGGTTTTCATAAGGGGTGCAGTTCAAGACAGTGTCCAAAATATGCTCCCTTGCCGCTATTTTGCCTAAAGTCAGTGTGGCCTGAACACCCTTCCTGTGAACCACAAGTGATCAAATAGGCCTGCCCTTATTACTGCTCCCCTTCTAGAATTTGAGGCCTAATGACTGCCAGGTATAGATTCTTTCTGTGAATTGGAGTCATGAGAAAACCCAAGCATCTATGGTCTAGCCTCTGCAGGCATTTGAAGAACTCATTTGTCCCAAAGGATCCCTATTTTCACTTGATGGATGTCAGGGATATTACAGAAGATGGTGAGAAACTTCATCCACAATGACTGCTATTTTGACCATTTTGGTTTTGTAGCACACATGGAATCTTTCTTTAGATCCATCAGATGATGAGAATCTAAGCCACAGCCTCACACAGGACCAAGAGGCTGATTCAGACACATCCCTTTCCAAAGCAATTATGCAAAGAGCCACAGGTGATGCCCATTCATTTCCATTTGAAAACTGTTTTCTTCAGGCTTCACAAAGGGGTGGCCTGAGGCAAAGACCTTCCTGACATTCAGGGCAATGGAACAATAGGTAAGCAAATTGTCCAAAGCAAGGATTCTCCACTGAGACTTTACTGGTCACATTGATATCTGAGTTTTCTGAGATCCTCCCATTCCCTTCAGTTATCATGTACATGGCCATGTCACAGAGCTTGGAGGATATACATATCTTGGACACAAAACCATGAGCCTATTCTCGAGAGTTGCCAGAATTCAGGAAGAAAACAGCAATGTAGTAAGATAGTAGGCATTGCCCATCCATTAGGCGAGTCAAAGTCCATTCACAAATTGGGCAGAATGAATGCTGGGAAGCTTTCTATTATACAGGACACATCCATTGATGCACTGTCTTTTCTAATGTCTACAACCACGGACACAGTGGGATACACAGACATTGAAACACTCGCCTTGTCAAACAACTTACTAGAAAAAGTCCACTCCAAACCAAAAAAACCGCCTTTTCTACTTATTCTCAGAACATGAGACAAAATCACAAACTCACACCCACATCCAAAAAAGGCACCTCCTTCCCCCAAGTAGGTCTGTGACTATCGGGAGTGTCCTCTAAATTGTGGGTCATACTATGTTCCCCTGAAATGGACTATCCATTCTCAGATCTGGTCTCCTTGGCCAACTCTGTGAAGTTGTCAGGAGCCTGTGGTGAGACACTACCTGCTTTCTCAGGAATGACCCTGACATTTGGCCATCCTCACATCAGTAGGTACCAAGAAAGAGTGACTCTTTCCTTAGTAACACAAAACATGTGAGCCCACTGGGACTGGGACTGGGACTCCCTCTGGGTACCTGGCTTCCTGGATTCCAAGTTTAGAGAGTTCCATCACCAAGGAAGTGAGGTAGGTCACTTCCTTTAGGAACTGAATGAGGTCAATGCCTTGGCAAACACTTTGTCCTAACAGTTGCTTCAAAGTGTTCCATGAAATGGAGGCTTCCCCTACTTCCTGTGACACTTTCACAAGTTACAATGATATATCAATCATAGGCACCAAGGAACAGCTCTCCACAAAGGCCTGGTTTGGTCCATCTTCTCTACATTAAGTAGAGAGAGGCTGATTCATACACATCCCTTCATCCTGACCAGGTTTTTTGCAATGGAAGATGACTTACTCTCTCACATTCTTCATAGCTGCCTACATGTTCTTCAGGGATCTTTTCTGCATGGACTTTGAGGTTCTCAGCAGGTGGAAGATTCCCTACATTCCTGTATTTTAAGATCAGCTCTGTCCCTGCTCTTCTCTAAAGTTAGATTGAGGGAACACTGTGTTGTTAGGGTTAATAACAGGTTTGATTTGGGTTAGGAATCATTCTGCCTGATGAATAATGGTATTGGGAATCTGTGATATTTATAAGAATATAGACGTGAGATTTAAGTACGAAAAACAGAAATCTAGGTAAGATTTGAAGCCCAGAACGGCACTGGGCCCTTGATTGGGATACTTAGCCTTGAAATACTTTCTGCAAAGATGTCTCAGATAAATCGATATACAATGGCATAGGATGTTGTACCTTGGATGATTGAATGTGGAAGAGAACATCCAGCCAAAAAGGGAGAGTTGTTAAGATTAGGAAGATAGTCGGTAGGTTTAGAAAGAAGAGTGAGTATAGGATTTGGACCAAAGTTCTTTATCAATATGGTTTCAGTTAGAGAGTGAATGTTAATGTCATTCCATGTGAAGAGTCAGTCATGATGAATGGGGAAAATATGTAGAAAAGCAGATATCAATATAGACATTATGAAATCAGGCAAAGTATTATGTGAATAATAAGATTAGGCATTTTCAACAAGGTTGAGGTTGAATATATAATCTCAGGAAGAACCAAATGTGTAGTCACCAAGAGAATTGAGATTTGTGAGCATTAGGCAACCTGGACATGAATGTTTTTAGTAATCCATGCTCACTTTACATTTAGGCTTTGGTGAAATTAAATAAAAAATGTACTTTTCACGTTCTGTTTTTCTTTATGCTTAACAAAACACTGTTGAAATCTTGAAAACTTTTTGCTAATCTTGTTCCCAGAATGTCCTGTCCCGAACTGCCAAACTGTAGAATGTATTCCCTCTCACGTTTACACACAAACCGCCCACTCACCCTGACCCATTAATAAACTTCCCACCCAGCTCTCTCCAAGGAAAGTATATAAGCTCTGCTTAAGCTGTTCTCAGGGCTCTCTGCACTATTCAAGTGAGCTCTGAGTCCCAGAATTCTGGAACCTTCGCTGTTGCATGAGACAGTCTCTTGGTGGTCTCTTCCTCTGACGCTTGCCCGAACTTTACATCTGAGGGCCGCAGTGAGATCCAGCAGTGGTGGATGAAAGACAGCCAATGGGCTCCTCTCAGGGTAGGTAAGGCGCCTCTTTCTGGTTTCAGGTTTCAGGTTAGGGATGTACAAAACAGCTATCGGTGATGAGCGTGAGCTCTCTCCGACGGTGGCTGACAGACGTGTCACAGAGCCACAGGCCACGTCTCTGGGGCACGCCCCAGAGGTCTCAGGAAATCGAGTAACAATAGTCTCCTCGACTCAGTGATATTTTGTTTTGGATTCGGTATTACCAGCCCATCAGGTTTTGCCAGCAACTCAGTCCTGGTCTCAGCACTGGACATCCATTGCCTGTCTTTATTGTCTTGTCTTGTCTGTGTCGTGTGTCATTGGTTTCACTGTTAGTGTATCTTTCATATGGGACAGAGCACTTCAATGCCTCTGTCCCTGACCCTTGATCACTGGACCAAAGTCTGTTTAAGGGCTCAGAATCTTTCTTTTTCAGTAAAACGCCGGACCTGGCAGACACTCTGTGCCTCAAAATGACCCACCTTCAGAGTCAGATGGCACCCAGAAGGATGTTTGTACTTCCCACTAATTTAAAAACTCAGAGATATTGTCTTTCAGCCAGGGCCACATTGCCATCCAGATCAACAGCAATATATCTTAACTTAGCAGGACCTCTGCAAATCTCCTCCTCCATGGGTGAAAACTTTCCTTGAACCTGCCCCCGCTCCTACTGCTTCCCCCATGATTCTATCTCTCAAACCCTCTGCTCCTCCTCCTCCACCCTCTGTTCTCCCTGAGTCTCAAGACTCTACTGGACTCTCCTCCCCCTCCTTATGCCCTGTCCTCGTCCCCCAACCCCCAACACCCTCTAAGTGACTCCCCTGCTGCTGACTCAGACTCTCCACCAATGGAGGAATCTAGGCCAGCCCAGCGCCCTCCAGATGACTACCCCGTGGCACACACAGCCCCTCCTTCCCTGGAGGAAGCTGGCCCTGCCAAAAGAACTCAAAGAACTCGCCAGCGGTGAGTAAATTTTGAAGTGGACACAGGGCCAGTATACTCAGCCCTTAAGACAACATTGGGCCATCTATCAAATAAAGGAACTCTAGTTCAAGGGGCTAATGGCAGTAAATATGGGGCTTAGACAACTAAGAGGACCATGGACCTGGGGAAAGGAAAAATCCATCACTCCTTCCTAATAATCCCAGAATGCCCAGGCCCATTTATGGGTAGAGATCTGCTCAACAAGCTCCAGGCCAGAATAACTTTTAACCCTGAAGGCCCCCAAGTGAAATTTCTAAAACCTTCAGTAAAAACTCCTATAGTCACGGCTTTAACTATGTCAGTAGAAGATGAACATCAACTCGTCACACCCCCCAAGACTGATCGAACAGGCATGCTACCCCAGAAATGGATAACAGATTATGCAGATGCCTAGGAAAAAACTGCTGTGTTAGGCCTAGCCTTGAAACAACCTCCAATAACAGTGGGGTTAAAAACTTCAGCCCATCCAATCAATGTCAAAAAATATCCTCTGAGCAAAAAAGCTAAAGATGGGATAAGGCCCCATATTCAGAAACATATGGCCTTAGGTGTCCTAAGGCCCGGTCATTCGAACTGGAACACTCCCCTAGTACCAGTTAAAAAATCCAGGAACCGGGGTCTATCACTTAGTTCAAGACCTAAGAGAGATCAACAACAGAGTGCAGGACATTCACCCCACGGGACCTAATCTGTACAATCTGCCTAGCACTCTGAACCCTGAGCGGAATTGCTATACTGTTCTGTACTTAAAAAAATGCTTTCTTTTGCTTGCCTCTGCATAAAGACTGTCATTTGTTATTTGCTTTCGAGTGGGTACACCCAGAAACCAGAACGTCTGGTCAACTAACTTGGACTAGATTCCCACAGGGGTTCAAAACCTCCCCCACTGTCTTTGGTGAAGCCCTCCCCAGAGATCTCAACAACTTCAGAATTACGCACCCTGAAGTTACCCTGCTTCAATATGTGGATGACCTGCTACTGGCAGCCAACACCAAAGAAAACTGTGAGTCTGGGACCCAAGCACTATTTTCCGAGCTTGCTCAACTCGAGTATAGAGCTTCTGCCAAATAGGCCCAAATTTGCCAGCAAGAAGTAATCTTCCTGGGCTATTGCCTTAGGGGCAGTAAACGATGCCTCACTGAGCCCAGAAAACAAACCATTGAGCAGATACCACCCCATCTATTAGCGGACAACTCAGAGAGTTTCTTGGGACTGCTGGCTTTTGCAGGTTATGGATACCTGTGTTTGCGTCCTTAGCTGCTCCTTTGTACCCGCTGTTAAAGGGAGATGCCCAATTCTAATGGACCCCTGAGCACCAGCAAGCTTTTGACAACATCTAAGGACACTGAAACTGAAATCCTCAACTTCACTGAGCCCAGCCTGCCTTTTCAGAAACCCCTTAAGTACATTAAAAATGTACATCAACTCACTCACCTTGGTTCAAAGAAACTTCAGGCATTCCTGAAGGATCAAGAACAGAGTTTTCCACTAACCAACTCAGAGTGAAAGGAAATAACTGAACAAGTAACAAAAGCCTGTGGGGTCTGTCAATTGGTTAATGCTTACCCTTCCAAGTTTCCTGCAGGAAACCACCTACAAGGATCCAGACCAGGACAATTCTTGGAAGTTGACTTTACTGAAATTAAGCCAGCAAGGTATGGACTTAAATATCTCCAAGTAGATACATTTTCAGGATGGATTGAAGCCTTCCCACAAAAAACAAAAACAAAAACAACAACAACAACAAAAAAAGGCACAAATTGTGGTCAAGAAGATCCTGAAAGATATTTTTCCAAGATACGGACTGCCTAAGGTAATAGCGTCTGATAATGGACCGGCGTTCATGGCCCTTGTAAGTCAGGCGTTACCCAGGACCCTGGGGATTAATTGGAAGTTACATTGTGCTTATAGACCCCAGAGCTCAGGACAGGTAAAATAAATAAATAGAACCATTAAAGAGACCTTAACGAAATTAAGCTTAGATATCAGCATAAAAGGTTGGACTATGCTCCTGCCTTATGCACTGTTTCATGCAAGAAATACTCATACTCTCTCTGTTTCTTTGTGTAACCTCACCCGCTATGAAATTCTCTATGGTCCCTCCTCCAGTAAGGGACCTAACCTCAACTCTAAGACCTAATGATCCCTTACACACCCCCTGACTTGACAGAGTTAAAGTTCTTGAAAGAAAACAGTGATATCTGTGGATACAGCTGGCCACTACCTACCAACCTGGGGACGAGAGGACTCCATATCGATATCAAGTAAGAGACTTCATCTACATAAGATGACATCAGGTGTCATCCCTGGAATCCCGCTGGAAAGGACCATACCAGGTGCTACTTATAACACCTACAGTGGTAAAGGTAGACGGAATCACTTCCTGGACCCATGCCTCTCATCTCAAGCCTGCGCCCTGTCCAGACTCTGGCTGGAAACTGGAAATGACTGGTAATCATTTCAAATTGTGTATTCGCCATGTGGATAAGGCTATAGACTCTCCCCTTGGCCAATAGTAGTCCTAAACCTCATCAGCCTGTTCATCAGTGATGGCTGATCACAAATCATACTGTACAAGAAGTATGGTCTATCTTTCATACAGCCACCTTAGGGACCTTGTGGCCATCTCTCTACCCAGACATTTGTCAGCTGGCTATAGGTCTTTTCTATTGGGATATCCCTGATGAAGGGGATCCCACTAAAATTCCATTAAATCTCTTCCGTGACATATGTAATGGAAACAAACATTTTGGATGTAGGGACACGTGAGCCAGATGCAGGTTGGCTAGCCTAGATTACTATGTTTGCTCAGCGGACGATCAAACCCACAAACAGCCACAGCTGTGTGGGCAAAAAGCCGACTTCTTTTGTAAGTCATGGGGATGTGAGCATACAGGGGCTGCCTGGTGGAACCCAAACTCCTCATCAAATTCAGTACACAGCATTGGGCATATTACCAATTAGACAACGAAAACTGATGGCCCCTGGAGGGGTCTGTAGATGCTCAAATTCTGCATGACCTTTTTGACTTCGGCAAGTGCTCAAAGGGTGGAAGGAAATTCCCCTATGTGGAGGCCTTTTCCCTCCTTCACTCACATATTGAACTATGCTTCTCCAATCGATCCTAACCCTCAGCTTTCTGCTCCAGACTCTCTGCTGTCACTCCCACTTCAGCAACCTGATTTCTCCCCTCCATTTACTAGATCAAAAACCCAAACCTCCGTCGGTTCTTAAACTATTGCCCCCTTGCTGAGGTAACAGGTACTAAGGTACACATCCACCCACTCTCTTCTCTCTTCTCCTGTCAGTGCCCTCACCAGGTCCCACCAAGTCCTCTTACCAGCTAACCCAAAGCTCAAAAAGCTAAGGAGAGCCCTCAGACTCCTATCCAAGATGTAATGAAAATGGCCTTTAAAGTTTATTTGTCATCACTGAAAACAGGTTACTAAGAATTTAACGTCCCTCACAGGCTTTTTGGGATACTCACTCCTGTCTTCCCCTCTGCACTACCTGTTCTACTGCTCAACTTTTTGTTGTCTGGAAAATCCCAAACCCCTTTCCCATTATTCTTTTACATCTCTCCTTCCTCATTCTCAGACCATTCTCTTAAACCTCTCTCTCCGAATTTGTTTTAGAGAACAGGCGAGGGTTGGACCTCCTCTTCATGAGAGAAGAGGGCCTTTGTGCTGCATTGAGGGAAGAATGTTGTTTTTATGCCGACCATCCTGGAGTTGTAAAAATATCTATGAGTAAATTAAAAAGATGCCTTGAAGAGCATCAACAAGAGAGAGGGGCACATAAAGGTTGGTTTGAGTCTTTGTTCACATAGTTCCCCTGGTTAACTACGTTTTTATCAACCCTGGCCAGTCCATTAACAATCCTCATATTAATGATAATTGTAGGAACTTGTTTGCTCAACCGTGTAGTTTCTTTTCTACAAGCTCAAATTGGATAAGTTAAACTTATGGTAATCAGACAACAGTATACCTCACTAGGAGACATAAAATCTAAGACGCCCAAATGATCACTTTGATGATTAAAAGTAACCAGAATAAGAAGTGGGGAATGAAAGGTTAATAAAATAGGTACTTGTAATTCCTGTTTTTCTGTATGCTTAACAAAACACTGTTGAAATCTTGAGAACTGTTAGCTAATCTTGTTCCCAGAATGTGCTGTCCCCAACTGCCAAACTGCTGAATGTACTCCCTCTCCTGTTGGCATGCAAACCACTCACTTGACCTGACTAATCAATTAATTTCCCTCCCTGCCTTCACCATGTAAAGTACATAAGCTCTGCTTAAGCTGTTCTCAAGGCTCTCTTCTCTAATCAAGTGAGCTCTGAGCCCCAGCATGCTGAAACCCCAATAAGCCCTTTGCTGTTTCATGAGACAGTCTCTTCCTGGTTTCTTCCTCCAACGCTCACCCGAACTTTACATTGGTACAATCATAAGTGTGAACTTTTCTTTGTGTGTCCAGAATATTACTGTAATAAAATGATTATGTAGATCAGATGACAGGAGTATTTCTTCCACCATTTCTGGGAGCAATATAATGAAGATGTATGAATTAGTATTGGGGGTAGAAATAGCTAAACCATGTGTCTATGAATATACAGATAATGCATGAATAGACAATACTGTGAATAAATAATATAACTGGTTCCAACTTTAAATAATGGATTGAATTGATAGCTGAAAATATACAGGAAATCTTATATTGATTTAATACATTTAATCCTACCCGTTATTCATCTAATTGTAATATTATGGTTATGGATTATCATGAAGAGTGTGTGAGTATTGCTTCAAAAGTGATTATGGAAATTGAAAATAATGTGTTTGGAAAGAAGTCTCATGAAAAGACCAGTCAAGAAACCCGGAGGTGTACATATGTTCTGAAGCAGGAAGTGATTGAAAGTGAAACAAATGCCTAAATATTTGCTAACTTGTAGATGAAATATATATCCTATGATGTGCATAAATTGAAGAAATAGTAAAGTACCAGTATTGAATAAAAATTATTGTTAAATACACATCATGTCCCATAGGAATCTACTTGAATTGATGTTAAACTGGGTCAGTTACTGTAGAAATGTTAGGATTCGTATGCACCATTCACTGAAGTTAGTTTTCAGTACTAGGAAAGAAATATGTATTTCAGGTGGATGAATATTTCTGAGAATAATCTTGTGAAAAGTTGACTATAAATCCACATATATGAATATGAATTAATTTAGGGAGTGTATAATAAGACTCATACATTTCATATTTTGAAAAATCTGGAGAGTGTGTGTGTGTATACACACAAACACACACACACACACACTGAGACATTAAAAATAGCAATATATATATATATATATATATATATATATATATATATATATAGAGAGAGAGAGAGAGAGAGAGAGAGATCCAAAAAAAAAAAAAAATATATATATATATATATATATATATATATATATATCCAAAAATATTCATTTTACTGAAGATAGATTTATGCATAATGTTGTTGAACTAGCAAGTTTACCCATACATTGAATTTTCAGTTCCAACAGCATTTAGGAGGAGTGATCTCTTCTCACAATTTGTATCTGCCAAGTCAGACACCTCACAAGAATGTACGTGTGATACCAGGTAGTATTCTATATGTGCATATAAAAATGCATGTGCTGAATAGGCTACAGAGAGAGGGAGACAGGAATTCACATATTTGTTAACATTAAAAACACATGGAGAACTATTTCAACAAAGAAATTGACTATATTTATAACACCCACACTTTTTTATGCAAAAGGTAAGTCCAACTCTACACCATGCCTCCACTGAACTGCTTGAATTTCTATTCTGTTTGGGATATTTTTCTGCATCATATTAGGATTAGTAGTCAGAGTCTAGTAGGTTGTGGGTTACTGTCAGGAATTCAGTATTTCAAATGGAAAATAAGAATGAATCCAATGTGTATGCAAACATGTGCTACACAAAAATCATCCCACTCTAATCCAGAACAAAGCTTTGAAATTATCTTCATCTGAAGTAAGTCACAATTAAAACAGAAGAGTTAGATAATCTGTGAATACATATCTGGAATAGAAAATGCTCAGGAGTTCACAACCTTGGAGGTGGTAGAGGAGTTTCCAAAAATAAGGGACATGGTAAACACTCCTCAAACATGTAGGTCTGCTTGAGAAACTTCCTCTGAGGTTGGGCACTTGAAATATATATTATTTTCAGGAGCTTTAGCTTTCTTTGTAGTGTGACCATCAAAGCTGGGTCTGCATCTATGTGACCTGGAGGATATGGTTCCTTAATTTCCAGTGAACATGAGGCAGCAGTGCTGAATTCTCTCTTTCTGGGTCAACTGCAGTTCTGAATTCACTCTTTGTAGGTAAACAGTGGCCACTTGGGTCTAAGTGTCTCTCCATGTGGACTGTGGAGCCATTTGGTCATCCTCCACTTTTCGTGGTGTTTCTTGCTGCTGCACTGGGAGTTTGGTATTTGATTCACAAAATACAAGAAGTTCAACAGGGACACAGTGCTAGATGGAGTTCTGTCACTTACGGTGGGTCAGAGTCTGCAGGAGAATGCACCAACCAGTCTTCTTTCCCACATAGCTCGCCAACTTGTGCATTGCAACTTTATTCTTAACATTGCCCTGAAACCTCTCCATATAAAAACATGCTTTTACATATACGGGTCTCCTGGCTGCACCATGTCAGTCACAAGCAATTTGGAAGCCAATGGCAGATCTACATGGCCACAACACAAATGTATTATCACACAACTGCACACCACTTCTCTAGGCCCACTACTCTGTAGGGTCTAACTTAATGGCATCTCTGTTCTACACCATTTTCATGAAACCCAGTCAATCAGGGAAGTGTCTGGTACACTCTTGATCAGCAACAGGACATCCAAAGGTTCTCCAGTGACACCTGGTCATGGGAATTTCAAAAATTTCATTTTATTTATCTAGCCATTTTTCAAGGATGAAGTTGGAGGCACTGTGGGTTTCAATTCATTCAGGAACCATTAAATGGTGAGGAAGCTCATTTCAATGAAAGCTCTGGAGAACGATAACAGGCAAGGTTTTCCAAAGAGTGGCCAAAAGGTCACATGAAGCCAGACCCGTTGAGGTCTACAATGTGAGGTCCATGTGTGTTTTGACTCTCAACTGTGACTGCCAAGTCTTTCAGAATAAAATCATGTGATATCCTGGTTGAGATTTCAAGTGCTCTCTGGAAAGCCACCTGGGCCTAGATCTCAGGTTCCAAGGGTGACTCTCATGCATGGCCTCCTAAAATGCCAACACAATTCATGGCAATACTTCTCTGAGGTTAGTTCCAGAACTCAGTCTCTAAGGGGAATCACACCAGAGTTCAAGAGCAGGTGGATCCAGTCATCTCTTCCAACTGCCACACAAATGACCACAATTAAAACCAAAACACTCCCAAATGATCCTCATCTTTATCCATATAGACATTCATCAAAACCTCTGGCTGTATGCACAAGACAGTATCCAAAATAGACTTCCTTGCCCCTCATTTGCCTAAAGTCTGGGTGACGTGGAAACACTTCCTGTAAAACAGGAGTGATCAAATAGGCCTGCCCTAAATACTGCTGTGCTTCTCCAATTTGAGGCCTACTCACTGTCATGTATAGATTTTTTATGTGATTTGGAGTCATGAGACAACCCAAGCAACTGTGGGCTAGACTCTGCAGGGATTTGAAGAGCTCATTTGACTCAAAGGATCCCTATTCTCACTTGATGGAGGTCAGGAACCTTACAGAGGAAGGCGAGAGACTTGAACCACAATGACTGCACTTTTTGCCATTTTGGTTATGGATGCAAACATGGGATCTTTCTTTAGATCCATCAGGTGCTGAGAATCTAATCCACAGCCTCACACAGGGCCAAGTTGCTGATTCAGACACATCCCTTTCCAAAGCATTTAAGCAAAGAGCCACAGGTGATGTCCATTCATTTCCATTTGAAAACTGTTTTGTTCAGGATTCACAAAGGTGTGGCCAGAGGCAAAGGCCTTCCTGACATTTAGGGCAACAGAAGAATAGGTAAGCAATAGGCCCAAATCAGGGTTTCCCCACTGAGACTTTCCTGGTCACATTGATATCTGGGTTTTCTGAGATGCTCCAATTCCCTTCAGCTATCCAGTACGTGACTATATCACAGAGATTGGAGGTGGTACATAATTTGGACACAAAACCATGATCCTATTCTGGAGAGTGGCAAAATGCAGGAAGAAAAGAGGAACTTAGGAAGATAGTAGGCATTGCCCATCCATAAGGCAAGCTGAATTCCATTCATAAATTGGGTAGGATGAATTCTGGGAAAATTTCTACTAGACAGGACACATTCATTGATGCATTCTCTTTTCTAATATCTACAACCAAGGTCACAGAGAGATGGACAACATAGAAACAATCGGCTTGTAAAAGGACTTACTAGACACAGTCCACTCCAAACCAAACAAACCATCTTTCCTACCTATTCTCAGAACAGGAGACAAAACCACAAACTCACACCCACAACCACAAAGGCACCTTGTTCCCACAAATAGGTCTGTGACTATCAGGAGTGTCCTATGACTGGTGGGCCATACTATGTTTTCCCGAAATGGCTTGTCCTGTCTCAGATCTGGTCTACTTGGCCAACTCTGAGAAGTTGTGAGGAGCAAGCGATGAACAACTACATGCTTTCTGAAAAAGTCCACTCTTCAGAGCGCTGCTGGCATTTGGCAATCCTCACATAAGTAGGTACCAAGGAAGACTGACACTGTCTTTGGTTGTTTCAAAAAACTGAGCCCACTGGGACTGGGACTGGGACTCGCTCTGGGTGCCTGGCTTCCTGGATCCCAAGTTCAGAGAGTTCCATCACTAAGAAAGTGAGGTAGGTCACTTTATTCAGGAACAGAATGAGGTCACTAGATTGGCAACCACTTTGTCCTAACAGTTCCATTCAAGGGTCCCAATAGATGGAGGCTACCTCTACTTCCTTTGACACTTTCACAAGTTAGGATGGTATATCAACCATAGGCACCCAGGAACAGCTCTCCACACAGGCCGGGTTTGGTCCAACTTCTCTAAATTAAGAAGAGAAAGGCTGATTCAGACACAAACCTTCATCCTGACCAGGTTGTTTGCCATGGAAGATGATGTGTGCTCTCTCAGGTCCTTCATAGCTGCCTACAACTTCTCCAGGGATCATTTCTGCATGGACCTTTGAGGTTCTCAGCAGGTGGAAGATCCCCTACATTCCTCTTTTGTAAGACCAACTGTGATCCTGCTCTTCTGTAAAGTTAGATTGAGGGAAGAGTGTATGGTTAGGGTTAATAGCATGTTCGATTTGAGTTAGGAATCATTCTGTGGGATGAATAATGGCACTTGGAACCTGTGATATTTACAAGAATATATAGGGGAAATATAATTATGAAAACAGAAATCTAAGTAAGATTTGAAGCCCCGAAGGGCAAATTGGGCCCTTGAGTGGGATACTTATCGTTGAATTATGTTCTGCACAGTTATCTCAGATAAATCAATATACAATGGCATAGGACCTTGTACCTTGGATGATTGAATGTAGAAGAGAACATCCATTAAAAAAAGATAGTCAGTAGGATTAGAATGATAGTTGGTAGGTTTAGGAAGAAGAGTGAGTATATGATTTGGACCATAAGTTCTTTCGCAAGAGGGTTTCGAGTAGAGAGTGAATGTAAAAGTCAGCACATATGAAGAGTCAGTCACAAAGATGAACTGGGGAAAATATGTAGGAAAGTAGATATCAATAGAAACATTAGAAAATCAGGAAAAGTATAAAGTGAGTGATAGGATTAGACATTTTCAACAGGCTTCAGGTTGAGTATATAATCTTAGGAGGAAACAAATACATAGTCACCAATAGGATTTACATTTTAGAGCATTAGGCAACCTGGACATGGATGATTTTAGTAATCCATGCTCACTTACCATTTAGGATTTGGTACAATCATAAATGTGACTTTGCATTTTGTGTCCAGAATATTACTGTGATAAAATGTATATGTACATCAGGTAACATGAGTATTTCTTCCACCATTTCTGGGAACAAGTTTTTGAAGACATATAAATTAGTATTGAAAGTAAAAATAGGCGTGCCCTGTGTCTATGAATATAGAGAAAATGCATGAATAGAACACACTGTGAATAAATAATATAACTGGCTCCAACTTTAAATAATGGATTGAATTGATATCTGAAAATATACAGGAAATCTTATTTTGATATTCATCCATTCATTACAACCAGTTATACATCTAATGGTAATTTTAGGGTTATGCTTTATCATGAAGAGTGTGTGAGGTTTGCTTTAAAATTGATTATGGAAATCGAAAATAATGTGTTTGGAAAGAAGTTTCATGAAAAGGCCAGTCAAGAAACCTGGAGGAAATCATGTGTTCTGAAGCAGGAAATGATGGAAACTAAAACAAATGCCTATAAATTTGTGAACTTGTGGATGAAATATATATATATTATGATGTTAAAAACTTAAGAAATAGTAATATACCAGTGTTGAATGCAAATGAACCTCAAAATACACATCATGTCCCATAGGAATCTACTTGCGTTGATGTTAAACTGAGTCAGCTAGTGTAGAAATATTAGGATTTGTAACCACCATTCACTGTAGTGAGTTTGTTGTACTAGGAAACAAATATGTATTTCACGTGGATGAATATTTCTGAAAAAAATCTTGTGAAAAGTTGATTATAAATCCACATACATGAACAAGAGTGAATTTAGGGAGTGTATATAAGACACATATATTTCAAATTTTGAAAAATCTGGAGAATATATATATATATATATATCTGGAGAATATATATATATATATATATATATATATATATATATATATACACAAAACACACACACACAGACATTAAAATGTAGCAACATATATGCCAATCGAAATTTATCATGAAATATATATCATCCAGAGATGGAAAAATTTATATTTTAATGAAAATGGATTTATTTATAATATTCCACTAGGAAGGTCACCCATAGGTTCAATTTTCAGTTCCAACAGCGTTTAGGAGGAGTGATCTTTTCTTACAATTTGTATCTGCCAATGCATGCATTCACAACAATGTACTTGTGATACCAGGTAGGATTCTATATGTGCATATAAAAATACATGTGCTGAATAGGCTACAGAGAAAAGGAGACAGGAATTCACATAGTTGTTAACTTTAAAAACTCATGGAGAACTATATCAATTAAAATTTACAAGATTTATAACACCTACAATTTGTCATGCAAAAGGCAAGTCCAAATATACGTGATGCATCCACTGAACTGCTTGTATTTCTATTCTGTTTGGGTTATTTTTCTCCATCATATTAGGTTTATCAGTAAGAGTCTAGTAGAGTATGGGTTATTGTCAGGGATTCACTATGTCGAATGGAAAATAGGAAAATGTATCCAATATGTATGTAAATATGTGCTACACAAAAATATTTCCACTCTCATCCCGAAAAATGCCTTTACATTACCTTCGCCCCAAGTAAAGCACAATTAGAGGAGAATAGTTAGAAAATATGTGAATACATATCTGCAATGGAAAATGATCAGGAGTTCAGAACTTTGGAGGTGGTAGAGGAATTTCCAAAACTAAGTGACAGGGTAAACACTCCACGTACATGGTGCTCTGTCGGACTAAATACTTCTTGAGAAACTTCCTCTGTGGTTGGACACTTGAAATATTTGTTGTTCTCAGGAGCTTGTCAGAAACTATGTTCCTTTGTAGTGAGAACATCAAAGCTGACCCTGCATCTATGTGACCTGGAGGACATTTTTTCTTATTGTCCAATGAACATGAGACAGCAGTGCCAAATTCTCCCTTTGTATGTAAACTGTGGCCACTGTGGGCTAAGTGTCTCCCCGTGTGGACTGTGAAGCCATTTGGTCATCCTCCACTTTCCATGGTTTTTCTTGCTCCTGCACTGGGAGTTTGGTATTTGCTTCATGAAATACAAGGAGTTCAACTGGGACACATTGCTGGAGAGAGTTATGTCACATGTGGTGTGTCAGGGTCTCTAGGAGAATGCACAAAACAGGCTTCTATCCCTCATAGCTTTCTCCTTGACCATAGTAACCTTATTCTGAACATTGCCATAAAACCTCTCCATATAAAAAGATGCCTCTACAAATAAGAGTCTGCTGGCTGCACCATGTCAGCCACAAGCCATATGGAAGTCAATGGGAGATCCACATGTCGCCACCACAGATATTTTTTCACACACCTGCACACCACAGCTCTTGGCCCACTACTCAGCAGGCTTCAATATACTTGCATCTCTGTTCTACACAATTTTCATGAAACCCAGTCAAACAAGGCATGGTTTGGTACACTCATGATCAGAAACAGAACATCCAAAGGTTCTCCAGTGCCACCTGGTCATGGGAATTTCAAAAATTTCATGGTATTTATCTAGTCATTTTTCAAGGATGAAGTTGGAGGCACTGTGGGTTTCATTTCATTCAGGAACCATTAAATGTTGAGGAAGTTCATTTCAAAGAAAGCTCTGGATAACTCTCACAGGCAAGGCTTCCAAAAGAGGGAAAAAAAGGTCACATGAAGCCAGGCCCATTGAGGTCTCCAATATGAGGTCCATGTGTGTTTTGACTCTCAAAAATCGCTGCCAAGTCTTTCAGAATAAAATCATGTGATATCCTGGCTGAGATTCCCAATACTCTGAAAAAAGCCACCCTGGGCCAAGATCTCTGTTTCCAAGGGCGACTCTCATGCGTGGCCTCATAAAATCCCAACACAGTTTATGGCAATTCTTCTCTGAGGTCAGTTCCAGAATGCAGTCTCTAAGGGGAATCACAGCAGAGTTCAAGCCCAGGTTGACCCAGTCATCTCTCCACACCGCCAAACAAATGACCACAATTAAAACCAAAACACTCCCACATGGCCCCCATTTTTTTTTTATGTAGACACTCATCATAACCTCTGTTTAGAGCTTTCCATGAGGGGCACATTCCAAGAGAGTGTCCAAAATAAGCTCCCATGCCCCTCATTTGGCTAAAGTCAGGGTGGGCTGGAAACCCTTCCTGTGAAACAGGAGTGATCAAATAGGCCTGTCCTTAATACTGCTCCGCTTCTCCAATTTGAGGCCTTCTGACTGTGGGGTTTAGATTCTTTAGGTGAACAGGAATTAGGAGAAAAGACAAGCACTTCTGCAGAGATTTGAGGAACTCATTTGACCCAAAAGATTCCTATTCTCACTTGATGGATTTCAGGAACCTAACAGAGGAAGGCAATAGAATTCATTCACAATGACTGAACTTTTTGCCATTTTGGTTTTGGATGCACACATGGAATCTTTCTTTAGATCCATCAGGTGCAGAGCATATAAGCCACAGCCTCACACAGCGCCAAGAGGCTGATTCAGACACATCCTATTCCAAAGCAATTAAGCAAAGAGCCCAAGGTGATGCCCATTTATTTCCATTTGAAAACTGTTTTCTTCAGGGTTCAAAAAAGGGGTGGCCTGAGGCAAAGACCTTCCTGACATTCAGGGCAACAGAACAATAGGTAAGCAAATGGCCCAAAGCAGGGTATCTCCACTGAGACTTTCCTGGTCACACTAATATTTTAGTTTTCTGAGATACTGGCCATTCCCTTCAGCTATCCAGTATATGGCTATGTCACAGACATTGGAGTTGGCACCTATCTTGGACACAAATCCATGGGCCTATTTTGGAGAGTGGCCAGAATTCAGGAAGAAAACAGGGACTTAGGAAGGTAGTAGGTTTTGCCCATCCATAAGGAAAGCCACACTCCATTCATAAATTGGGCACGATGAATGCTGGGATGCTTTCTACTAGACAGGACACATCCATTGTTGCATTGTCTTTTCTCATGTCTACAACCACAGACACAGTGGGATACACAGACATAGAAACACTCACCTTGTCAAATGGCTTACTAGAAACAGTTCACTCCAAACAAAAAAAACAGAAAAAAATACCGCCTTTCCTACCTATTCTCAGAACATGAGACAAAATTACAAACCCACACTCAAAAAGGCACCTGCTTCCCCAAAGTAAGTCTTTGACTATCCGGTGTGTCCTCTGACTGGTGGGCCATACTATGTTACGCTGAAATG
Organism: Callospermophilus lateralis; assembly: GCF_048772815.1. NCBI lineage: Eukaryota > Metazoa > Chordata > Mammalia > Rodentia > Sciuridae > Callospermophilus > Callospermophilus lateralis. The sequence continues at coordinate 1,126,672 of NW_027514395.1, read as the reverse complement.
GCCTGTACCCTCTCAGATATTGTTTCCTTGGCCAACGCTTTGAAGTTGTCAGGAAAAAGTGGTGAGCCACTACCTGCTTTATCAGGAATGGTCCCTCTTCAGAGCTCTCCTGGCATTTTGCCATCCTCACACCAGTAAGTACCAAGAAATACTAACTGTGTCCTTGGTAAATCCAAACAAGTGAGCCCACTGGGACTGGGACTGGGACTGCCTCTGGGTGCCTGGCTTCTTGGATACCAAGTTCAGAGAGTTCCATCAGCAAGGAAATGAGGTATGTCACTTTCTTTGGAACTGAATAAGGTCACTGCCTTGGAAACCCCTTTGTCCTAACAATTGCTTCCAAAGGTCCCATGAGATGGTGGCTGTCCCTACTTCCTCTGACACTTTCACAAGTTAGAATGGTATATCAACCATAGGCACCCGGGAACAGCTCTCCACACAGGCCTGGTTTGGTCCATCTTCTCCACAGTAAGAAGAGAGAGGCTGATTCAGAAACATCCCTTCATCCTGACCAGGTTGTTTGCCATGCAAATTGGCCTTTGCTCTCTTAGGTTCTTCATACCTGCCTACAACTTCTTCAGGTATCATTTCTGCAAGGACGATTGAGGTTCTCAGCAGGTTGAATGTCCCCTACTTTCCTGTATTGTAAGAACAACTCTGTCCCTGCTCTTCTGTAAAATGAGATTGAGGGAACAGTGTATTTTTAGGGTTAATAACAGGTTTGATTTGGGTTAGAAATCATTCTGCGCCATGAATAATTGTATTGGGAACCTGCGATATTTACAAGAATGTAGAGGTGAAATATAATTATGAAAAAAGAAATCTAGGTATGATTTAAAACCCAGAAGGGCATTGGGCCCTTGATTGGGATACTTAGCTTTGAATTATGTTCTGCACAGATGTCTCAGAAAATTTGATATACAATGGCATAGGACCTTGTACCTTGGAAGATTGAATGTAGAAGAGAACATCCACTCAAAAAAGGATAGTCATTAGGATTTGAAAGATAGTCAGTAGGTTTAGGAAGAAGAGTGAGTATATGATTTGGACCAAAAGTTCTTTAGCAATAGGGTTTCAGTTAGAGAGTGAATGTATATGTCAGCACATATGAAGAGTCAGTCACTATCATGAACTGGGGAAAATATGTTGAAAAGCAGATATCAATAGAGACATTACTAAATCAGGCAATGTATAAAATGAGTGAGAGGATTAGACATTTTCAACAGGGTTGAGTTTGAATATATAAGCCTAGAAAAAAGAAATATGCAGTTACCAATAAGACTGACTTTTGAGAGCATTAGGCAACCTTGACATAGATGTTTTTAGTATTCCATGTTCACTTTCCATTTAGGTTTTGGTACAATCATAAGTGTGACCTTTACAATTTTTGTCCAGAATATTACTGTGATAAAATGTATATGTAGATCAGGTGACATAAGTATTTCTTCCACAATTTCTGGGAGCAATATATTGAAGACATATAAATTAGTATTGGGGTACAAATAGGTGTACCCTGTGTTTATGAATATAGAGATATTGCATGAATCGACCATACTGTGAATAAATAATATAACTTGTTCCAACTTTAAATAATGGTTTGAATTGATATCTGAAAAATTACAGGAAATCTGAAATGGATATACAATCATTCATTCCAACCAGTTATTCATCTAATGGTAATATTACTGTTTTGGTTTATCATGAAGAGTGTGTGAGTTTTGCTTCTAATGTGATTATGAAAATCTAAAATAATGTGTTTGGAAAAAAGTCTCATGAAAAGACCAGTCAAGAAACCCTGACAATGCATGTGTTCTGAAGCAGGAAGTGATTAAAGTTGAAACAAATGCCTATAAATTTGCTAACTTGTGGATGAAATATATATCCTATGATGTGCAAAAACTGAAGAAATAATAATGTACCAGTGTTGAATAAAAATGAATGTCAAATTACATATCATGTCCCATAAGAATCTACTTGCATTGATGTTAGACTGGGTCAGTTACTGTAGAATTATTAGGATTTGTAGACACCATTCACTGAAGTTAGTTTTCACTACTAGTAAACAAATATGTATTTAAGGTGGATGAATATTTCTCAGAATAATGTTGTGAAAATTTGATTAAAAATCCACATACATGAACATGAATGAATTTAGAGAGTGTATATAAGACACATATATTTCATATTTTAAAAATCTGGAGAGTATATATATATATATATATATATATATATATATATATATATATACACACACACACACACACACACACACACACACAAACACACACACAGACATTAAAAAGTACCAATATATATGCCAATCGAAATTCATCATTAAATATATATCATCCACACATGCAAAAATATTTATTTTACTGAACATGAGTTTACGTATAATGTTGTTCTACTAGGAAGCTCCCCTATAGGTGGAATTTTCAGTTCCAATATCGTTTAGGAGGAATGATCTCTTCTCACAATTTGTATCTGCCAAGTCAGCCACCTCACAAAAATGTGATTATGATACCAGGTAGGATTGTATAAGTGCATATAAAAATACATGTGATGAATAGGCTACAGAGAAAGGGAGACAGGAATTCACATAGTTGTTAATTTTAAAATCACATAGAGAACTATTTTAATTAAAAATTGACTAGATTTATAACACCTACCGTTTATCATGCAAAAGGCAAGTCCAACTATACACCATGCCTCCTGAACTGCTTGTATTTGTATTCTGTTTAGGTTATTTTTCTCCATCATATTAGGATGAATAGTCAGAGGCTTGTAGGGTATGGGAGAGTGTCATGTATTCAGTTTTTCAAGTGGAAAATTGAAAAATGAATCCAATGTGTATACAAATATTTGCTACACAAAAATCTTTTCAATTTCATCCAGAACAATGCCTTGACATTACCTTCGCCCCAAGTATGATACAGTTAGAGGAGAAGAGTTAGAAAAATCTGTGAATACATATCTGCAATGGAAACTGCTCAATTTTCACAACTTTGGGGGTGGTAGAGGAGTTTCCAAAAGTAAGGGACAATGTAAACCCTCCACAAACATGGAACTCTGCTGGCCTAAAGTCTTCTTAAGAAACTCCATCTGAGGTTGGGCACGTGTAATATATGTTGTTCTCAGGAGCTTTAGCTTCCATTGTAGTGAGTCCATCAAAGCTGGGTCTGCATCTATGTGACCTGGAGAATATGGTTACTTATTTTCCAATGAATATGAGGCAGCATTGCTGAATCATCTCTTTGTAGGTAAACTGTGGCCACTGGGGGCTAAGTTTCTCCCCGTGTGCACTGTGAACCCATTTGTTCATACTCCACTTTTTGTGGTGTTTCTTGCTGCTGCACTGGGAGTTTGGTATTTGCTTCACAAAACAAGGAGTTCAACTGGGACACAGTGCTGGAGGGAGTTCTGTCACGTTTGGTGGGTCAGGGTCTGCAGGAAAATGCACCAACAATGCTTCTATCCCACAAGCTTGCCTCCTTGAGCATAGTAACCTGATTCTGAACATTGCCCTGAAACTCCTCAATATCACAAGAAGGGTCTGCTGGCTGCAGCGTATCAGTCATAATCCATTTGGAATCCAATTGCATATCCACATGGCCACACCACAGATTTTTTATCACACACCTGCCAAAAACTTCTCTAGGTCCACTACTCAGCAGCCGCTAACTTACTGGCATCTCTTTTCTATACTATTTTCATGAAACCCAGTCAATCAAGACACCTTCTGGTATACTTATGATCAGAAACAGGACATCCAAAGGTTCTCCAGTGCCACCTGCTCATGGGAATTTTAAGCATTTCATGGTATTTATCTAACCATTTTTCAAGGATGAAGTTGGAGGCACTGTGGGTTTCAATTCATTCAGGAACCATTAAATGTTGAGGAAGCTCATTTCAATGAAAGCTCTCGAGAACTCTCACAGGCAAGGCTTCCCAAAGAGTGGCCAAAAGTTCACATGAAGCCAGGCCCATTGAGGTCTACAAGGTCATTGTTTGTTTTCCCTCTCAACTATGGTTGCCAAGTCTTTCAGAATAAAATCATGTGATATCCTGGCTTAGATTCCCAGTGCTCTGTGGAAAGCAACCCTGGGCCAAGACTCATTTTCCAAGGGCGACTCTCATGCGAGGCCTCCAAAAATCCCAACACAATTCATTGCAATACTTCTCTGAGGTCAGTTGCAGAAATCAGTCTCTAAGTGGAATCACACCAGAGTTCAAGCCCAATTGTAACCAATCATCTTTTCCAACCGCCACACAATTAAAACCAAAACACTCCCACCTAGCCCTCATCTTCTTCCATATAGACATGCATAATAACCTCTGGCTGGAGGTTTCCATGAGAGGCACAGCCCAAGACAGTGTCCAAAAAAAGCTCCCTTACCCCTCATTTGCCTAAAGGCCCGGACTCCCTTCCTGTGAACCAGGAGTGATCAAATAGGCCTGCCGTTAATACTGCTTCACTTCTCCAATTTGTGGCCTAGTGACTGGGGAGTTTAGATTCTTAATGTGAAATGGAGTCATGAGAAAACCCAAGCACTTATGGGCTAGACTCTGCAGAGATTTGAAGAACTTTTTGACCCAAAGGATCCCTATTCTCACTTGACGGAGGCAGGAACATTACAGAGGAAGGTGAGAGACTTCATCCACAATGACTGCTCTTTTGGCCATTTTGGTTTTGCATGCACACATGGGATCTTTCTTTAGACCCAACAGGTGCTGAGAATCTAAGCCAAAGCCTCACACAGGGCCAAGAGGCTGATTCAGACACATCCCATTCCAAAGCAATTAAGCAAAGAGCCCAAGGTGATGCCCATTCATTTCTATCTGAAAACTGTTTTCTTCAGGCTTCACATAGGGGCGACCTGAGGCAAAGACCTTCCTGACATTCAGGGCAATGGACAAATAGGTAAGCAAAAGACCCAAAGCAGGGTTTCTCCACTGAGACTCTCCTGGTCACACTGATATCTGAGTTTTCTGATATGCTCCCATTCCCTTCAGCTATCCATTACATAGCCATGTCACAGAGCTTGGAGGTGGTACATAACGTGTATGCAAAATCATGAGCCTATTCTAGAGAGAGGCCAAAATCAGGAAGAATACAGGAACTTAGGAAGATAGTAGGTGTTGCACATCTATAAGGCAAGCCACAGTCCATTGATAAATTAGCGAGGATGAATGCTGAGAAGCTTTCTACTAGACATAACACATCCATTGATGCATTCTCTTTTCTAATGTCTACAACAACAGACACAGTGGGATCCACAGACATAGAAACACTCGCCGTGTCAAAGGACTTACTAGACACAGTCCATTCCAAACCAAACAAACTGCCTTTCCTACCTATTCTTAGAACATGAAACAAAACCACAAACTCACACCGACACACACAAAGGCACCTCCTTCCCCCAAGTAGGTATGTGACTATCCAGAGAGTCCTCTGACTGGTGGGCCATTTTATGTTCCCCTGAAATGGCCTGTCATGTCTCAGATCTGGTCTACTTGGCCAACTCTGTGAAGTTGTCAGCACCCAGCAGTGAGCCACTACCTGCGTTCTCACGAAAGGCCCCTCTTCATAGCTCTCCTGGAATTTGGCCATACTCACATCAGTATTCATTAAGAAAGACAAACTCTCTCCTTGGAAAGTCTAAACAAGTGAGACCACCTGGACTGAGACTGGGACTGCCTCTGGGTGCCTGGCTTCCTGGATTTCAAGTTCAGAGAGTTCCATCACCAAGGAAATTAGGTGAGGTCACTTCCTTCAGGAACTAAATGGGGTCACTGCCTTGGAAACCACTTTGTCCTAACAGTTGCTTCCAATGGTCTTATGAGATGGAGGCTGCCCCTTTTTCCTGTGACAATTTCACAAGTTAGAATGTTATATTAACCATAGGCACCTGGGAACAGCTCTCCACACAGGCCTGGTTTGGTCCATCTTCTCTACATTAAGAAGGTAGAGGCTGATTCAGACACATCCCTTCGTCCTGACCAGGTTGTTTGCCATCGAATATGACTTTTGCTTTCTCAGGTCCTTCATAGTTACCTACATCTTCTTCAGGGATCATATCTACATGGACCTTTGAGCTTCTCAGCAGGTGAAAGATTCCCTACATTCCTGTATTGTAAGACCAACTCTGTGCCTGCTCTTTTGTAAAGTTAGATTAGGGAACAGTGTATGGTTAGGGTTAATAACAGGTTTGATTTGGTTTAGGAATCATTCTGCTGGATGAATAATGGTATTGGTATCCTGTGATATTTAAGAATATAGAGGTGAAATATAAGTATGAAAACAGAATTCTAGGTTAGATTTGAAGCCCAGAAGGGCATTGGTCACTTTAGTGGGATACTTACCTTTGAACTATGTTCTGCACAGATGTCTCAGATAAATCGATAAAAAATGGCAAAGGACCATGTACCTTGGTTGATTGAATGTCTAAGAGAACATCCAGTCAAAAAGGGATAGTCGATAGGATTAGGAAGATAGTGTTGGTTTAGATAGAAGAGTGAGTGTAGGATTTGGACCCAAAGTTCTTTAGCAATAGAGTTTTTGTTAGAGAGTGAATGTAAATGTCAGCACATGTGAAGAGTCGGTCACAGTGATGAACTGGGAAAAATAGGTAGGAAAGCAGATATCAATAGAGATATTAGGAAATCAGGCAGAGTATATAGTGAGTGATAGAATTAGACATTTTCAACAGGCTTGAGATTGAATATATAATCTTAGGAAGAAACAAATATGTAGTCACCAATAGGATAGATATGTGAGAGCATTAGGCAACCTGGACATGGATGTTTTAGTAATCCTTTCTCACTTCCTAATTTGGATTTGGTACAAACATAAGTGTGACATTTGCTTTTTGTGTCCAGAATATTACACTGATAAAATATATATGTAGATCAGATGACATGAGTATTTCTTCCAAAATTTCTAGGAGCAATATATTGAAGACATATAAATTAATATTGGGGGTACAAATAGGTGCACCCTGTGTCTATGAATACAGAGATAATGCATGAATAGACCATAGTGTGAATAAATAATATCACTGGTTTTAACTTTAAATAATGGATTGAATTGATATCTGAAAATATACAGGAAATTTTATATTTATATACACACATTCATTCAAACCAGTTATACATCTATTGGTAATATTAGGGTTATGGTTTATCATGAAGTGTGTGTAAGTTTTGCTTCAAAATTGATTATGGAAATCGAAAATAATGTGTTTGGAAAGAAGTCTAATGAAAAGATCAGTCAAGACACCTGGAGAAATACATGTTTTCAGAAGCAGGAATTGATTGTAAGTGAAACAAATGCCCATAAATTTGTGAATTTGTGGATGAAATATATATCCTATGATGTCCATTATATGAAGAAATATTAATGTACCAGTGTTGAATAAAAATGAACGTCAAAATACACACCTTGTCCCATCGGAATCTACTTACATTGATGTTAAACTGGGTCAGTTACTGTAGAAATATTAGTTTTTTCTATGCACCATTCATTCAACTTAGTGTTCAGTACTAGGATACAAATATGTTTTTCAGGTGGATGAATATTTCTGAGAATAATCTTGTGAAAAGTTGATTATAAATCCAAGTCCATGAACATGAATGAATTTAGGGAGTTTAAATAAGACACATATATTTCATAGTTTGAAAAATCTGGAGATTGTATATTTGTATATATATATATAAACATATACATATATACACAAAACCCACACACAGACATTAAAAAGTATTAATATATATGCCAATCAAAATTCATCATTAAATATAAATCATCCACAGATGAAAAAACATATATGTTACTGAACATGGATTTATGTATAATGTTGTTCTACCAGGGAACTCAACCATAGGTTGAATTTTCATTTCCAACAGCGTTTAAGAGGAGTGATCTTTTTTCACAATTTGTATCTGCCAAGTCAGCCACCTCACAAAAATGTACCTGTGATACCAGGTAGGATTCTATAAGTCCATATAAAAATACATGTGATGAATAGGATACAGAGAAAGGGAGACAGGGATTCACATATTTGTTAATTTTAAAAACACATGGAGAATTATTTCAATTGAAAATTTACTAGATTTATAACACCTACCATTTATCATGCAAAAGGCAAGTCCAACTATACACCATGCCTCCACTGAACTGCTTGTATTTCTATTCTCTTTGTGTTATTTTTCTCCATCATCTTAGGATTAGTTGTCACAGTCTAGTAAGGTATGTGAATATTTCTCAGAATAATCTTGTGAAAAGATGATTATAAATCCACATTCATGTATATGAAAAATTTAGGAAGTGTAAAATAAGACACATATATTTCATATTTTGAATAATCTGGAGAGTGTGTGTGTGTGTGTACATGTGTGTGTGTATATATATATACACACACACACATATATATACACATATATATACACACTCACGCACACACACAAACACACACACACATATACATAGACATTAAAAAGTAGCACTATATGCCAATTGAAAATCAACAAGAAATATATATCATGCACAGATCCAAATAAATTTATTTTACTGAACATGGATTTATATATAATGTTGTTCAACTAGGAAGCTCAAACATAGGTTGAATTTTCAGTTCCAACAGCGTTTAGGAGGAGTGATCCCTTGTCACAATTTGTTTTTTTTGTTTTTTTTTTCTTTTTTTTTTTTATTGGTTGTTCAAAACCCTACAAAGCTCTTGACATATCATATTTCATACATTAGCATACATTAGCTTCAAGTGAGGTATGAACTCCCTTTTTTACCCCAAGTACAGATTGCAGAATCACATGGGTTACACATCCACATTTTTACATAATACCATAATAGTAACTGTTGTATTCTGCTACCTTTCCTATCCTCTACTATCCCCCCTCCCCTCCCCTCCCATCTTCTCTCTCTACCCCCTCTACTGTAATTCATTTCTCACCTTGTTTATTTTCACAATTTGTATCTGCCAATTCAGCCACCACACAAGAATGAACGTGTGGTAACAGGTAGGATTCTATATGTGCATATAAAAATACAGGTCCGGAGTAGGCTTTAAAAACATATGGAGAACTATTTCAAAAAAAATTGACTAGATTTATAACTCCTACCCTATATGATGCAAAAGGCAATTCCAACTATACACCATGCCTCCTCTGAACTGCTTGTAGTTCTATTCTTTTTAGGTTATTGTTCTCCAACATATTAGGATTAGTAGTCAGAGTCTAGTAGAGTATGTGTTAATATCAGGGATTCAGTATTTTGAATGGAAAATTGGAAAATTTATCCAATGTGTATGCAAATATGTGCTACACAAAAATCTTCCCACTTTCATCCAGAACAATGCCTTGACATTACCTTCACCCCAAGTAAGACACAATTACAGGAGAAGTGTTAGAAAATCTGTGAATACATATCTGGAATGGAATATGATCAGGAGTTCACAACCATGGAGTTGGTAGAGAAGTTTCCAAAAGTAAGGGACAGGGTAAACACTCCAAAATCATGGAGCTCTGCTGGCCTAAAGACTTCTTGGGAAACTGCCTCTGAGTTTGGGCACTTGAAATATATGTTGTTGGCAGGAGCTTTTGCTTTCTTTTTAGTGAGATGATCACAGCTGGGTCAGCATCTATGTGACCTGGAGGACATAAATTGTAATATTCCAATGAACATGAGGGAGCAGTGCTGAATTCTCTCTTTTTAGGTATACTGTGGCCACTGGTGGCTAAGTGTCTCCCCGTGTGGACTGTATAGTCATTTGTTGCTCTTCCACTCTTCATTGTGTTTCTTGCTCCTGCACTGGGAGTTTGGTATTTGCTTCACCAAATACATGGAGCTCAACTGGGACACAGTGCTGGTGGGAGCTCTGTCACGTGTGGTGGGTCAGGTTCTGCAGGAGAATGCACCAACCAGGTTTCTATCCCACATAGTTTACCCCCTTGAACATAGCAAGCTGATTCTTAACATTGCCTTGAAACCTCTCCATATATCTAGATGCCTTTAAATAGAAAGGTCTGCTGGTTGCACCATGTCAGTCACAAGCAATTTGGAATCCAATGGTAGATCCTCATTCCCCTACCACAGATGTTTTATCACACATATGCCCACCACTTCTCTAGACCCACTACTCAGCAGGATCCAACTTACAGGCTTCTCTGTTCTACACCATTTTCACGAAACCCAGTCAACCAAGGCACTCTCTGGTATACTCATAATCAGCAACAGGACATCCAAAGTTTCTCCAGTGCCACCAGGTAATTGAAATTTAAAAATTTTAATGGTATTTATATAGCCATTTTTCAAGGATAAAGTTGGAGACACTGTGGAATTCAATTCATTTAGGAACCCTTAAATGGTGAGAAAGCTCATTTCAATGAAAGATCTGGAGAACTCTCACAGGGAAGGTTCCCCAAAGAGTGGCCAAAAGGTCACATGAAGCCAGGCCCATTGAGGTCTACAATGTGAGGTCCATGTGTGTTTTGACTCTCAACTATGGTTGCCAAGTCTTTCAGAATAAAATCATGTGATATCCTGGCTGAGATTCCCAGTCTCTGGGAAGTGACCCTGATCGCATTTTCCAAGGGCAACTCTCATGCGTGGCCTCCTAAAATCTCAACACAATTCATGGCAACACTTCTCTGAGGTCAGTTCCAGCACTCAGTCTCTAAGGGGAATCACACCAGAGTCCAGGCCCAAGAGGACCCAGTCATCTCTTCCAACCGCCACACAAATGACCGCAATTAAAATCAAAACACTCCAACATGGGCCTCATCTTCTTCCATATAGACACTCATCATAACCTCTGGCTGGAAGTTTCCATGAGGGGTGCAGCCCAAGACAGTGTCCAAAATAAGCTCCCTTGACCCTCATTTGCCTAACCTCAGGGTGGTCTGTACACCCTTCCTTTGAACCAGGAATGATCAAATAGCCCTGCCGTTAATACTCCTCTGCTTCTCCAATTTGAGGCCTACTGTCAGGTATAGATTCTTTATGTAATTTGGAGTTATGAAAAAACCCAAGCACCTATGGGCTATCCACTGTAGGGCTTTGAAGAACTCTTTTGACCCAAAGGATCCCTATTCTCACTTGATGGAAGTCAGGAACTAAAAAGGTCGGACGAACGTCTTAGGAAAAGACCACCAAGAGACAGTCTCATGCCACCGCAAAGGGTTTATTGGGGGTCTAGCATGCTGGGGCTCAGAGCTCACTTCAGAGGAGCAAAGAACAAAGAGCCCCGAGAACAACTTGAGCAGAGTTTATATACATTCTTTAGAGAGGGCAGGGACTTTACATACATCATAGCCTCCTTTAGAAAATCATCATATACCCCAGCAAAATCAAATAACAACTCTAAAACATGATTAGCACATTTATTGGCGGGAACAGGTCATGCAGCGGGTAATTGGTCAGCCCTGAGAAGGGGTTTACATTTAAACTGATTGGTTGAAGCCCTGAGATGTATACGTGCAGATCTGCATGGTTTCTTGGAAGGGGTGTTAAGTATCTAGCTGGTCAGGGAAGATTTCAACACACATCTAATGGGAAGATCTGGGAATTGTCTTATGTGCCACAGGAATTTCAGGTTCTAAGTGCATCTTGGAAACTTTACAAAACCTGGTTCTTTACATTTCAATTTCAATATATTTTATTCTTTCTTTTCCCACTCCTTTTTCTAACTACTTTTAATCTTAAAAGTAATGAGTCATAATTATTGCGGGGTCTCACATTCTATTTCTGCCAGTGGAGCATATTTCTGTCTGATTACCATGAGTTTTACCTACCCAATTTGAGCCTGGAGAAAGGAAACTATGCGGTTAAGCAAACAAGGTCCCACAGTTAGCAACACCATAAGAATGATCAGGGGTCCAGCTAAGTCTGAAAGGAGTGTAGTTAACCAGGGGGACTGGGTAAACCATGACTCAACCACCCTTGTTGAATCTCCCTTTCTCTCTGGTGCTATTCAAGTTATTTTCTTAATTTACTCATGGATTATTTTGCAACTCCAGTAAGGTCAGCATAAAAACAACATTCTTCTCTCAGTGCTGCACAGAGCCCCCCTCCCTCATGAAGAGGAAGTCTAGTCCTCCCCTGCTCTGTAAAACAAATTCAGTGAGAGAGGTTAAGGATTCCTGCAGGGCTGTTATGGAGGTCTCTAACGTCTTCAAGTCTTGATCTATTGATAATTTCTAATTGGGCCAATTGTTGTGACCCACGGATCATAGCAGCTGTTTCTGTACCCACTCCTGCAGCATCTCCTATCCCCAATAGGATGGCTAGAGTAAGGGACAATGGCTCCCAGTGAAACTGGGTTGTTTGTCCCCCAAGTAGACCTTCAAATGATTCTGCATCATGATTGAGCACCCTGGGGAGTATCTGCACCATTACACAATAATTTACAGAGCTGTCAAATACCTGGGCTGAAAAGCAATGAGTTCTGTCTGTGTGGAGTTCAGTACCATACACATTCCTTTAATTAGTACCCAGGGGGTGGAGTCAGCTATAGTCTGGACTGGGGAAGTAGGCAAAGACGGAAAACGGGAAGTATGAGATGGTAGAGGGGTTCTGGTAGATCTAGGCATGGGAGGTTTAGGAGCCTTAATTCCTGGCTTGAGGGGATTGGGCCCTATTGCTGTGGGATTTTCTTCCTTTTTAAGCTGGATGGTGAACCAGAGACCAAAGTCATTACCGGAGCCATAAATATAGTATTGCATTCCCCACGTATTTCCCATAGGCCATGTTGTTCTTAGGAAGCCCCTTCCTTTGGAAGTGAAAGTTATATTGAGGGGGTAACATAGACTATTCTTTCCACACCGAGGTTTTGACACCACTTGGCTAGCGGCACATTTCTTGGGATCAATCCAGGTGTCATTTCATCCCACCAAAATCATGCTATCTGGGGAGTTTGGGGTCCACCATGCAGCTTCCATTTGTTCACAACCCCAAGATCTAAAATAAAAGTCACTGGATCCTCCACAGGTTTGGGCCTGTTTGCGACTTTGGAAATCAGGTGGGCACACATAATAGTTTAGACTGGCTAGTTTACACATGAGCTGGGGGAGATGACATCCATAATTCATGGGTTAAGGTGGTCTATGTAGCCCTGGTTTGGGTTTGAGTGGGATCTGTGTGGGGTCCTCTATGTCAGGGAGATCCCAGTCAGAGAAGCCCATGGGAAGCTGACAAATGTCCGGGTGGAGAGATGGCCACCAAGTCCATAAGGGGGCTGTATGTGAAATACACCACACTATTTCCCCAGTAGGATTTATAACTTGCCATTGTTGCTGAACAGGCTGATGGGGATTTGGACTGCTTGTGTTCAGGGGAAGAATCCATAGCCCTTCAAACACGACGGACATGCAACTTGAGATGGTTACCAGTCTGTTTCAGTTTCCAGGCGGAGTCTGTACAGGGTGCAGGCTTGAGATGGGAGGCATGTATCCAGGAAGTGATACCATCCACTTTCACCACTGTGGGTGTTATAAGCAGCACCTGGTATGGTCCTTTCCAGCGGGGTTCCAGGGATGACACCTGATGCCATCTCACGTAGATGAACTCTCCCACTTGATATCGATGTGGGGTTCCCTCATCTCCAGGCTGATTAGCAGAGGCCAACTGTTTCCACAGGTATCACTGGGTGCTGGGATTATTCAAGGGCTTTAAGTCTGTCAAGCAAGGGGGTGTGAAAGGAATCATTAAGTCTCAGAGTTGGGGTTAAATCCCTTACTGGAGGAGGGGCTCATAGAGAATTTCATAAGGGGTGAGGTTACAAAAAAAGGAAGACTGCGTATTTCTTTCACAAAACAGTGCATAAGGTAGGAACATAGTCCAATTTTTTATGCCGGTCTCCAAGCTTAATTTCGTTAAGGTCTCTATGATGGTTCTATTCATCCTTTCTACCTCTCCTGAGCTCTGGTGTCTATAAGCACAATGTAACTTCCAACTAATTCCCATGGTCCTGGCAAATCCCCGACTTACCTGGGCCACGAATACCGGTCACTTATCGGACCCTATTGCCTTAGGCAGGCTGAACCTTGGAAAATGTCTTCTAGGATCTTTTTGACCACCATCTGAGCCGTTTCTTTCTTCATGGGGAAGGCTTCGACCCATCCTGAAAATGTATCTACAAAGGCTAGGAGATATTTAAGTCCATACCTTGCTAGCTTAATTTCATTAAAGTTCACTTCCCAGAATTGTCCTGGTCTGATTCCTCGTAAGCGCTTCCCTGCAGGAAGCTTGGATGGGTAAGCATTAACTAATTGGCCTACTTGACAAGCTGTAGTCACCTGCGCAGCTATTTCTTTCCTCTGTGAGTCAGTCAATAATAAGTCCTTTCTTCAGTCCTTTACGAGTGCCTATAACTTCTTTGAGTCTAAGTGGGTGAGCTGGTGTACATCTTTGAGATAAAGGTGGGCTTTTTGAAATTGTAAACTTGGCTCTGGAGGGTCCCAGAGTTCTGTATTTGTCTCCTCAGAAGATAAGTTGCCTGAATGTTCCGGTGCGGCCAAGTCTCCTGATTGTTTTTCCCCCCGGTGTGGAAAAACTGAACAGAATCATTCCGTTTAAGGCTGCCAATTAAGCTTCCTCATCTGCCCTTCTGTTTCCAACCGCCACTGCGTCGTTTCCCTTCTGGTGCCCTGGACAGTGCACTATACCTAGGTCCGTAGGGCCCTGCACTGCTGAGAGAAGGTGGAGGATCACATCTTTGTTCTTTATTTCTTTCCCAGCGGAGGTTAATAGCTGCCTTTGATGGTAAATAGCCCCGTGAACATTTGCAGTGGCAAAAACATAGCGGCTATCAGTGTATATGGTGGCCCTTTTGCCTGTTGCTAGTACCATTGCTATCGTAAGGGCAATCAGTTCTGCCTTTTGGACTGATGTCTCTTCTGGGAGACCAGAGGACCAGAAGACATTAGTTTTGCTAACTACTGCTGCTCCAGGCCGCCATGTACCATCTTGGAATAAGCTGCTCTCGTTCGTAAACCATACGACTTCGGGGTGAGGCAGTGGCTGGATCCTTCAAGTCTCATCCTATACTGGTTTCTCTGCCTCTTTTGGGGGCACTCTTTGGCCCAGTGTCCTTTTTCTTTACAGTAGACACATTGATCTGAGGCCACGGGCAGCCTTTGGCATGGGCCCATGTATCCCTTCCTGTCTCCGTGCTTTTTAACTTCTGGCCTATTTGCTGCTCTGACCAGAACCTTAGCCAATGCTTTAGTCTGCCTTTTGCTCATTTCATCCTCCTTTTGTTCCCTTTTCTTCTCTCTCCTCTGTTCCCATTCCTCCTCAGTTTCTCTCTTATAATATACTTTCTCAGTTTCTCTGACTAAATCTCTTAAGGTCATATCTTGTAATCCATCTAGACGTTGTAACTTTCTCTTAATATCTAGGGCAGCATGCTGGATAAAGGCCATTAAAACAGATGTCTTTTCGTCCTCTGCCTGAGGATCAAAAGGAGTATATTTTCTATATGCTTCCATAATTCTCTCCAGAATCATAGAGGGAGACTCATTAGGACCTTGGATAATCTCTCTTACCATGGCCAAATTAGTCGGCCCTCTGGCGACCACTCAGAGCCCCACTATTAGAGCCTGGTGATAAGTGGACAGATGCTACCTACCTTCAAAGGTTTTGGTATCCCAGTTTGGTCGGTTCATGGGCTCATAGGGACGAAGAGGGAGCATCACAGGGGCTTCTGAGTTTTGTATTTTCCGTCGCAGGTGGGTTTCTTTAGGTGGCCCAGCTTCCACCAGGGAAGGAGGGGGTGCTGCTGCTGTGGAGAAGTCCCCTGGAGGGCTTGGGTCTGGCCCAATTGCCTCTAGTGGCGGAGAGGCTGAGTCAGCGGCGGGAGGATCATCTGGAATGTGTTGGGGGTTGAGAAGCGAGGGTAGAGGATAAGTAGGGGAAGGATTATCCAGTCTTGTGACTCAGGGAGAATGGGCGGAAGATGGAGAGTGAGCGGAAGGTTTGAATGATAGAATCCTGGGGAAGGGGTATATGGCTGTTGATCTGGGTGGCCACGTGGTCCCAGCTGAAAGACAATATCTCTGACTTTTCGGATAAGAGGGAAGTCGAAGGATTCTTCTGGGGGACACCCGACTTTGAGGATGGGCCATTCTGAAGCACAGAGAGTCTGCCAGGTCTGGCATTTTACTGAAAAATAATGATTCTGGGCCCTTGAGCGGACATCAGTCCAATGATCAAGGGTAAGGGACAGAAGCGTTGAAGTGCTTTGTCTCATAATGGGAGTTACTCAAAGAGAGACAGTGAAGACACAAATGCAACACAGACAAAGACAAGAAGTAAACATTTAACATGCGTCCAAGACAAAGATTAAAACTCAGTAACTGGCAAAACCTGATGGGTTAGACAATAAAGACAGACAGTAAACTCAACATGAGTTCGGGACAATGAACAAAACTGAGTAGCCAGCAAAACCTGATGGGCTGGCAAACCGAATCCTGAAGCAAAATATAACTGAGTTGAGAAAACTACTATTCCTTGATTTCCCTCGTTCTCTGGAGTGTCCCCCAGGGACGTGGCCTCTTGCTCTGTGACACGTCTGTCAGCCACCGTCAGAGAGAGCTAATGCCACGTTGCCAAGCCCTAACCTGAAACCCGAAACCAGAAAGAGGCGCCTTACTTACCCCAAGAGGAGTCCCATGGGGTCTTTCGTCCGCTGCGCTGGATATCTCACCTGGGGCTTCCAGATGAAAAGGTGGGGTGAACATCAGAGGAAAAGACCACCAACAGGCTTTCTCATGCAACACCAAAGGGTTTATTGGGGGTCCAGCGTGCTGGAGCTCAGGGCTCACTTCAGAGGAGAAATGAACAAAGAGCCCTGAGAACAACTTCAGCAGAGTTTATATACATTCTTTAGAGAGGGCAGGGACTTTACATACATCATAGCCTCCTTTAGCAACTCATCATATACCGCGGGAAAATCAAATAACAACTCCAAAACATGATTAGCACATTCATTGGCGGGAACAGGTTGTCCAGGTGGGTGATTGCTCAGCCCTAAGAAGGGGTATACATTTAAATTGATTGGTGGAAGCACTGTGATGTATATGTGGTGAGCTGCACGGTTTCTGGGAAGGGGCTTTTAAGTAACTAGGTGGTCAGGAAAGATTTCAACACACATCTAATGTGCAAATCCGGGAATTGTCTTAACTGCCACAGGAATTTCAGGTGCTGAGTGCAGCTTGTAAACTTCACAAAACCTGGTTCTTTACAGTTCAATTTCAATTTCTTTTATTCTTTCAGAACCTTACAGAGGAAGGCGAGAGAGTTCATCGACAATTACTGCTCTTTTGGCCATTTTGGTTTTGGATGCACAAATTGGATCTTTCTTTACATCCATCTGGTGCTGATAATCTAAGCCACAGCCTCAAACAGGGTCAAGAGGCTGATTAAGACATATCCATTTCCAAAGCAATTACTACTCTGAGGTCAGTTACAGAACTCAGTCTCTGAGGAGAACCACACCAGTGTTCAAGCCCAGGTGAAAACAGTCATCTCTTCCAAAAGCCACACAAGTGACCACAATTAAAACCAAAACAATCCCACATGGCCCTCATCTACTTCCATATAGTCACTCATCATAACCTCTGGCTGCAGGTTTCCTTAAATGGCACAGTCCAATAGAGTGTCCAAAATAAGCTCCCTTGACCCTCATTTGCCTAAATTCAGGGTGGCCTGGACACCCTTCTTGTGAACCAGGATTAATCACATAGTTCTGCCATTAATACTGCTCTGCTTCTCCAATTTGAGGCCTACTGACTCTCAGGTATAGATTCCTTATGTGATTTGGAGTCATTATTAAACCCAAGAACCTTTTGCAGGGATTGGAAAAACACATTTGACCCAAAAAATCCCTATACTTTCTTGATGGAGGTCAGGAACCTAACAGAGGAAGGCAAGATACTTCATCCACAATGACTGATTTTTAGCCATTTTGGTTTTGGATGCACACATTGGATCTTTCTTTAGATGCATCAGGTGCTGATAATCTAAGCCACAGCCTCACACAGGGCCAAGAGGCTGATTGAGACACATCCCTTTCCAAAGCAATTAAGCAAAGAGCCACTGGTGAGTCCCATTCATTAACATTTGAAAACTGTTTTCTTCAGGCTTCACAAAGGGGTGGCCTAAGGCAAAGACTTTCCTGACATTCAGGGCAACAGAACAATAGGTAAGCTAAAGCCCCAAAGCAGGGTTTCTCCACTGAGACTTTCCTAGTCACAATGATATCTGAGTTTTCTGAGATACTTGCCATTCCCTTCAGCAATGGATTACATGGCCATGTCACATAGTTTGGAGGTGGTACACATTTTGGACACAAAATCATGAGCCTATTCTGGAGAGTGGCCAGAATTCAGGAAGAAAACAGGAACTTAGGAAGATAGTAGGTGTTGCCCATCGATAAGGCAACCTGCAGTCCATTCCTAAAATGGGTAGGATGAATGCTGGGAAGCTTTCTACTAGACAGGATATATCCATTGATACATTCTCTTTTCTAATGTCTACAACCACGGACACAGTGGGATACACAGACTAGAAACACTCGCCTTGTCAAAGGACTTTCTAGAAACAGTCCACACCAAACCAAGCAAGCCGACTTTCCTACCTATTCTCAGAACACGAGACAAAACCACAAACTCACACCCACACTCAAAGAGGCACCTCCTTCCCCCAAGTAAGTCTGTGACTATCCAGAGTGTCCTCTGACTGGTGGGCCATACTATGTTCCCCCGAAATGGCCTGTCCTGTCTCAGATCTGGTCTCCTTGGCCAACTCTGTGAAATTGTCAGGAGCCTGCGGTGATCCACTACTTGCTTTCTCTGGAAAGGCCAGTCTTCAAACTTTCCTGGCATTTGGCCATCCTAACATCAGTAGGTAACAAGAAAGACTGACTCTGTCCTTGGTAAATCCAAACAAGTGATCCCACTGTGACTGGGACTGGGACTGGTTCTGGATGCCTGGCTTCCTGGATCCCAGGTTCAGAGAGTTCCATCAACAAGGAAGTGAGGAGAGGTCACTTCCTTCAGAAACAGAATGAGGTCACTGCCTTGGCAACCACTTTGTCCTAACAGTTGCTTCCATACTTCCTCTGACACTTTCACAAGTTAGATCGGTATATAAACCATAGGAACCCGGGAACAGCTCTCCACACAGGCCTTGGTTGTTCCATCTTGTCTACAATAAGAAGAGAGAGGCTGAATGAGACACAACCCTTCATCCTTACCAGGTTGTTTGCCATGGAAGATGACTTTTACTCTCCCAGGTCCTTCATAGCTGCCTACATGTTCTCCAGGGATCATTTCTGCATGGATCTTTGAGGTTTTCAGCAGGTGGAAGATCCACTACATTCCAGTATTGTAAGACCAACTCTGTCCCTGCTGTTCTGTAATGTTCGATTGAGGGAACAGTGTATGGTTAGTGTTAATAACATGTTTGATTTGGGTTAGGAATCATTCTGCTGGATGAATAATGGTTTTGGGAACCTGCAATATGTATGAGAATATATAGGTGAAATATATGTATGAAAACAGAAATCTAGGTAAGATTTGAAGCCCAAAAGTGCATTGGGCCCTTGATTGGGATACTTAGCTTTGAATTAGGTTCTGCACAGATGTGTCAGATTAATCCATATAAATTTACATAGGACCTTGTACCTTGGATGATTGAATGTCGAAGAGAACATCCAGTCAATAAGGGATAGACGGAAGTGAAAGGTTAATAAAATAGGTACTTGTCACTTCCTGGGAAGAATGTTGTGTTTATTCCGAGAATAATGGAGTTGTAAAAAAAAATATGATTAAATTAAAAAGACACCTTGAAGAGCATCAATGAGAGAGTGAGAGGACAAAAAAAAAGTGGTTTGAGTCTTGGTTCACATAGTCCCCCTGTTTGACTAATTTTTTATCAACCCTGGCCTGTCAAACAGTAATCTCCATATTATTGCTAACTATAAAACCCTGTTTGTTCAACCGTGTAATTTCTTTTCTCCAAGATCAAATTGGACAAGTTAAACATATGGTAATACCCCACTAGCAGACATAGAATGTGACACCCACCAATTATCACTTTTATGATTAAAAGTAGCCAGAAGAAGAAGTGGGGAATGAAAGGTTAATAAAATAGGTACTTGTCACTTTTTTTCTGTATGCTTAACAAAACACTGTTGAAATCTTGAGAACTGTTTGCTAATCTTGTTCCCAGAATGTCCTGTCCCCAACTGCCAAACTGCAGAATGTACTCCCTCACCAGGTTGGACGCAAACCGCCAACTCTCCCTAACCCATCGATAAACTTCGCTCTCTGCCCTCCCCAAGGAAAGTATATAAGCTCTGCTTAAGCTCTTCACAGGGCTCTCTGCTCTATTCAAGTGAGCTCTGATCCCCTGCATGCTGACCCCCAATAAACCCTTTGCTGTTGCATGAGATAGTCTTTTTTTGGTCTCTTCCTCCGAATCTCGCCCAATGTTTACTTTGATGATTGGGTGTAGAAAAGAACATTCAGTCAAAAAGGGATAGTCGGTAGGATTAGGAAGATAGTTTTTAGGTTTAGGAAGAAGAGTGAGTATAGGTTTTGGAAAAAAAAATATTCTTTAGCAATAGGGTTTCGTTTAGAGTGTGAATGTAAATGTCAGCCCATGTGAAGATTCACACACAATGGTGAACCGGAGAAAATATGTAGGAAAACAGATATCAATAGAGACATTACGAAATCAGGCAAAGTATAAAGTGGGTGATAGGTTTAGACATTTTCAACAGGGTTGAACTTGAATATATGATCTTAGGAAGAAACCAATATGTAGTCACTAATTGGATTGATATTTGAGAGCATTAGGCAACCTGGACATGGCTGTGTTTAGTAATCCATGTTCACTTTCAATTTAGGCTTTGCTACAATAATAAGTGTGAACTTTGCATTTTGTGTCCAGAATATTACTGTGATAAAATGTATATGTAGATCAGGTGAAATGAGTAATTCTTCCATCATTTCTGGGAGCAATGTTTTGAAGATTAATAAGTTAGTATTGGAGGTACAAAGAGGTGTACCTTGTGTCTATGAATATAGAGCTAATGCATGAATAGACCATACTGTGAATAAATAATATAACTGGTTCCACTTTAAATAATGCATTGGATTCATATCTTAAAATATATAAGAAATCTTATTTTGATATACATACATTCATTCCAACTAGTTATACATATAATGGTAAAATTAAGGTTATGGTTCATCATGAAAGGTGTGTGCGTTTTGCTTCAAAAGTGATTATGGAAATAAAAAATAATGTGTTTGGAAAGAAGTCTCATGAAAAAAACCAGTCAAGAACCATGAAAAAATACATGTGTTCTAAAGCAGAAAGTGATTGAAAGTGAAACAAATGCCTCTAAATTAGCGAACTTGTGGATGAAATATATATCCTATTATGTGCATAAACTGAAGAAATAGTAATGTACCAGTTTTAATAAAAATGAACGTCAAAATACACATCATGTCCCATAGGAATCAATTTGCATTGATGTTAACCTGGGTCAGTTACTGTATTAATATTAGGATTTTTATGCACCGTTCACTGAAGATAGTTTTCAGTACTAGGAAACAAATATGTATTTCAGGTGGATGAATATTTCTGACGATAATCTTGTGAAAAGGTGATTATAAATCCACATATATGAATATGAATTAATTTAGGGAATGTATAATAAGACACACGTATTTCATATTTTGAAATATCTGGAGAGTTTGTATATATATATATATATATATATATATATATATATATATATATATACACACACACACATACACACACACATGCACACATACATTAAAAAGTAGCAATATATATGCCAATTGAAATTCACCATGAAATATATATCATCCACAGATTCAAAAATATTCATTTTACTGAACATGGATTTATGTATAATGTTGTTAAACTAGGAAGCTCACACAGAGGTCGAATTTTCACATCCAACAGCATTTAGGAGAAATAATCTCTTCTCACGATGTGTATCTGCCAAGTCAACCACCTCACAAGAATGTACGTGTTGTACCTTGTAGGATTCTATATGTGCCTATAAAAATACATGTGCAAATAGGCTACAGAGAAAGGGAGACAGGAATTCACATATTTGTTAACATTAAAAACACATGGAGAACAATTTCAACAAAAAATTGACTAGATTTATAACTTATACACTACATAATGCAAAAGGCAAATGGCAAATCCAACTATTGACCATGCCTCCTCTGCTTGTACTTCTATTCTGTTTGGATTATTATTCTCCATCATATTAGGATATGTAGTCAGAGTCTAGTAGGCTATGGGGTAGTGTCAGGTATTCAGTATTTCGAAAGGAAAAGTGGAAAAGTTATCCAATGTGTATGTAATTATGTGCTATGAAAAATCTTCCCACTCTCATCCAGAACAATGCCTTGACATTACCTTTGCACCAAGAATGACACAATTAGAGGAGAAGAGTTCGAAAATCTGTGCATATATATATGAAATGGAATATGCTCAGTTGTTCACACACTTGGAGTTGGTAGAGGAGTTTACAAAAGTAACGGACAGGGTAAACCCTCCACAAAATGGAGCTTTGCTGGCCTAAAGACTTCTTGAGAAACTGTCTCTGAGGTTGGGCACTTGAAATATATGTTGTTGTCAGGAGCTTTATCTTCCTTTGTGGTCAGGCAATTAAATCTGGATCTGCATCAATGTGACCTGAAGGACATTGTTTCTTATTTTCCAATGAACATGAGGCAGCAGTGCTGAATTCTATCTTTGTTGGTAAACTGTGGCCACTGGGGGATAAGTGTCTCCCTGTGTGGACTGTGAAACCATTTGGTCATCCTCCAATTTTCGTAGTTTTTCTTGCTGCTACACTGGGAGTTTGGTATTTGCTTCACGAAATACAAAGATTTCAACTGGGAAACAGTGCTAGAGGGAGTTCTGTCACGTGTGGTGTGTCAGGGTCTGCAGGATAATGCACCAACCAGGCCTCTATCCGACATAGCTTGCCCCTTGACCATAGCAACCTGATTCTGAACATTGCCCTGAAAACTCTCCAAATAACAAGATGCATTTACATATAAGGGTCTGCTGGCTACACTCTGTCAGTCATAAGCCATTTGGAAGCCAATGGCAGATCCACATGACTCCACCACAGATGTTTTATCAAACACCTAAACACCACTACTCTAGGCCCACTACTCAGGAGGCTCCAACTTACTGGCATCACTGTTCTACAACATTTTCATGAAACCCAGGGTATCAAGGCACTGTATTACATACTCATGATCAGCAACAGGACATCCAAAATTTCTCCAGTGCCACCTGGTCATGGGAATTTCAAAAATTTGATGGCATTTATCTAGCCATTTTTCAAGGATGAAGTTGGAGGCACTGTGGGTTTCAATTCATTCAGGAACCACTAAATGGTGAGGAAGTTCATTTCAATGAAATCTCTGCACAACTTTCACAGAAAAAGCTTCCAAAAGAGTGGCCAAAAGGTCACATTAAGCCAGGCCCATTGAACTCTACAATGTGAGGTCCATGTGCGTTTTGAATCTCAACTATGGCTGCCATGTTTTTCATAATAAAATCATGTGATATCCTGGCTGAGATTCCCAGTGGTCTGTTGAAAACCAACCTGGGACTAGATTTCAGATTCCAAGGGTGAATCTCATGCGTGGCCTCCTAAAATCCCAACACAATTCATGGCAATACTTCTCTGTGGTCAGTTCCAGAACTCAGTCTATAAGGGGAATCACCCAAGAGTCAAGCCCTGGTGGACCCAGTCATCTCTTCCAACTGCCACAAAATGACCACAATTATAACCAAAACACTCCCACATGGCCCTCATTTTCTTCCATATAGACA
This sequence comes from Callospermophilus lateralis, assembly GCF_048772815.1. Taxonomy (NCBI): domain Eukaryota; kingdom Metazoa; phylum Chordata; class Mammalia; order Rodentia; family Sciuridae; genus Callospermophilus; species Callospermophilus lateralis. Next base: position 1,102,749 of record NW_027514395.1, on the reverse strand, counting down.
TTCATCATAACTTCTGGCTAGAGGTTTCCATAAGTGGCGCAGCTCAAGACAGTGTCCAATATAAGCTCCCTTGCCCCACATTTGCCTAAAGTCAGAGTGGCCTGGACACTCTTCCTGTCAACCAAGAGTGATCAAATAGGCATGCCATTAATACTGCTCTGCTTCTACTATTTGAGGCCTGCTGACTGTCAGGTATAGATTCTTTATGTGGTTTGTAGTCATGTGAAAACACTAGCACATCTGCAGGGCTTTGAAGAACTCATTTGACTCAAGGGTCCATACTCCCACTTGATGGAGGTCAGGAACCTAACAGAGGAAGGTGAGAGACTTCATCCACAATGACTGATCTTTTTGAATTTTGGTTATGGATGCACACATGAGATCTTTCTTTAGATCCATCAGGTGCTGACAATCTAAGCCCCAGCTTCACCCAGGGCCAAGAGGCTGATTCAGACACATCCATTTCCAAAGCAGTTAAGCAAAGAGCCACAGGTGGTGCCCAATCATTACCATTTGAATGCAGTTTTCTTCAGGCTTCACAAAGGGGTGGCCTGAGCCAAAGACTTTCCTGACATTCAGGGCAACCGAAAAGTAGGTAAGCAAATGGCCCAAAGCAGGGTTTCTCCACTGAGACTTTTCTGATCACACTGATATCTGACTTTTCTGACATGCTCCCCTTTTCTTCAGCTATCCAGTACATGGCCATGTGACAGAGCTTGGAGGTGGTACATAGCTTGGGCACAAAACCCTGAGCCTAATCTGGAGAGTGTCCAAAATTCAGGAAGAAAACAGAAACTTAGGAAGATTTTTGGTTTTGCCCATTTATTAGGCTAGCCGCAGTCCATTAATAAATTGGCATTATGAATGCTGGGAAGCTTTCTACTAGACAGAACACATCCATGATGCATTCTTTTTCTAATACTACAACCACGGACAGAGTGGGATACACAGTAATAGAAACACTCACCTTGTCAGAGGACATACTAGATACAGTCCTCTCCAAACCAAACAAATCGCCTTTCCTACCTATTCTAAGAACATGAGACAAAACCACAAAATCACACCCACACTCAAAGAAACACCACCTTCCCCAAAGTAGGTCTGTGACTATCCGGAGTGTCCAATGATGTGTTGGTCACACTATATTTCCACGAAATGAACTGTGCTGTCTCAGTTCTGGTCTCCTTGGCCAACTCTGTGAAGTTGTCAGAAGTCAGTGGTGAGCCACTACCTGCTTTCTCAGGAAAGGCCCCTCTTCTTAGCTTTCCTGGGATTTGGCCATCCTCACATAACTAGGTACCAAGAAAGACTGACTCTATCCTTGGTTTACCCAAACAAGTGAGACCACTGGAACTGGGACTGGGACTGGATGTGGTTGCCTGACTTCCCGAGTCCCAAGTTTAGAGAGGTCCATCACCAAGGAAGTTATGTGAGATAACTTCCTTCAGGAAGTGAATGAAGTCATTGCCTTGGCAACCACTTTGTCTTAACAGTTGCTTCCAAGGGTCCCATGTGATGGAGGGTGCACCTACTTCCTGTGATATTTTCACAAGTTAGAATGGTATATCAACCATAGGCACCCGGGAACAGCTCCCCAAACAGGCCTGGTTTGGTCCATCTTCTCTACATTAAGATGAAAGAGGCTGATTCAGACACATCCCTTCATCCTGACCAGGTTGTTTACCATGGAAGTTGACTTTTCCTCCCTCAGGTTCTTCTTAGCTGCCTACATCTTCTCCAGGGATCATTTCTGCATGGACCTTTGAGATTCTCAGCACGTGGAAGATCCCCTACACTCCTGTATTGTTAGACCAACTCTGTCCCTGCTTTTCTGTAAAGTTAGATTGAGGGAACAGTGTATGGTTAGGGTAATAACAGGTTCGACTTGGGTTAGGAATCATTCTGCACGATGAATAGCGGTATTGGGAACCTGTGATATTTACAAGAATATATAGGTGAAATATAAGTATGAATACAGAAGTCTTTGTAAGATTTGAAGCCCAGAAGAGCATTGGGCCCATGATTGGGATACTCAGCTTTGAAATACCTTCTGCACAGATGTCTCAGATAAATCGATATACAATGGCATAGGACCTTGTAAATTGGATGATTGAATGTAGAAGAAAACATCCACTCAAAAAGGGTAGTCGGTAGGATTAGAAAGATAGTGAGAAGGTTTAGGAAGAAGAGTGAGGATAGGATTTGGACCAAAAGTTCTTTAGCAATAGGGTTTCCGGTAGAGAATGAATGTAAATGTCAGCACATGTGATGAGTCAGTCACAATGATGAACTGGGGAAAATATATAGGGAAGCAGATATCAATAGAGACATGAAGAAATCAGGCAAAGTATAAATTGAGTGATAGGATTAGACATTTTCAACAGGGTAGATGTTGAATATACAATCTTAGGAAGAAACAAATATTTAGCACCAATAGGATTGACATTTGAGAGCATTAGGCAATCTGGACTTGGATGTTTTTCGTAATCCATGCTCACTTTCCATTTAGGCTTTGGTACAATCCTAAGTGTGAACTTTGCATTTTGTGTCCAGTATATTACTGTGATAAAGTGTATATGTAGATATGGGGGACATGAGTGTTTCTTCCACCAATTCTGTGGTCAATATTTTGAAGATGTATAAATTAGTATTGGGTGTACAAATAGATGTACCCTGTGTCTGCAAATATAGATAAAATGAATGAATAGACCATACTGTGAATAAATAATATAACTGGTTCCAACTTTAAATAATGGATTGAATTGATATCTGAAAATATACAGGAAATCTTTTATTGATATACATACATTCATTACAACCATTTATAGATCTAATGGTAATATTAGGGTTATGGATTGTTATGAAGAGTGTGTGAGTTTTGCTTCAAAAGTGATTATTGAAATCTAAAATAAAAAGTAGTCTCATGAAAAGACCAGTCAAAAACATGGAGGAATACATGTGTACTGAAGCAGGAAGTGATAGAAAGTGAAACAAATGCTTATGAATTTGCAAACTTGTGAATGAAATATATATCCTATGGTGTGCATAAACTGAAGAAATAGTCATGTAACAGTGTTGAATAAAAATGAACGTCAAAATACACTTCATGTACCATAGTAATCTACTTGCATTGATGTTAAAGTGGGTCAGTTACTGTAGAAAAATTAGGACTTCTATGCACCATTCACTGAATTTAGATTTCAGTTCTAGGAAACAATATGCATTTGAGGTGGATTGATATTTGTGAGAATAATTTTGTGAACAGTTGATTATAAATCCACATACATGAATATGAATGAATTTAGGGATTGTATAATAAGACACATATATTTTATATTCTGAAAAATCTGGAGAGTGTGTGTATATATATATATATATATATATATATATATATATACACACACACACACACACACACACACACACACACACACAGACATTAAAAGGTAGCAATATATATGCCAATCAAAATTCATCATGAAATATATATCATCCACAGATCCAAAAATATTCATTTTACGGAACATGGATTTATGTATTATGTTGTTCAACTAGGAAGCTCACCCATAGTTTTAATTTTCAGTTCCAACAACGTTTAGGAGTAGTGATCTCTTTTCACAATTTGTATCTGCCAAGTCAGCCACGTCACAAAAATGTACATGTGATATCAGGTAGGATTCTATATGTGCATACAAAAATACATGTGCTGAATAGGATACAGATAAAGGGAGACAGGAATTCACGCATTTGTTAACTTTAAAACACACCGAGAACTATTTCAATTTAATATTGACTTGATTTATAACACCTACCCTTTATCATACAAAAGGTAAGTCCAGCTATACACCATGCTTCCTCTGAACTGCTTGTGTTTCTATTCTGTTTCGGTTATTTTGTTTCATCAATTTAGGATTGCCATAGTCTGGCTGCCACAATTCAGGAGCCACTTGTCAAAAGCTAACTTTATTTTTAGAACCACACAGGGAAAAACCCTCAGAGCACAACTGCCACCACTGGCTTCCCACAAGCTCTCAACTTCCCCACTCCTCCTGCTCTTGAGGTCGATTGTCTGGGTCGTTTGAGCAGAGCCAAAAAAGTCCCCCAAAAAGCAGCTCTGCAGTTTGAAAGGGTGGGGAAACAGCCAAATGGGCATCACCGCAGAGGAGCCAATCAGCTAGATGTTGCTGGGGCCGCTGTGAGCCAACCATCAGCTGGCAGTCTGAAAGTTTGCTTTGGCCCCTTGGGCTGTGGCTCTCAACATATAACCCTCTCTGTTTAAACAACAAGCATGTGGCTTAGGGACCGTGCCTGCCTTAGGTTGTCCAATAGTACATATGGTTTTTACCCATTATTGAATGAGCTGACATCAAGGTGTCAGCCTCCTGTCTTAGGTCGGTACCATTGCAATTGGATATTACCCGTCACTGACTACATGTCCAATATACATCCACACCTGTGGAGAGGCCTTTGTACCAGCGGGCGGGTGAGGTTCTTTGCCTCACCTCTATTGGCCCCCAAATTTTAGCTGAATGACCATGACAAGCAGAAGGGAGGAAGATACACCAAGGCAATTGACGGCTCTTTTTGAAAAAATTGTACCACCGATGACATCATCAGAGAAATACCCCAACACTACCACAAGTCGCTGCACCAACAGGTAGTTCACAATGCATGCAGGTGAGTTCACAATGCATTCAAGTGATACATAGTCCAGGCAAGTTCTGCAAGCAGTTCAGTAATGGCTATTGCAGAAGCTGTAGATTGGTTTTATCTTTGTCTTCACAGACACTGGGATGAAGATAGAAATTCTGGCAACAATGCCTAAAGAAAAAATTATGTAACATTCCAAAAGGCACTAAAAGAAAACAATTTTCTTTACAATTTACATTGTGTCGAAGAGAATTATTAAATATAATGAAAACAAAAGGTGGATCCAACATGGCGGCGGGCAGAGAGGCTGCGCTTTTAATGCACTCCAAGTGATGGGGTCAAGGATAACTCTTGGATTCTACCAAGGGAGATTCTCCTAGCAAAATTCCACTGAAGGGAGACTGCGCGGGAGTTACTAGGATTTTTTTGAAACGTCTGTGTGACCCGGACGAGTTGGACCCTGCCACTAGACGCGGAGTTCCAGATTCACCAGCCACAGTCAGCGCACCGCGGGCACAGCAGCAGATCCGTCCACCCACCCGCAGCCAATGTGACTGGGTTCTGCTAGACGCCGCGACACAGCTTGGCAGGAAGAAGTCTTTAGCCAAGCCTCCACGAGCCAGGAACTGAGGTGAACCGGGCCAGACCAGTCCCACCCCTCCCCTCGGTCACTCTGGCAAGAAGCCTGGGGCCCGCCATAGCAGAGAGGTGACGTCATTGGAGTTCGGCCGGCAGAATTCCTTCCTAGCAGAATCCACTTTAGCAGGTGCGTGACTCCCCATACTGATACAAGCAGCCAGGAAACTTCATTGACTTCTCAGGGCTCGTGTCTGTAGGGAAGCAGAGGGGAGCCCAGAACCCAAGGCCCCCATATCACCAGCGGTGACCCCTAAGGTCTTAGCTGCCAGTTTACCACAGCACTGGGGCTTAAAAGGGACACGCGGTGGGCTGCAAGTGTAACTAGATCTCTGGAGAATCACTTCTGGGGAACAGGACCTGACTGGCAGGCTGACAGGAGGAAGGGGGTTAAGAGCTGAGGAAGTGAAATGGCTCTGGAATGACAACTCTGAGACACCCCCAGGAGATGCCCTACAGAGATAGCTCTTGGCAGGTAGAGAGCAGACACTCTGCTTGGAGGGCACAGCTCCGCCTACTGGAAGAAAAGAAGGTGGATCTCTAAGACTTTAATTTTTTTTTGTTGTTGTTGTTGTTGATATTTTTTTTCTCTCCTTCTTCTCTCCCTGTTCCTTTCCCCGCTTTTCCTTCTCCTTTTCTATCCCATTTCAAGTTTTATTGTTCTTTTTATTCCCCTCTAATCTATCTCTCCCTCTATCTTTTTTTCTTTTTAACAGCACCTTCATTCCCCTACCCCCCAACTCTAATCCCAAGCATTACATCGTCCATTGCATGTAATTGTCTAAATGCAAATAGTTGAATGTCTCAAGGCTGTCTATGAGACTCCTAAATACCTAGCTACTACCAACACCCTGATCCAATTGCCTGGTCATATCCACCTTCAGTGGAGCAATTTTCTAAAGTACCCAAGACATACTAACCATCGTACTACCAGAGCACCCAACCTAAACATATTGTCCTAAGAACAAACAGCAAATCACTATATGCATACAGAACCAAGAAGCCTTATATAAATTGAATGAATCAGCTTTAAAGTACAACAAAGTCCAACATTTCCAGGCATAAACTCGCACCACAAAAGAGAGACAACAGAGATATACAAAGCCAAAACAAATGTATAGGAGAAACCAGTTACAAAGCAGTCAAACAGAGCTGGAAAGCAACGTGAATAATATGAAAAAACAAGGGAAGAAAGGGTTACAAACAATGCAGGGCAATCTAAATATACAGGAGGAACTAGAAGAATCAGAAACATTGACAGGGAAAGAAATCAAGGCATACGTAATTCAGATGGAACGGAATATTAGAGAAGATATGAGATAGCAAATCCAAGCATTGAAAGTATATTTTGAAGAGGAACTAACCACACAAATTCAATCCGCAAAGAATAAGCTTGATCAGGAGATAGAGGTGTTAATAAAAAAATCAAGTTGTAATCATAGAAATGCAAAAAACCGTAAATCAGATTAAAAGCGCTAATGAGAATATTACAGACTGGATCAAGTAGAAGTCAGAACATCAGAAAATCAAGACAAAGTTTATCAACTTGAAAAGAATATAGTCAACACAGAAAAGATGCTGAAATCAAACATATAACACACAACACAAGTGTGCACACATAATATAATACATACAACACATGACATAATAGTAAAGGCCTTATAACTTTTTATAGCTGAAATCTCCATTGCAATGTCTAAAAACTCTATAGTCCAAAAAGAGAACTGATCAGCAAAACATTAACCTAGGTCTGTATGAGCTTAAAAAACAAAATAAAACTTCATGATATGGGAAAGGGCAATAATAATATAGATGTTGAAAAAAACATCCTGGTTCTGTCACAGATTTAAAAATAGCCAAACTGGAGTTCTGGATATCAACTGTTATTGATTTGAGCCAAATCATCTTCTTTTTGGTCTGTAGAAATCTCTTCAGTTAATCTCCCTGGAATCCAAATCGGCACCTGTTCTCCCTTTGGAAACACATAAACAGACACCAGACTCCATGCAATCACTGGGTCAGGACCTTAGTTAATCTCTCTGGAATGCAAATCAGCTGCTGTTCTCCCTGTGGAAACACAAAAACAGACCCCAGACTCCAGACAATTACTGGGTCAGGACCTTTCCATTGTCCTGTTAGAATATCCTTCCAAAGTACCTTGGGCTTATGTACATTTTTGGACATATATGACTTTCTGCAGCACTAACCCTGATGAACCCAAATTTAAAAAGTTTAGAGTAAAAGGGTTATTTTAAGTTTATCTTTGGGGAATATATACCCTTTCCCAATTCCTTCTTTTTGCATTAATATGTACGTTTTAATAGTTTGATGTGCTCTATCAACTATGCCTTGCCCCTGCGAATTGTATGTGATTCCTTTTAAATGAGTAATGCCAAATGATGAGCAAAATTGTTTAAAAGAGCTAGAAGTATAATCAGGGGCATTATCTGTTTTTAACTCTTTTGGAACGCACACAGTGGCAAAATTTTGTAAGAAATGAGCTATAACATCTTTAGTTTTTTTCTCCGGCAAGAAGGGAGCCCATCAAAAATCCAGAAGAAGCATCAATTGTAACATGCAAATATTTTAATTTTCCAAATTCTGGCAAGTTTGTGATGTTCATCTGCCAAATATGGTTAGGTATCAATCCTCTAGGAGTGACTCCATGATTAACTTGTGGTAAAAAGGTCACACAATTTTGACATTGTTTTATTATTTGTCTAGCTTGTTCCTTAGTTATTTTGAAACGCTTTTGTAAAGTATTAGCATTGACATGGAACTTTTCATAAAAATTTATAGCTTCTTCTGGTGTAGAGAAAATATGTATCTATGTCATGTGTAGTTTTATCTGCTAAATCATTGCCTAAACTAAGGGCTTCAGGCAATCCTGTATGTGTCCTGATATATCTTATAAAAAACGGATTTTTTCTGTCCCAGATTAGACTTTGTATAGTGGAAAGCAAAAAGAAAACAGTAGAGGAAGGGGAAATCCTACCACCATCTTCAAGTGATACTATAGCACTAACTATATACTGATTATCGGAAAATAAATTAAATACAGATGCTTTAAGCATCACAAAAGCTTGTAATACTGCATTAAGCTCTACATTTTGAGCTAATTGTTTGGGTACTAAAAATGTAAAAGTTTGATCAGGTGTAACTATTGCTGCTGTACCATTATTTGACCCATCAGTGAATATATTTGGAGCATTTATAATAGGTGTTTTTCTTGTCATTTTTGGAAAAATTACATGATGCGATGACAAAAAAGACAATAAAGGATTAGATGGTAAGTGGTTATCAAATGAAACATTAGATTTGCACATGATTATTGCCCAAGTATTTTACTAATTATCTAACTCATCAATTTGATTCATAGTATATGGAGTAATAATTTTATTGGAAGACATTCCAAACACTCCCTTTGCTGCTTTTATTCCTTTGAGTATTAATTGTCCTACAGCCTCAGTATACCTAGTAAGAATAGTGTTAGGAGAATAAGATAAATGTATTCATAATAATGGACCTTCTTGCCAAAAATACTTCTGTCGGAATATTTTTTTTTTTGGTAGTACAATAAATAATAAAGGCATACTTATATCAATTCTATCGAAATGAATTTTTTCCATACATTTTTCCATGATTTTTAATGCCTTTTTGCTTCAGGTGTTAACATTCGGGGTGCATTTGGATCTGATGGATCTTTTAGGATATCAAATAAAGGTTCCAACTCTCCTGTTGGCATACCTAGATAAGGCCTAATCCAATTTATGTGTCCTAATAACTTTTGAAAGTCATTAAGTGATTTGAGTTGATCTATTCGTTTTTGAATTTTTGGTGGACGGACCATGGTTGAGGATAATAGAACTCCTAAATAATTAATTGAAAAGTTTAATTTTACTTTATCTATTGCTATCTCTAGTTAATAATTTTTTAATAAGTTTGTAAGTGTGGCATAACATTCTAGCAATGTGTTTTTAGCTTTCTGTGCTAATAATACACCATCCATATAGTGAAATATTTGTAGTTAAGGATTTTCATTTCTAAGTGGCTGGATTAATTTGTTAAATTTGACACATAGTTGGACTGTTAGCCATCCCTTGAGGGAGTACTTTCCATTCGGATCTCTGATCAGGACCTTCATGATTCAGTGCAGGGATAGTAAATGCAAAACGTGGACTATCATCAGGATGAATTGCAATTGAATAAAAACAATCTTTAATATCTACAATTAAAACATACCAGGTTTTTGGCAAAGCAGAACATTGAGGAATTCTCAATTGAGCAGGTCCCATAATAACCATCTCATTATTAATGGCTCTTAAATCTTGCAATAATCTCCATTTACCAGATTTCTTTTTGATGACAAAAATGGGAGTATTATGGGGAGATACAGACAGTTGTATATGTCCTTCCGCTAATTGTTGTTTTACCAGGTCATGGGTTGCTTGTACCTTTTCTTTAGTCAGGGGCCACTTAGGAACCCATACTGGTCTTTCTGATTTCCAAGTAATTTTTATTGTCTTAGTGGCCCTTGCTTAAAATCCAACCAATGTCTGTCTGTTCCTTGATCTATTTGTATTGGGGCTACTATACCTTGTTTTTGTTTTTCTAATCTTTTTCCTTTCCTAAAACCTTGTCTAACCATAATTGTGGGTACATTTTGATTGATGTTGTTTGTAAATGTCAAACCTAATCGATCTAGGACATCTCATCCCCATAAATTCATAGCAAGATGATCCATACATATGGCTGTATAATTCCTTCACATCCTTCAGGATCCTTCCAATCTAATACCATTGCTCTTCTATGGGGATTAGTCACCAATCCTAGGCCTTGAAGCATTTGAGTGTATTGTTGTAAGGGCCAATGTTTTGTCCACTCTTGACGAGAGATGATGGTAAGTTCTGCATCTGTATCCAGTAGCCCATTAAATTTATGTCCTTGAATATTTAGTTTTAGCATGGGGCGAGAATCTAAATTTAAAGAAATCATAGCCCAATCTACACCTGTGGAGCCTAATCCCTTGGAACCTCTTTCTACAGTACGAGTGGAAAATTTATCATGTAGGCTTGGTATTATTAGTAACTGTGCTATTCTGTCTCTTGGTGAAATTACTCATATACCCTTTGGAGAACTGGCTATTATTTTTAATTCACCTTCATAATCGGGATCAATTACCCCAGGACTTATCATAATTCCTTTTAGAGTAGAAGAGCTACGTCCCGATAATAAGCCTACTGTTCTTTTGGGAAGAGGTCCTTTCACCCCTGTGGGAATAATTAGAACTCCCATCTCTGGAGTTAGTACTGATCTGGCAGAGGCACAGATGTCCAACCCTGCGTTCCCTCTGGTTTGTCTGATGAGGGATCTGATGGACAATGTGTCCTGGGCACTACACTGATAGGGTTGCTGGTTTCCACCAGTGCTCCATATATTTGCGGTTTTGGGCCCCAGAGCATTGGGCCTCCCCTGTCCAATTTTTGGCAATGGAGCCTGATGCCTTTCTCCATGATATCGTGAATAAACACCTCGTCCATGTTCGTTTTTTGATAATGAAGTACCCTCTATGGTGGTTTGAGAATGGCATTCATTAGCCCAATGTCTCCCTCTATGGCATTGTGGGCAAATACCCGGTATACTACTCCTTTGATACCTAGTTTTGTTAAACCCTCCTAAGGGGCAATTCCTTTTAAAAAGTCCTGTTTGTTCACGATAGTAGCATGTTCTTGGCCTGGCATCTGAAACCTGTTTTACTGCAGCTGCCACAATTTGCCCTTGTTCATTAATGTCTCTGGCATCTGAAGCCTGTTTTACTGCAACTGCCACGACTTGCTCTTGTTCATTAATGTCTCTACATAATTTAATATATGTGTTTGAATCTTCATGTTTCCATGGTCTAATGACTTCTCTACACCAACGATTCGCTTGCTCATAAGCCAGTTGTTTTATTAATGGCATTGCTTGTTCTGTATTCCCCAAAACTCTGATAGCTGTTCGAATTAGCTTATCTACAAATTCAGCATAAGGTTCGTTAGCTCCTTGTATTACCTTAGATAATTGAGCTTGTAAACCTCCATGTCCTTGTAAAGTCTCCCATGCCTTAACTGCATATACAGCAATTTGTGCGTATACACAAGGAACATATGCAATTTGTTGCTGCTGATCCTCATAAGGGCCCTTTCCTAACAACATATCTAGATTTCTCTGAGGATAACCAGCTGCTGCATTTCACCTAGCCGTCTCCTTACAAAAATCCTTATTGGCAACCTTCCATAACAGGTATTGTCCTCCATTTAGCACAGCTTTACACTTATTAGCCCAATCTGCGAGCATCATGTTCAAGTTCTTAATGGATTTGACCATGGTTACAGTAAAGGGTGCTTGAGGACAATAGGTAGTTAAAGCCTCTTTTAGCTGCTTCACTGTTTTGAAATTTAAAGCATGGCGAACTCGCTGCCCTCCTGCATCAAATACAAGGCATGTTAATATTTGAGATCTTGTCTCAGGATCCCAATTATCAGCTGCTGGGGTTGGGGGGCTCCCAGCATATGGAGTTGGCCTTGTTTGTTGGATAATTACGTCCTTTGGAAATAGAAAGGTGTTAGTAGCAGTCTCTTTAGAGGTGGTGCTGTTGGCTGGACACTTATACCCTCTGGTGACAGAAAGGTGTTATTAGCAGTCTCCTGTTGTAACTTTCCCCCTGATGGCTTTTTCTACTTGACACTTTCTTTCTCTGTCTTACTACCTTGAGAAACCTTCTCTTTTACTCGAATTTTTTCCTCTGTCTGACTAGTTTGAGAGACCTTCTCTTTTAATTGAATTTTTTCTTCTGTCTGACTACTTCAAAAGACTTTCTCATTTACGTGATTTTTTCCTCTAACTGGCTAGAGAGACCTTCTTTTTTACGTGAATTTTTATCTCTGTCTGACTAGCTCGAGAGACCTTCACTTTTACTTGAATATTTCTACTATAACTATAATACAACCCAAAAAGATATCGCCAAACAAAACTGAACCAGAATGAAACAAAAGTGGAACAATAGAAAATCATTATAATAGCTTTTCTATCCTCCTGAAATGTCCATCTGTCCTTTCTCTCTATCGGTTCCTCAGATGTGAGCGTTTTTTTTTTTTTTTTTCCATCTTACCAATCTCCAGGGACAGGCAACTTAAAACAAAAGTAAAGCAAAACAAAAGAGAAATCTTAAAATGGCTACCCATCCTCTTGCCCTGCCTTCAGGGGTGAGCAGTTTACCTTATCACTTACCCTCACTCATTCCCCTTGCGGCCCACCAAATGCCACAGTCTGGCTGGGCACAATTCAGGAGCCACTTGACAAAAGAAACAAACTTTATTTTAAGAACCACAATTGCCAAACAAAACAGCTTCTCAGGAAAACCTTCAGAACCCAAATGCCACCACCGGCTTTCCACAAGCCAGCAGTGACCTACCTCACTTACTTGGTGATGGAACACTCTAAACTAGAAGCCAGGGACACAGAGCCAGTCCCAGTCTCAGTCCCAGTAGGCTCATTGTTTGGATTTACTAAGGACACTGTCAGTCTTTCTTGGTACATACTGATGTGAGGATGGCCAAATGCCAGGAGAGCTCTTAAGTGGAGCCTTTCCTGAGAAAGCAGGAAATGGCTGGCTCCTGACAACTTCACAGAGTTGGTCAAGGAGACCAGATCTGAGACAGGACAGGCCATTTCATGGGAAAATAGTATGGCCCACCAGTCAGAGGACACTCTGGATAGTCACAGACCTTCCTGGGGAAAGGAGGTGACTTGTGGATATGGGTGTGAGTTTGTGGTTTTGTCTCATGTTCTGACAATAGGTAGGAAAGGCAGAATGTTTGGTTTCGGGTGGACTGTGTCTAGTAAGTCCTTTGACAAGGCGACTGTTACTATGTCTGTGTATCTCTCTGTGTCCGTGCTTGTAGACCATCGAAAAAAGAATGCATCATTGCATGTGTCCTGTCTAGTACAAAGCTTCCCAGCATTCATCCTGCCCAATTTATGAATGGACTGTGGCTTGCCTTATGGATGGGCAACACCTACTATCTTTCTAAGTTCCTATTTTCTTCCTGAATTCTGGCCACTCTCCAGGATAGGCTCATGATTTTGTGTCCAAGATATGTACCACCTCCAAGCTCTGTGACATGGCCATGTAATGGATAGCTGAAGGGAATTGGAGCATCTCAGAAAACTCAGACATCAGTGTGACTTGTAAAGTCTCAGGGGAGAAACCCTGCTTTGGGCCTTTAGCTTACCTATTGTTCATTTTTCCAGAATGTCAGGAAGCTCTTGGTCTCAGGCCACACCTTTGTGAAGCCTGAAGCAAACAGTTTTCGAATGGAAATAAATGGGCATCACCAGTGGCTCTTTGCTTAACTGCTTTGGAAAGGGATGTGTCTGAATCAGCCTCTTGGACCTGTGTGAGGCTGTGGCTTAGATTCTCATCACCTGATGGATCATTCCGTCTTTGAATCCATTACCAAAATGGCCAAAAGAGCAGTCCCTGTGGATGAAGTCTCTCGCCTCCCTCTGTAAGGCCCCTGACCTCAATCAAGTGAGAATAGGAATCCTTTGTGTCAAATGAGTTCTTCAAAGCCCTGGAGAGTCTAGCACATAGGTTCTTGGGTTTTCTCATGACTCCAATTCACATAAAAATATCTATACCTGACAGTCAGTAGGCCTCAAATTGGAGAAGCAGAGGTGTATTAATAGCAGGCCTATTTGATCACACCTGGTTCACAGGAAGGGTGTCCAGGCCACCATGACTTTAGGCAATGAGGGGCAAGGGAGCTTATTTTGAACACTCTTGGACTTCGCCACTCATGGAAACCTCCAGACAGAGCTTAGGATGAGAGTGTATATATGGAAGAAAATGAGGACAATGTGGGAGTGTTTTGGTTTTAATTGTGGTCATTTGTGTGGTAGTAGGAAGATATGACTGGGTACACCTGGGCTGAACTCTGGTGTGATTCCCCTTAGAGACTGAGTTCTGGAACTGACTTAGAGAAGTGTTATCATGAAATGTGTTGGGATTTTAGTTGGCCACGCATGAGAGTCGCCCTTGGAAACCGAGATCTAGGCCCAGGTTTGCTTTCCACAGAGCACTGGGAATCTCAGCCAGAGTATCACATGGTTTTATTCTGAAAAACATGGCAGCCATAGTTGAGAGTCAAAACACACATGGACCTCACATTGTAGACAGCAATAGGCCTGGCTTCCTGTGACCTTTTGGCCACTCTTTGGAAGCTTTGCCTGTGAGATTTCTCCAGAGCTTTCATTGAAATGAGCTTCCTCACCATTTAATTTTTCCTGAATGATTTAAACACACAGTGCCTCCAACATCATTCTTGAAAAATGGCTAGATAAGTACCATGAAATTTTGGAAATTCCCTTGACCATGAAAATGGTGTAGAACAGAGATGCCAGTAAGTTGGAGCCTGATGTAAAGTGGGCCTAGAGAAGTTGTGTGCAGGTGTGTGATAAAATATCTGTGGTGGGGACATATGGATCTGCCATTGGCTTCCAAATGGCTTGTGACTGACATGGTGCACCCAGCAGACCCTTCTATGTAAAGGCATCTTGTTATATGGACAGTTTTCAGGGCAATGTTCAGAATCAGATTGCTATGGTCAAGGATGCAAGCTATGTGTGATTGAAGCCTGGTTGTTGCATTATCCTGCAGACCCTGACACACCACACGTGACATAACTCCCTTTAGCACTGTGTCCCAGTTGAACTCCTTGTATTTTGTGAAGCAAATACCAAAATCACAGTGCAGCAGCAAGAAACACCTAGACAAGTGGAGGATGACCGAATGGCTTTACAGTCCACATGGAAAGAGTTAGCCCCCAGTGGCCACAGTTTACCTACAAACAGAGAATTCAGCATTGCTGCCCCATGTTCATTAGAAAATAAGAAACCATGTCCTCCAGGTCACTTAGATACATACCCAGCTTTGATGGTCTCTCTAAAAAGGAAGCTAAAGCTCCTGACAACAAAAAATATTTCAAGTGCCCAAACTCAGAGGCAGTTTCTCAAGAAGTCTTTAGTCCAGCAGAGCTCCATTTTTGTGGAGTATTTACCTGTCCCTTACTTTTGGAAACTCCTCTACCACCTTCAAGGTTGTGAACTGTTGAGCATATTCCATTCCAGATATGTATTCACAGATTTTCTAACTCTTCCACTCTAATTGTGTTTTACTTGGGGCGAAGGTAAAGTCAAGGCATTGTTCTGGATTAGAGTGGGAAGATTTTTGTGAAGCACATATTTACATACACATTGGATTCATTTTTCTATTTTCCATTCAAAATGCTGAATCCCTGACACTAACCCATACCCTACTAGACTCTGACTACTAATTATAATATGATGGAGAAAAGAAACACAAACAGAATAGAAATACAAGCAGTTCAGACGGGGCATAGTGTATAGTTGGACTTGCCTTTTGCATTATATAGGGTAGGAGTTATACATCTAGTCAATATTTTGTTGAAATAGTTCTCCATGTGTTTTTAAAGTTAACAAATAGGTGAATTCCTCTCTGCCTTTCTCTGTAGTCAATTCAGCACATGTAATTTCATATGCACATATAGAATCGTACCTGTTATCACATGTACATTCTTGTGAGGTTGCTGACTTTGCAGATAAAAATTGGGAGAAGAGATCACTCCTCCTAAACACAGTTGGAACTAAAAATTCAACCTATGGGTGAGGTTTGTAGATGAACAACATGATAAATTAAATCATGTTCAGTATAATGAAAATTTTTTGATCAGTGGATGATATACATTTCATAATGAATTTTGATTTGCATATATATTGCTACTTTTTAATGTCTGTGTGTATGTGTGTGTGTGTGTGTGTGTGTGTGTGTGTGTGTATACACTCTAAAAATTTTTTTTTGAAAGTCCAATATTTTTATTATAGATTTGTTATAAATATTGTGGAAATTTCCAAGGATGAGGAAAGATAATAGACTTAAAATTTATTTACAGGTAACAAATGAGCATTTTTTACACATTGTTTCCCAATTCTAAGATTCTCACCTTAGAAGATCAGTTTTATGAGTCATAATAATAAAAATGCAAAGAAAGAAATGGATTCATAGAGTTTTTAGAATTGAGGATTAAAAGATAAGGGGGAAAAAAGATCATACTGCTCAGTCCCAGTGATATCAATCCATGAAAGAATACTAGAATCAAAACTCAAAAAGGCAATTTTCATAATGTTGTTTTTGAATGCAGACACAACATACAGGAATCTATGGGACACAATGAAAGCAGTTTTAAGAGGGAAATTCATTTCCTGGAGTTCATTCCTCAAAAAAAGAAAAAACCAACAAATAAACGAACTCACACTACATATCAAAACCCTAGAAAAGGAAGAGCAAAACAACAGCAAACATAGCAGAAGACAAGAAATAATTAAAATCAGAGCGGAAATCAACGAAATTGAAACAAAAAAAAAAAACATCGAAAAAATTGATAAAACTAAAAGTTGGTTCTTTGAAAGAATAAATAAGATCGACAGACCCTTAGCCAAGCTAACGAAGAGCAGAAGAGAGAAAACTCAAATTACTAACATACAGGATGAAAAAGGCAATATCACAACAGACACTACAGAAATACAGAAGATAATAAGAAAGTATTTTGAAACCTTATATTCTAATAAAATAGAAGACAGTGAAGACATCGATAAATTTCTTAAGTCATATGAGCTGCCCAGATTGAGTCAGGAAGACACACACAATCTAAACAGACCAATAACAAAGGAAGAAATAGAAGAAGCCATCAAAAGATTACCAACCAAGAAAAGCCCTGGACCGGATGGCTATACAGCGGAGTTTTACAAAACCTTCAAAGAAGAATTAATACCAATACTTTTCAAGCTATTTCAAGAAATAGAAAAAGAAGGAGCTCTTCCAAATTCATTCTATGAGGCCAACATCACCCTGATCCCAAAACCAGACAAAGACACTTCAAAGAAAGAAAACTACAGACCAATATCTCTAATGAACATAGATGCAAAAATCCTCAATAAAATCCTGGCAAATCGAATACAAAAGCATATCAAAAAAATTGTACACCATGATCAAGTAGGATTCATCCCTGGGATGCAAGGTTGGTTCAATATACGGAAATCAATAAATATTATTCACCACATCAATTGACTTAAAGATAAGAGCCATATGATCGTCTCGATAGATGCAGAAAAAGCATTTGACAAAGTACAGCATCCTTTTATGTTCAAAACACTAGAAAAACTGGGGATAACAGGAACTTACCTCAACATTGTAAAAGCTATATATGCTAAGCCTCAGGCTAGCATCATTCTAAATGGAGAAAAACTGAAGGCATTCCCTCTAAAATCTGGAACTAGACAGGGATGCCCTCTCTCACCACTTCTATTTAATTTAGTCCTTGAAATACTAGCCAGAGCAATTAGACAGACAAAAGAAATTAAAGGCATAAAAATAGGAAAAGAAGAACTTAAAATATCACTATTTGCGGACGATATGATCCTATACCTAGAAGACCCAAAAGGGTCTACAAAGAAACTACTAGAACTAATAAATGAATTCAGCAAAGTGGCAGGATATAAAATTAACATGCATAAATCAAAGGCATTCCTGTACATCAACAACAAAACTTCTGAAATGGAAATGAGGAAAACTACCCCGTTCACAATATCCTCAAAAAAAAATAAAATACTTGGGGATCAACCTAACAAAAGAGGTGAAAGATTTATACAAAGAAAACTACAGAACCCTAAAGAGAGAGATAGAAGAAGATCTTAGAAGATGGAAAATGTACCCTGTTCATGTTCATGGATAGGCAGAACTAACATCATCAAAATGGCAATATTACCCAAAGTTCTCTACAGGTTCAACGCAATGCCAATCAAAATCCCAAGGGCATTTCTTGTAGAAATAGATAAAGCTATCATGAAATTCATATGGAAAAACAAAAGACCCAGAATAGCAAAAGCTATTCTAAGTAGGAAGTGTGAATCAGGCAGTATAGCGATACCAGATTTCAAACTATATTACAGAGCAATAGTAACAAAAACAGCATGGTACTGGTACCAAAACAGGCACGTGAACCAATGGTACAGAATAGAGGACACAGAGACCAATCCTCAAAATTACAACTTTCTTATATTTGATAAAGGCGCTAAAAGCATGCAATGGAGAAAGGATAGCATCTTCAACAAATGGTGCTGGGAAAACTGGAAATCCATATGCAACAAAATGAAGCTGAATCCCTTTCTCTCGCCATGCACAAAAGTTAATTCAAAATGGATCAAGGAGCTAGATATCAAACCAGAGACTCTGCACCTGATAGAAGAAAAAGTTGGCTCCGATCTACATATTGTGGTGTCGGGCTCCAAATTCCTTAATAGAACGCCCATAGCCCAAGAATTAAATACAAGAATAAACAAATGGGACTTACTTAAACTAAAAAGTTTTTTTCTCAAAAAGAGAAACAATAAGAGAGGTAAACAGGGAACCTACATCCTGGGAACAAATTTTTACTCCTCACACTTCAGATAGAGCCCTAATATCCAGAATATACAAAGAACTTAGAAAATTAAACAATAAGATAACAAACAACCCTATCAACAAATGGGCCAAGGACCTGAACAGACACTTCTCAGAGGAAGACATACAGTCAATCAATAAATATATGAAAAAATGCTCACCATCTCTAGCAGTCAGAAAAATGCAAATCAAAACCACCCTAAGATACCATCTCACTCCAGTAAGATTGGCAGCCATTAGGAAGTCAAGTAACAATAAGTGCTGGCGAGGATGTGGGGAAAAGGGTACACTTGTACATTGCTGGTGGGACTGCAAAATGGTGCGGCCAATATGGAAAGCAGTATGGAGATACCTAGGAAAGCTGGGAATGGAACCACCATTTGACCCAGCTATTGCCCTTCTCGGTCTATTCCCTGGGGACCTCAAAAGAGCATACTATAGGGATACTGCCACTTCAATGATCATAGCAGCACAATTCACAATAGCTAGACTTTGGAATCAACCTAGATGCCCTTCAATAGATGAATGGATTAAAAACTGTGGCATCTATACACAATGGAGTATTACGCAGCACTAAAAAATGACAAAATCATGGATTTTGCAGGGAAATGGATCGCATTAGAGCAGATAATGCTAAGTGAAGCTAGCCAATCCTTAAAAAACAAATGCCAAATGTCTCCTTTGATATAAAGAGAGCAACCAAGATCAGAACAGGGAAGAAGAGCATGAGGAAAAGATTAACATTTAACAGAGACGAGTGGGGTAGGAGAGAGGGAGAGAGAAGGGAAACTGTATGGAAATTGAAGGAGACCCTCATTGTTACATAAAACTACATATAAGAGTTTGTGAGGGGAAAGGGAAAAAAAGGGAGAGAATTAAACCACAGCAGATGGGTTAGAGAGGGAAGAGGAGAGGGAAGGGGAGGGGGGATAGTAGGGGATAGGAAAGGTAGCAGAATACAACAGTCATTAATATGGTATTATGTAAAAATGTGGATGTGTAACCGATGTCATTCTGCAACTTGTAATTGGGGTAAAAATGGGAGCTGATAACCCATTTGAATAAAATGTATGGAAGATGATATGCCATGAGCTTTGTAATGTTTTGAACAACCAATAAAAAAAAATATTAAAAAAAAATAAAATAAAATAAAAATAAAAAAAATAAAAAAATAAAAAAAAGAACTGCAGTCTACAAATTTTTAAAAATATGAAATATATGTGTCTTATTATACACTCCCTAAATTCATTCATATTCATGTATGTGGATTTATAATCAAATTTTCAAAAGATTATCCTCAGAAATATTCATCGACCTGAAATACATATTTGTTTCCTAGAACTAAAAACTAACTTCAGTGAATGGTGCATAGGAATCATAATATTTCTACAGTAACTGACCCAGTTTAACATCAATGCAAGTAGATTATTATGGAACATGATGTATATTTTGATGTTCATTTTTAGTCAACACTGGTACATTACTATTTCTTCAGTTTATGCCCATCATAAGATATATATTTCATACACAAGTTAGCAAATTTATAGGCATTTGTTTCACTTTCAATAACTTCATTCTTAAGAACACTTGTATTCCTCCCTGTTTTTTGACAAGACTTTTCATGAGACTTCTTTCTAAACACATTATTTTCGATTTACATAATCACTTTTGAAGCAAAACTCACACACTCTTCATGATAAAATATAACCCTAATAATACCATTAGAAGTATAACTGGTTGGAATGAATGATTGTATATCAATATGAGATTTCTTGTATATTTTCAGATATCAATTCAATCCGTTATTTAAAGCGGACCAATTATATTATTTATTGACAGTATGGCCTATTCTTGCATTATCTCTATATTCTTAGACAGGTAGTACACCTCTTTCTACCCCCAATACTCATTTATACGTCTTCAAAATATTGCTCCCAAAAATGGTGGAAGAAATACTCATGTCACCTGATCTACATATACATTTTATCACAGTAATATTCTGGAAAATAAAGCAAAGGTCACACTTATGATTGTACCAAAGCCTAAATTTAAAGTGAGCATGTATTTCTAAAAACATCCATGTCCAGGTTGCCTATTGCTCTCAAATGTCAATCCAATTGTTGGCTACATATTTGTTTCTTTCTAAGATAATATATTCAAACTCAATCCTGATGAAAATGTCTAATCCTATCACTCACTTTATACTTTGCCTGATATCCTAATGTCTCTATTGATATCTGCTTTCCTTCATAATTTCCAGGTTCATTATTTTGACTGTTCATTTGTGCTGAAATTTACATTCATCTCTAACTGAAACCCAATTGCTAAATAACTTTTGGTCCAAATCCTATACTCACTCTTCTTTCTGAATCTACCGACTATCTCCCAAATCCTACTGACTATCCTTTTTTGAATTGATGTTCTCTTTGACATTCAATCATTCAAGGTACAAGGTCCAATGCCATTGTGTATTGATTTATCTGAGACATCTGTCCAGGACATAATTCAAAGCTAAGTCTCCCAATTAAGGACCCAATCCCTTTCTGGGCTTCAAATATTACTTATATTTCTGTTTTCATACATATATTTCACCTCTATATTCTTATAAATATCACAGGTTTCCAATACCATTATTCATCCAGCAAAATGATTCCTAACCCAAATCGAACAAGTTATTAACCAAAACCATATACTGTTCCCTCATTCTAACTTTATTGACGAGCAGGGAAAGTGTTGGTCTTACAATATAGGAATGTAGGGGATATACCACCTGCTGAAAACCTCAAAGGTCCATGCAGAAATAATCCCTGGAGAAGATGTAGGCAGCTATGAAGAACCTGAGAGAGCAAAACTCATCTTCCATTTAAAACAACCTTGTCTGGAGAGGGGTTGTGTCTGAATCAGTGTCTCTGTTCCTAATGTAAAGAAGATGGACCAATCCAGGCCTGTGTGGAGAACTGTTCACGGGTGCCTATGCATGATATACTATTCTAACTGGTGAGTGTGTCACGGGAAATAGGGGCAGCATACATCTCATGGGACCCTTGGAAGCAACTGTTAGGACAAAGTGGTTGCAAAGGCAGTGACCTCATTAAGTTCCTGAAAGAAGTGACCTCATCTCTATTCCTTGGTGATGGAACTCTCTGAACTTGCGATCCAGGAAGCCAGGCACCCAGAGCCAGTCCTAGTCCCAGTCCCAGTGCGCTCACTTGTTTGGATATTCCAAGGAAAGAGTCAGTCTTTCTTGGTATCTATTGATGTGAGGATTGCCAAATGCCAGGTAAGCTTTGAAGACTGGCCTTTCCAGAGAAAGCAAGTAGTGGCTCACCGCGGGCTCCTGACAATTTCACAGAGTTGGCCAAGGATACCAGATCTGAGACAGGACAGGCCATTTTGGAGGTACATAGTAAGGCTCACCAGTGAGAGTACACTCCGAATAGTCACAGACCTACTTGGGGGAAGGAGATGCCTTTGTGGTTTTTGTTGTGTGTTTGGGGTTTTGTCTCATGTTCTGAGAAAAGGTAGGAAAGGCGGTTTGTTTGGTTTGGAGTTAACCGTTTCTACTAAGTCGTTTGACAAGGCAAGTGTTTCTATGTCTGTGTATCCCAGTGTGTCTGTTTTTGTAGACATTAAAAAAGAGAATGCATCAGTGGATGTGTCCTGTCTAGTAGAAAGCTTCCCAGCATCAATCCTCCCCATTTTATGAATGGACTGTGGCTTGCCTTATCGAAAGGCAACACCTACAAACTTCCTAAGTTCCTGTTTTCTTCCTGAATTCTGGCTACACTCCAGAATAGGCTCATGGTTTTGTGTCCAAGATATTTACCACCTCCAAGCTCTGTGATATGGCCATGTACTGGATAGCTGAAGGGAATGGCGAGCATCTCAGAAAACTCAAATATCAGTGTGACCAGTAAAGTCTCAGTGGAGAAACCCTGCTTTGGGCCTTTTGCTTACCTATTGTTCTTTTGCCCAGAATGTCAGGAAGGAATTTGCCTCAGGCCACCCTTTTGTGAAGACTGAAGAAACCAGTTTTCAAATGGAAATGAGTGGGCATATCCTGTGGCTCTTTGCTTAACTGCTTTGGAAAGGGATGTGTCTGAATCAGCCTCTTGGCTCTGTGTGAGGCTGTGGCTTAGATTACCAACACCTGATGTATGTAAAGAAAGATCCCATGTGTGCACACAAAATCAAAATGGCAAAAATTGCAGTCATTGTAGATGAAGTCTCTGGCCTTTCTCTGTAAGGTTCCTGACCTCCATCAAGTGGGAATAGAGATCCTTTGGGTCAAATGAATTCTTCAAAGCCATGCAGAGGCTAGTCCATAGGTGTTTGGGTTTTTTCTTGACTCCAGTTCACATAAAGAATCTAAATGCCAAAGTCAAAAGGCCTCAAATTGGAGAAGTGGAAAAGTATTAATGCAGACCTATTTGATCACTCCTGGTTCACAGGAAGTGTGTCCAGGCCACCGTGACTTTAGACAAATAAGGGTCAAGGGCGCTTATTTTGGACACTGTCTTGGGCTGCCCCCCTAATGGAAAACTCCAGCCAAAGGTTATGATGAGTGCCTATATGGAAGAAGATGAGGGCTGTGTGGGAGTCTTTTGGTTTTAATTGTGGTCATTTGTGTGGCGGTTGGAAGATTACTGGGTCCACCTGGGCTTGAACTCTGGTGTGATTCTCTTTAGCGACTGAGTTCTAGAACTGACCTCAGAAAAGTATTTCCATGAATTGTGTTGGGATTTTAGGAGGCCACGCATGAGAGTCACCCTTGGAAACTGAGATCTAGGCCCAGGGTGGCTTTCCACAGAGCACTGGGAATCTCAGCCAGGATATCACATGATTGTATTCTGAAAGACATGGCAGCCATAGTTGAGAGTCAAAAAACACATGGACCTCACATTGTAGACCTCCATAGGACTGGCTTCATGTGACATTTTGGCCACTATTTGGGAAGCCTTGCCTGTGAGATTTCTCCAGAGCTTTCATTGAAATGAGCTTCCTCACCATTTAACGGTTCCTGAATATATTGAAACCCACAGTGCCTGCAAAATCATCCTTGAAAAATGGCTAGATAAATACTATAAAATTTTTGAAATTCCCATGACCTGGTGGCACTGGATAACTTTTGGATGTGCTGTTGCTGATCTTGAGTATGCCAGACAGTGCCTTGATTGACTGGGTTTCATGAAATTGGTGTAGAACAGAGATGCCAGTAATTTGGAGCCTGCTGAGTAGTGGGCCTAGAACAGTGGTGGGAAGGTGTGTGATAAAACATGTGGTGGGGCAATGTGGATCTGCCTTTGGCTTCCAAATGGCTTGTTGCTGAACTGGTGAAGCCAGCAGACCCTTCTTTGTAAAGGCATCTTGTTATATGGAGAGGTTTCAGGGCAATGTTCAGAATCAGGTTGCTATGGTCAAGGGGGCAAGCTATGTGTGATAGAAGCCTGGTTGGTGCATTATCCTGCAGACCCTGATCCTCAACTCGTGACAGAAATTCCTCCAGAACTGTGTCCCAGTTGAACTCCTTGTATTTTATGAAGCAAATACCAAACTCCCAGTGCAGCAGCAAGAAACACCACGAAAATTGGAGGATGTCTAAATGGTTTCACAGTCCACACGGGGAGACACTTAGCCCCCAGTGTCCACAGGTTACCTACAAAGAGAGAATTCAGCACTGCTGCCTCATTTTCATTGGAAAAAAAGAAACAATTTTCTCCAGGTCACATAGATGCAGACCCAGCTTTGATGGTCTCAGTGCAAAGGAAGCTAAAGCTCCTAAAAACAACATATATTTCAAGTGCCCAACCTCAGAGGTACTTTCTCAAGAAGTTTTTAGGCCAGCAGGACTCCATGTTTGTTGAGTGTTTAGCTGTCCCTTACTTTTGGAAAATCCTCTACCACCTCAAGGTTTCAAAACCGTGAGCATATTGCATTCCAGATATGTCTCACTGATTTTCTAACTCTTCTCCTCTAATGGTGTTTTAATTTGGGTGAAGGTACTGTCAAGGCATTATTTTGGATGAGAGTGGGAGGATATTTGTGCAGCACACATTTGCATACACATTGGATTAACTTTCCAATTTTCCATTCGAAATACTGGATCCCTGACACGAACCCCTACCCTACTACACTCTGACTACTAATACTAATAAGATGAAAAAAAAATAACTCAAACAGAATAAAAATACAAGCATTTCAGAGGAGGCATGGTGTATAGTTGGACTTGCCTTTTGCATTATATAGGGTAGAAGTTATAAATCTAGTCAATTTCTTGTTGAATTCGTTCTCCATGTTTTTTTAAATTTAAACAATATGTGAATTCCTGTCTCCCTTTCTCTGTAGCCTATTCACCACCTGTATTTTTATATGCACACATAGAATCCTACCTGGGATCACACGTACATTCTTGTGAGGTGGCTGACTTGCCAGATACAAATTGTAGAGTTCACTCCTCCTATACGATGTTGGAACTGAAAATTTAAATTATGGGTGAGCTTCCTACTTGAAAAATATTATTCATAAATCCATGTTCAGTAAAATAAATATATTTGGATCTTTTGATGATATATATTTCATTATGAATTTTGATTGGCATATATATTGCTATTTTTAATGTCTGTGATGTGTGTGTGTATATATACACACACACACACACACATGTATATATATATATATATATATATATATATATATACACACTCCAGATATTTCAAAATATGAAATATGTGTCTTATTTTAGACTCACCAAATTCATTCATATTCATTTACGTGAATTTATAATAAACTTTCCAAAGATTAGTCTTAGAAATATTCATTCACCTGAAAAACATATTTCTTTCCTATACTGAAAAGTAACTTCAGTGAATGGTGCACACAAATCCTAATATTTCTACAATACCTGACCCAGTTTAACATCAATGCAAGTAGATTCCAATCGGACATGATGTGTATTTTGACGTTCATTTTTATTCAACACTGGTAGATTACTATTTATTCAATTTATGCACATCATAGGATATATATTTCATCCACAAGTTAGGAAATTTATAGGCATTTGTTTCACTATCAATCACTTCCTGCTTTAGAGCACATGCATTCCTCCATGTTTCTTGACTGGTCTTTTCATGTGAAAAGTGATGAACAAGGCAAGGTAAGGCAACTAAGATAGCACCGAACACAGCAAATCAGTCCTATTTGTTTGAAACTGGATTTAGAGGGAATTGCTTCTGTTGTAATCATTTAATCCCCTGAACCCCAAGTTTAATTTTTTTCAGAATTTTGTACCCAACATGTAAGGGAGGGACTCAGAGGTTCACAGTCTGCAGAAGTTCATAAAAAGCAGTTTATGTTTCTGTTTTTTTTTTTTTTTTTTTTTTTTTTTTTTTTTTTTCTGTTCTGGGCAAGTTAACATTTTAAGGACACCGGGAAGGGGCAGAGCTTTTTTCTTCTCTTTTTTTCTCTCTGCCAGCTGTTACCATGGAGCCCAGTTGGTAACTTCTTTATCTTAGAAATGTAGCCATCTCTGTGAATCCCCAGCTCAAGCCCAGAGGCCTTGTTCACATATTGCCAGCATTGTGACTGACTCTTACCAAACACATTATTTTTGATTTCCATAATCACTTTTGTAGCAAAACTAACATATCTTCATGATAAACCATAGCCCTAATATTAATATTAGATATATAATTGGTTGGAATGAATTATTGTATATCATTATATGATTTCTTATATATTTTCATATATCTATTCAATCCGTTATTTAATGTGGAACCAGTTATATTATTTATTCACTTATGGTCTATTCATGCATTATCTCTCTATTCATTGACACAGTGTACACCTCTTTGTACCCCCAATACCCATGTATATGTCTTCAAAATATTGCTCCCAGAAATGGTGGAAGAAACACTCATGTCACCAGATCTACATATACATTTTGTCACAAAAATATTCTGGACACAAATGCAAAGGTCACACTTATGATTGTACCAAAGCCTAAATGGAAAGTGAGCATGGATTACAAAAAACATCCATGTCAAGGTTGCCTAATGCTCTCAAATGTCAATCCTATTGGTGACTACATATTTGTTTCTTTCAAAGATTATATATTCTAACTCAACTCTGTTGAAAATGTCTAATCGTATCACGCACTTTATACTTTGCCTGATTTCGTAATGTCTTTATTGATATCTGCTTTCCTACATATTTTCCCCACTTCATTATTGTGACTGTTCACACGTGCTGACATTTACATTCACTCTCTAACCAAACCCCTATTGCTAGATATTTTATTCCAAATCCTATACTCACTCTTCTTCCTAAACCTACCGACTATCTTCTTAATCTTACCGACTATCCCTTTTTGACTGGATATTCTCTTCTGCATTCAATCATCCGAGTAATGTTCCTGCAAGCGTCGGAGGAAGAGATCACCAAGAGAGTGTCTTATGCAACAGCAAGGGGTTTATTGGGGGTCCAGCATGCTGGGGCTCAGAGCTCACATGAATAGAGCAGAGAGCCCTGAGAACAGCTTAAGCAGAGCTTATATACTTTCCTTGGAGAGGGCAGGGAGGAAAATTTATTTATGGGTCAGAGAGAGTGGGCGGTTTGCATGAAACCGGGTGAGGTAATATATTCTGCAATTTGGCAGTTGGGGACAGCACAATCTGGGAACAAGATTACAAACAGTTCTCAAGATTTCAACAGTGTTTTGTTAAGCATACAGAAAGACAGGAAGTTACAAGTACGTTTTTTATTAACCTTTCATTCCCCACTTCTTCTTCTGGCTACTATTAATCATAAAAATGATCATTGGGGGGGTCACATTCTATGTCTGCTAGTGGAGTATTACCATAAGTTCAACTTGTCCAATTTGAGCTTGGAGAAAAGAAATTACACGGTTGAGCAAACAGGGTTTATAGTAAAGCAATAATATGAGGATTATTATTGGACAGGCCAGGGTTGATAAAAGCATAGATAACCAGGGCGCCTGTGTGAACCAAGACTCAAACCACCCTTTTTGGGCCTCTCTCTCTCGCTGACGCTCTTCAAGGCATCCTTTTATTTTACTCATAGGTTTTTTTTACAACTCCAGTATGGTCGGCAAAAACACAACATTTTTACATCAATGCAGCACAAAGCCCCCCATGAAGAGGAGGTCCAACCCTCGACTGTTGTGTAAAACAACTTCAGAGAGAGATGTTAAAGATTCCTGCAAAGCTGTGATGGAGGTTTCTATTATTTTTAAGTTTTGGTCTCTTGCTGCTTCTATTTGGGTCATTTGTTGTGTACCATGGACCAGGGCAGTGGTTCCTGTGACTACCGCTGCAGCAACTCCAATTCCTAATATGATGCCTAAAGTGAAGGTTGTATGCCCCCCTGTTTGAACTTCAAATCAACCTGGGTCATTATAAAGCAAGCTGGGAAACATCTTCACCATTACACAATTAATGATATCTATTGACCATTTCATGAAAACATAAACAATGTTTAAGTATATAGAATTATACTGTTGTAGGGACGGAGAAGGCACGGCACCTAAGATAGCACCAAAGACAGGGAAACACTCCTATTTCGTTGCAACCGGATTCAGAGGGCATTGCTTCTGTTGTAATCAATTAATTCCCTGAACCCCAAGTTTAGGTAGTTTCAGAATTTTGTTCCCAACATGAAAGGGAAGTGACTCAGAAGTTCACAGTCTGCAGAACTTCACAGAAAGAAGTTTTTTTTTTTCTGTTTTTTCCTCTGTTGTGGGTAAGTTAACTTTTCAAAGACACCTGGGAGAGGGAGAGCTTTTTATTTCTTTTCTTTTATCCCCCTGCCAGCTGTTACCATGGAGCCCAGTTTGTAATTTTTATCTTAGAAATGTAGCCATCTCTGTGAAGCCCCAGCTCAAGGCCAGAGGCCTTGTTTACATATTGTGTGAAAAACTATTAAGGGGGTGTCTAGCTTAGGAGTGCTGATTTTTCCAGCCAGTAGCCAAGTAGAACAGGGCAACAGAAAAAGAGGAAGTTTATCTACACTGAACTCTTTTATAGAGACTCTTTTGCTGAAAGTCCTAAAGTCATCCATGGTGAAGACTTCTGGAGAAGTTCAGTGAAGATTTTTCTGTGGACCTGGAACAGAGGAGGAAGATGGGGAAGGCGGGGGGTGAGAGCAGCTCCATGAATCTGAGAATGAGGAAGGAGAGATGTAAAAGAATAATGGGAAAGGGGTTTGGGATTTTTCCAGCAACAACAACTTGAGCAGTAGAACCGGTAGAGCAGAAAGGAAGACGTGAGTGAGTATCCCAAAAAGCCTGTGAGGGACTTTAAATTCTTAGTAACCTTTTTTCAGTAACCATTTTTAGTAACCATTTTCATTACATCTTCGATAGGGGTCTGAGCACTATCCTAAGCTGGTTTGAGCTTTGGGTTAGCTGGTAAGAGGACTTGGTGGGACCCGGTGCGGGCACTGACAGGAAAAGAGAGGAGTGAGTGGGTGGATGGGTAGCTCAGTACCTGCTACCTCAGCAAGGGGGCAATGTTTTGAGAACTGGCGCAGGTTTCGGTTTTTGATCTAGTAATTGGAGAAGAGAAATCAGGTTGCTGTGGTGGGACTGACAGCAGAGAGTCAGGAGCAGAAGGCTGAGTTTGAGGAACTATTGGAGAAGCATAGTTCAGGATGTGAGCAAAAGAGGAAAAAGGCCTTCACATAGGGGAATTTTCTTTCACCATTTTGAGAACTTGCAGAAGTTAAAAAGGTCACACAGAATTTGTGGATCTAGAGACTCCTCTGGCGGCCATCAGTTTTGGTTGTCTAATTGGTAATATGGCCAATGCTGTGTACTGAATTTGATGAGGATTTTGCGTTCCACCAGGCAGCCCCTGTATGCTCAAATCCCCATGACTTACAGAAGAAGTCGGCTTTTCCTCCACACAGCTGTGGCGGTTTGTGGCTTTGATAGTCTGCCGGGCAAACATACTAATATAGGCTAGCCAACCTGCATCTGGCTTGCCTGCCCCTACAACCATAATATTTGTTTCCATTATCTATGGTATGGAAAGGTTTTAATGGAATTTTAGTGGGATCCTCTTCATCAGGGATATCCTAATAGGAAAGACCTACAGCCAGCTGACAAATGTCTGGGTGGATAGATGGCCACCAGGTCCCTAAGGGGGCTGTATGCAAGATAGACCATACTTCTTGTCTAGTAGGATTTGTGATCAGCCATCGCTGCTGAACGGGCTGATGAGCGTTAGGTCTACTGGTGGCCAAGGGGAGAGTCTATAGCCTCATCCACGTGGCGAATACACAATTTGAAAGGGTTACCAGTCTTTTCCAGTTTTCTGCCAGAGTCTGGACAGGTCGCAGGCTTGAGATGAGAGGCATGGATCCAGGAAGTGATTCCATCTACTTTTACCGCTGTAGGTGTTATAAGTAGCACCTGGTATGGTCCTTTCCAGCGGGGTTCCAGGGATGACACCTGATGTCGTCTTATGTAGAGGAAGTCTCTTAGTTGATATCAATGTGGAGTCCCCTCGTCCCCAGGTTAGAAGGCAGTGGCCAGCTGTTTCCACAGGTATAGCTGAGTTCTTTCAAGAGATTAAAGTCTATCAAGCAAGGGTGTGTGGAAGGGATCCTTAGGTCTTAGAGTTGGGGTTATGTCCCTTACTGGAGGAGGAGCCCCATAGAGAGTTTCATAGGGGGTGAGGTTACACAAAGAAACAAAGGGAGAATTTCTTGCATGAAATAGTGCATAAGGCAGGCACATAGTCTAATCTTTTATGCCAGTCTTTAAGCTTAATTTCGTTAAGGTCTCTTTAATGGTTCTATTTATTTTTTTTTACGTGTCCTGAGCTCTGGGGTCAATAAGCACAATGTAACTTCCAATTAATGCCCAGGGTCCTGGCTAACCCCTGATTTACCTGGCCCATGAAGGCCGTTCAATTATCAGACCGTATTACATTAGGCAGGCCGTGTCTTTGAAAAATATCTTTCAGGATCTTCTTGACCACCATTTGTGCCGTTTTTTTTTTTTTTTTTTTTTTTTTTTTTTTTTTTTTTTTGGTGGGAAAGGCTTCAATCCATCCTGAAAATGTATCTACAAAGACAAGGAGATATTTAAGTCCATAACTTGCTGGCTTAATTTCAGTAACGTCCACTTCCCAGAATTGTCCTGGTCTGGTTCCTAATAGGTTCTTTCCTGCAGGAAGCTTGGAAGGGTAAGCATTAACCAATTGACAGAACCGAAAGGCTTTTGTTACCCGTTCAATTATTTCCTTTCACTGTGAGTGAGTTAGTCTAAAACTCTGTTCTTGATCCTACAGGAATGCCTGCAGTTTTTTTGAACCAAGTTGATTGAGTTGATATACATTTTTAACATAGTGTAGGGCTTTCTGAAATTGCAGGCTGGGCTCAGTGAAATGAGGAGTTCAGTGTCAGTGTTCTTAGATGTTACCAAAAGCATGCTGGTGCTCAAGGGTCCATTGGAATTGGGCATTCTCATTTAACAGCGGGTATAAAGGAGCAGCTAAGAAGACAAACCCAGGTCCATAACCTGCAAAGCCAGCAGTCCCAAGAAACTCTTAATGTTGTCTCCTGTTAAATGGGGGCGGTATCTGCACAACTTTTTGTTTCCTGGGCTCAGTGAGCCATCATTTACCGCACCTAAGGGAATACCTCAGGAAGATTACTTCTTGCAGGGAAATTTGGGCCTTTTTGTCTGAAGCTCTCTACCCGAGTTGAGCAAGCTCAGATAATAGTGCTTGGTTCGCAGACTCACAGTTTTCTTTGGTGTTGGCTGCCAGGAGATGGACATCCACATATTGAAGCAGAATGACTTCGGGGTGCGTAGTTCTGAAGTTATTGAGATCTCTGTGAAGGGCTTCATCAAAGAGAGTGGGGGAGTTTCTGAACCCCTGTGGGATTCTAGTCCAAGTTAGTTGAAAAGACATTCCGGTTTCTGGGTCTACCTACTCGAAAGCAAACAGCAACTGACTATCTTTATGCAGAGGCAAGCAAAAGAAAGCATCTTTTAAGTACAGAACAGTATACCATTTTCACTCGGCTACAGCAAAGAGGTTATTGGGGGTCCAGCATGCTGGTGCTCAGAGCTCACTTGAATAGAGCAGAGAGCGCTGAGAACAGCTTTAACAGAGCTTATATACTTTCCTTGGAGAGGGCAGGATGGAAAATTTATTGATGGGTCAGGGCGAGTGTGCGGTTTGCGTGCAACCGGGTGAGGGAGTATATTCTGCAGTTTGGCAGTTGGGGATAGCACATTCTGGGAACAAATTTAGCAAACAGTTTTCAAGATTTCAACAGTGTTTTGTTAAGCATACAGAAAAACAGGAAGTGGCAAGTGCCTATTTAATTAACCTTTCACCAGAGCAAAATGGAAAGTGAGCATGGATTACTAAAAACAACCATGTCCAGGTTGCCTAATGCTCTCAAGTGTCAATCCTATTGGAGGCTACATTTGTCTTTCTTCCTAAGATTATATATTTAACCTCAAAAATGTTGAAAATGTCTAACCCTATTACATTATACTTTGCCTGATTTCCTAATGTCTCTATTGATATCTGCTTTCCTACACATTTTCCCAGTTCATCATTGTGACTGACTCTTCATATGTGCTCATATTTACGTTCACTCTCTACCCGAAACCCTATTGCTAATGAAGTTTTTGTCCAAATCCTATACTCATTCTTTTTTCTAAACCTACTGACTACCTTCCTAATCCTGCCAACTATTCCTTTTTGACTGGATGTTCTCTAGGACATTTAATCATCCAAGTTACAAGGTCCTCTGCCATTGCACATCGATTTATCTGAGACATCTGTGCAGAACATAATTCAAAGCTAAGTATCCCACTACAGGGCCCAACGCCCTTCTGGGCTTCAAATCGTACCTAGATTTCACGTTTCATACTTATATTTCACCTATATATTCTTGTGAATATCGCAGGTTCCCAATACCATTATTTATCGCGCAGAATGTTTCCTAACCCAAATAGAATATGTTATTAACCCTAACCATAAACTGTTCCCTCAATCTAACTTTACAAAAGAGCAGGGACAGAGTTGGTCTTACAATACAGGAATGTAGGGGATCTTCCACCTGCTGAGAACCTCAAAGTTTGATGCAGAAATGATCCCTGGAGAAGATGTAGGCATCTATGAAGGACCTGAGAGAGCAAAAGTCATATTCCATGGCAAACAACCTGGTCAGGATGAAGCAATGTGTCTGAACCAGCCTCTCTCCTATTGATAAAAAGAAGATGGACAAAACCAACCCTGTGTAGAGAGCTTCTCCTGGGTGTCTACGGTTGATATACCATTCTAACTTCTGAAAGTGTCACAGGAAGTAGGGGCAGCCTCCATCTCAAGGGACCCTTGGAAACAAGTGTTAGGACAAAGTGGTTGCCAAGGCAGTGACCTCATTCCCTTCCTGTAGAAATTGACCTACCTCACTTTTTTGGTGATGTAACTCTCTGAACTTGGTATCCAGGAAGCCAGGCACACAGAGCCAGTCCCAGTCCCATTCCCAGTGGACTTACTTGTTTGGATTTACCAAAAAGAGAGTCTGTCTCTCTTGGTACCTAATGGTTTGAGGATGACCAAATGCAAGTAGAGCTCTGAAGATGGGCCTGTCCTGAGAAAGCAGGTAGTGGTCAGCACAGGCTCCATACAACTTCACAGAGATGGACAAGGAGACCAGACGTGAGAAACGACAGTCCATTTTAGGGGAACATATTATGGCCCACCAGTCAGAGGACACTCTGGATAGTCACAGACTTACTTGGGGGAAGGAGGTGCCTTTTTGAGTGTGGGTGTGAGTTTGTGGTTTTGTCTCATGTTCTGAGAATAGGTAGGAAAGGTGGTTTGTTTGCTTTAGAGTGAACTGTTTCTAGAAAGTCCTTTGACAAGGCGAGTGTGTCTGTGTCTGGGTATCCCACTGTGTTCTTTGTTGTACACATTAGAAAAGAGAATGCATCAATGGATGCATCTTGTCTAGTAGAAAGCTTCCCAGCATTCATCCTGCCCATTTTAGGAAAGGACTGCTGGTTGCCTTTTCGATGGGCAACACCTACTATCTTACTAAGTTCTTGTTTTCTTCCTGAATTCTGGCCACTCTCCAGGATAAGCTCATGGTTTTGTGTCCAAGGTATGTACCACCTCCAAGCTCTGTGACATGGCCATGTACTGGATAGCTGAGGGTAATGCCAAGCATCTCAGAAAAATCAGATATCATTGTGACAAGTAAAGTCTCAGTGGAGAAACCCTGCATTGGGATTTGCTAACTTATTTTTCTGTTGCCCTGAAGTCAGGAAGGTCTTTGCCTCAGGCCACCCCTTTGTGAATCTTGAAGAAAACAGTTTTCAAATGGAAATGAATGGGCATCACCTGTGGCTCTTTGCTTAATTGCTTTGGAAAAGGATGTGTCTGAATCAGCCTCGTGGCCCTGTGTGAGGCTGTGGCTTAGATTATCAGTGCCTGATTGATCTAAAGAAAGATCCAATGTGTGCATCCAAAACCAAAATGGCAAAAAGATCAGTCATTGTGGATGAAGTCTTTTGCCTTCCTATGTAAGTTTCCTGACCTCCACCACGTGAGAATAGGGATCCTTTTGGTCAAATGAGTTATTCCAAGCACTGCATAGTTGCTTTGGTTTCCTAATGACTCCAAATCACATAAGGAATCTATACCTGACAGTCAGTAGGCCTCAAATTGGAGAAGCAGAGCAGTATTAAAGGAAGAACTATGTGATCAATCCTGGTTCACAGGCAGGGTGTTCAGGCCACCCTGAGCTTAGGCAAATAGGGTCAAGGGAGCTTATTTTGGACACTCTCTTGGGATGCGCCATTCATGGAAACCTCAAGCCAAAGGATATGATGAGTGTATATATATAAGAAGATGAGTGCCATGTGGGAGTGTTTTGCTTTTAATTGTGGTCATTTGTGTGGCGGTTGGAAGAGATGACTGGGTCCACCTGGGCTTGAACACTGGTGTGATTCTCCTCAGAGACTGAGTTCTGAAACTGACCCCAGAGAAGTAATTGCTTTGGAAAGAGATGTGTCTTAATCAGGCTCTTGGCCCTGTGTGAGGCTGTGGCTTAGATTATCAGCAACAGACGGATCTAAAGAAAGAGCCCATGTGTGTATCCAAAACCAATATGGCCAAAATAGCAGTCATTGTGGATGAAGTCTCTCGCCTTCCACTGTAAGGTTCTGAAAGAACAAAACAAATTGAAATTGAAACTTAAACAACCAGGTTTTGTAAATTTTCCAAGCTGCACTCGGAACCTGAAATTCCTGTGGCAGTTAAGATAATTTCTGGAACTGCCCATTAGATGTGTGTTGAAATCTTCCCTGACAACCTAGTTACTTAACAACCCTTTTCCAGAAACCGTGCATCTCACCACGTATACATCTCAGGGCTTCAACCAATCAGTTTAAATGTATACCCCTTCTCAGGGCTGACCAATCATCCCCTGCCCGATCTTTTCCCGCCAATGAATGTGCTAATCATGTTTTAGAGTTGTTATTTGATTTTCCCGTTTTACATGATGATTTCCTAAAGAAGGCTATGATGTATGTAAAGTCCCTGCCCTCTCTAAAGAATGTATATAAACTCTGCTCATGTTGTTCTCGGGGTTCTTTGTTCTTTGCTTCTCTGAAGGGAGCTCTGAGCCCCAGCATGCTGGATCCCCAATAAATCCTTTGCTGATGCATGAGAAACTCTCTTTGTTGTCTTTTCCTCTGACATTTGCCGGAACTTTTCATCTGGAGGCCCCAGGTGAGATATCCGGCAGTGGTGGATGGAAGACCTCAAGGGACTCCTCTCGGGGTAAGTAAGGCGCCTCTTTCTGGTTTCGGGTTTCAGGTTAGGGCGTGGCAAAGTGGCTGCTGGTGAAGAGCATTAGCTCTCTCCTATGGTGTGACAGACATGTCACAGAGCCAATGGTCACGTCCCTGAGGGACACTCCGGAGGACTAGGCAAACCAAGGAATAGTAGTTTCCTCAACTAGGTTATATTTTGCTTCAGGATTCGGTTTGCCAGCCCATCAGGTTTTGCCGGCTACTCAGTTTTGTTCATTTTCCCGAACTCATGTTGAGTTTATTGTCTGTCTTTGTTGTCTAACCCATCAAAATTTGCCAGTTACTCAGTTCCAATCTTTGTCTTGGACTCATGTTAAACGTTTACTGTTTGTCTTTGTCTGTGTTGCATTTGTGTCTTCACTGACCCTGTTTGAGTAACTCCCATTATGGGACAAAGCACTTCCTCTTCTCTGTCCCTGACCCTTGATCATTGGACTGATGTCCGCTCAAGGGCCCAGAATCTTTCTTTTTCAGTAAAACACCGTACCTGGCAGACTCTCTGTGCTTCAGAATGGCCCATCCTCGAAGTCAGATGGCCCCCAGAAGGATCCTTCCACTTTCCTCTAATCTGAAAAGTCAGAGATATTGTCATTCAGCCGGGGCCATGGGGCTACCCAGATCAACAGCCATATACCCCTTCCCCCACGATCCTATCATTCAAACTTTCCGCTCCTCCCCCTCTTCTTTCCATTCTCCCTGAGTCACAAGACTGGGCACTCTACCCCCTCTTTATCATCTACTCTCCCTCCCCAAGCTCAATACAGTTCCTGATGATTCTCCCACCGCTGACTCAGCCTCTCCACTGCTAGAGGCAATTGGGCCAGACCCTAGCCCTCCAGGGGTCTTCCCAGCACCAGCAGCAACCCCTCTTTCCCTGAAGGAAGCTGGGCAACCTAACAGAACCCACTGGCGATGGATAATAGAAAACTCAGAAGCCCCTGTGAAGCTCTCTCTCCATCCCTATGGGCCCATGAACCGACCCAACTGGGACCCCAACACCTTTGAAGGTAGGAAGCATCTGTCCACTTATTGCCAGGCTCTAATAGCAGGACTCCGAGTGGCCGCCAGAGTGCCGACCAATTTGGCCAAGGTAAGAGAGATTATCCAAGGGCCTAATGAGTCTCCCTCTATGTTTCTGGAGAGAGTTATGGAAGCATATAGAAAATATGCTCCTTTTGATCCTCAGGCGGAGGACCAAAACGCATCTGTTACAATGGCATTTATTGAGCAGGCTGCCCAAGATATTAACAGAAAGTTACAATGTCTAGATGGGTTACAAAATACGACCTTAAGAGATTTAGACAGAGAAGTTGAGAAAGTATATTATAAGAGAGAAACTGAGGAGGAGAGGAAACAGAGGAGAGAGAAGGAAAGGGAACAAAAGGAGGATGAAAGGAGCAAAAGGCAGACTAATGCATTGGCTAAGGTTTTGTTCACAGCAGCAAATATGCCAGAAGTTAAAAAGCAGGGAGCCAGGAAGGGATACTTGGGCCCAGGCCAAAGGGTTCCCCTGGCCTCAGATCAATGTGCCTACTGTAAAGAAAAAGGACACTGAGCCAAAGAGTTCCCCAAAAAGAAGCAGCCACGCCAGCCCAGCATGCTGACTCTAGAAGAGGACTAGGAATATCGGGGCTCAGATCCCCTCCCCGAGCTCAGGGTAACATTTGAAGTGGAGGGGACTCCAGTGAACATTGAAGTGGATACAGGAGCAGTATATTCAGCCCTTAAGACTTCACTGGGCCCCATATCAATTAAATGGTCCCTAGTTCAAGGGGTAATGGCACTACATATCGGGCTTGGACAACTAAGAGGATTATGGAAGTAGGAAAAGGAAAAGTCCACCACTCTTTCCTAGTAATCCCAGAATGCCCAGCCCCATTAATGCACAGGGATCTGCTTACCAAACTCGGGGCTAGAATAACCTTTAACCCTGATGGTCCCCAAGTGGGTGTTCTAAAACCTTCAGTAATAACTCCCATAGTCACAGAATTGACTATGTCCGTACAAGATGAACATCAACTCTTTGTGCCCCCTAGGACTGATCAAAGAGGCAAACTACCACAGAAATAGATAAATGATTATCCTAATGCCTGGGCAGAAACTGCTGGGTTAGGTCTAGCCATAAATAAACATCAATAATAGTAGAATTAAAAGCCTCTGCCTCTCCATTCAGTGTTAAAAAATATCCTCTAAGCAAAGAAGCTAAGGATGGGATAAGTACCCATATTCAGAAATAATTGTCCCTTGGGATCCTAAGGCCCTGTCAATCAGCCTGGAATACCCCCCTGCTACCAGTAAGAAATCCAGGAACTAGGGACTACCGTCCTGTTCAAGACCTAAGAGAGATCAACAACAGAGTGCAGGACATTCACCACACAGTACCCACTCCATATAATTTGCTTAGCACTCTGAGTCTGGAGCGGGAATGGTACACTGTGCTGGACTTAAAAGATGCTTACTTCTGATTGCCCCTACATAAGGACAGTCTGTTTCTGTTTGCTTTCGAGTGGATAGACCCAGAAACAGGAACATCTGCCAACTCACCTGGACTAGACTCCCACAGGGGTTCAAACCCCCCCACTCTCTTTGATGAAGCCCTCCACAGGGACTTCAACGACTTCAGAACTGCACACCCCGAAGTTACCCTACTCCAATATGTGGATGATCTGCTACTGGCAGCCGACACCAAAGAGAACTATGAGTCTGGGACCCAAGCACTATTATCCGAGCTTGCTCGGCTTGGATATAGGGCTTCTGCCAAAAGGCCCAAATTTGTCAGCAAGAAGTAATCCTCCTGGGTTATTCTCTTAGGTGTGGTAAATGATGGTTCACTGAGCCCAGAAAACCAACCATTGTGCAGATACCACCCCCATCTAATAAGAGACAACTCAGAGAGTTTCTTGGGAGTGCTGGCTTTTGCAGGTTATGGATTCCTGGGTTCGCCTCTCGGGTTGCCCCTTTATACCCGCTGATAAAGTGGGATGCCCATTTCCAATGGACCCCTGAGCACCAACAAGCTTTTGATAATGTAAAAAAAAGGCGCTGCTATCTACTCCGGCCTTAGCACTCCCAAATATAGAAAAACCCTTCACTCTC
Source organism: Callospermophilus lateralis (assembly GCF_048772815.1). NCBI lineage: Eukaryota > Metazoa > Chordata > Mammalia > Rodentia > Sciuridae > Callospermophilus > Callospermophilus lateralis. The sequence goes on along the minus strand of NW_027514395.1, from coordinate 1,063,945 downwards.
TACATCGAGGAAAAGAAAGGAATAGCACGGGGAGTGTTCACTTAGACTTTGGAACCTTGGAAAAGGCCGGTAGCATTCTTATCAAAAAAACTGGACCCAGTGGCTAGCGGGTGGCCCCGTTGCTTAAGAGCAATAGCAGCGGCAGCCCTTTTAATAAAAGATGATCATAAATGAACGTTGGGACAGAAGCTAACCATTATAGCCCCCCCTGCCCTGGAGAGCAACACTTGTCAACCTCCAGAGAGGTGGCTATCAAACTTCAGAATAAACCACTACCAGAGCCTCTGAATTAGAAAAGACAGAATAACTCTGGGACCCCCTGCTCCACTCAACCTGGCTGCCAGAAGAATCATCAGGACCTGTCGCTCATGACTGTCAACACATACTGTCAGAAAAAAACAGTATAGGACGAGTCTTGAAGGATCCAGCCACTGTCTCACACTAAAGTCGTATGGTTTACGAACGAGAGCAGCTTTCTCCAAGATGGTATGTGGCTACAGCAGCAGTATTTAGCAAAACTAATGTCATCTGGTCCTCTGGTCTCCCTGAAGAGACATCAGTCCAAAAGGCAGAACTGATTGCCCTTACGAAAGCATTGGAACTAGCAACAGGCAAAAGGGCCACCGTATACACTGATAGCAGCAATGCATTTGCCAATGCTAATGTGCACAGGGCTATTTACCAGCAAAGGGGGCTATTAACCTCCAGTGGGAAAGAAATAAAGAATAAAGATGAGATCCTCCACCTTCTATCAGCAGTGCAGGGCCCTAAAGAACTAGCTATAGTGCACTGTCCAGGGCACCAGAAGGGAAACGACCCCATGGCGGTTGGAAACAGAAGGGCAGATGAGGAAGCTTAATTGGCAGCCCTAAACGGAGTGACTCTGTTAACTTTTTCCACACCGGAGGGATCAACATTCAGGAGACTTGGCCACACTGGAATATTCAGGCAACTTATCATCTGAGGAGACAGATACAGCACTCTGGGACCCTACAGAGCCAAATGTACAATTTCAAAAAGCCCACCTTTATGTCAAAGACGTACACAAGCTCACCCACTTAGGCTCAAATAAGTTATAGGCACTCTTAAAGGACCAAAGAAAGGATTTATTATTGACTGACTCACAGAGGAAAGAAATAGCTGAGCAGGTGACTACAGCTTGTCAAGTCTGCCAATTAGTTAATGCTTACCCATCCAAGCTTCCTGCAGGGGAGCGCTTACGAGGAACCAGACAATGAAAAATTCTGGGAAGTGGACTTTTCCTGAAATTAAGCCAGGAAGGTATGGACTTAAATATCTCCTAGTCTTTGTAGATACTTTTTCAGGATGGGTTGAAGCCTTCCCCATGAAGAAAGAAACGGCTCTGACGGTGGTCAAAAAGATTCTAGAAGACATTTTTCCAAGGTTCGGCCTGCCTAAGGTAATAGGGTCCGATAATGGACCGGCATTCGTGGCCCAGGTAAGTCAGGGATTCGCCAGGACCCTGGGGATTAATTGGAAGTTACATTGTGCTTATAGACCCCAGAGCTCAAGACACGTAGAAAGGATGAATAGAACCATCAAAGAGACTTTAAAGAAATTAAGCTTGGAGACTGGCATAAAAAATTGGACTATGCTCCTACCTTAAGCACTGTTTCGTGCAAGAAATACACCCTCTGCCTCTTTGTGTAAACTCACCACTTATGAAATTCTCTATGGTACCTCTCCTCCAGTAAGGGACCTAACCCCAACTCTGAGACTTAATGATTCCTTTCACACCCCCTTTCTTGACAGACTTAAAGCCATTGAACAAACCCAACACCCAGTGATACCTGTGGAAACAGTTGGCCACTGCTTATCAGCCTGGAGATGAGGGAACCCCCATCGATATCAAGTGGGAGACTTCGTCTACGTGAGATGGCATCAGGTGTCATCCCTGGAACCCCGCTGGAAAGGACCATACCAGGTGCTGCTTATAACACCCACAGTGGTGAAAGTGGATGGAATCACTTCCTGGATCCCTGCCTCCCATTTCAAGCCTGTGCCCTTTCCAGACTCTGGCTGGAAATTGGAACAGACTGGTAACTGTCTCAAGTTGCGTGTCTGTTGTGTGGGTAGGGCTATGGATTCTTCCCCTGACCACCAGCAGTCCTAATCCACATCAGGCTGTTCAGCAACAATGGCAAGTTATAAATCCTACTGGGCAAGTAGTGTGGTCTATTTCACATACAGCCACCTTATGGACTTGATGGCCATCTCTCCACCCGGACATTTGTCAGCTCCCCATAGGCCTCTCTGACTGGGATCTCCCTGACGTAGAGGACCCCACACAGATCCTACTCAAACCCAAACCAGGGCAACATAGACCACCTTACCCCATAAATTATGGATGTCATCTCCCCCAGTTCAGGTGTAAACTAGCCAGTCTTGATTTTTTTGTGTGCCCAGCTGATTTCTGAAGTCGCAAACAGGCCCAAACCTGTGGAGGACCCAGTGACTTTTATTTAGATCTTGGGTTTGTGAACAAACGGGAGCTGAATGGTGGAACCCAAACTCCCTAGACAGTATGATTCAGGTAGGAAGAAATGACTCCTGGATTGATCCCAAGAAATGTGCCACTAGCCAAGTGGTGTCAAAAACTCGCTGTGGAAAGAATAGTCTATGTTACCCCCTCAATATAACTTTCACTTCCAAAGGAAGGGGCTACCTCAGAACAACATGGCCTATGGGAAATACATGGGAAATGCGATTCTATATTTATGGCCCTCTTTATGACTTTGGTCACTGGTTCACCATCCGGCTTAAAAAGGAAGAAAATCCCACAGCAATAGGGCCCAATCCCCTCAAGCCAGGAATTAAGCCTCCTATACCTCCCATGCCTAGATCTACCAGAACCCCTCTAACATCACATCCTTCCCGGTTTCCATCTTTGCCTCTTCCCCAATCCAGAGTACAGCTGACTCCTCCCCCTGGGAAATAATCAAAGGAACCTTTATTGTACTGAACTCCACACAGTCAGAACTCCTTGCATTTCAGCCCAGGTATTTGACAGCTCTGTAAATTATTGTGTAATGGTGCAGATACTCCCCAGGATTCTTTATTATGATGCAGAATCATTTGAAGGTCTAGTAGGGGGACAAACAACCCGATTTTGCCGGGAGCCAGTCTCCCTTACTCTAGCCATCCTATTGAGGATAGGAGCTGCTGCAAGAGTTGCTACGGGAACAGCTGCTATGATCCATGGGTCACAACAAATGGCCTGATTAGAAACAGCAATAGATCAAGAATTGAAGACATTATAGACCTCCATCACAGCGCTGCAGGAATCCTTAACCTCTCTCTCTGAAGTTGTTTTACAGAACAGGCGAGGATTAGACCTCCTCTTCATGAGGGTGGGGGGCCTCTGTGCTGCACTGAGAGAAGAATGTTGTTTTTATGCTGACCATAGTGGTGTTGTAAAAGAATCCATGAGTGAATTGAGAAAAATTCCTTGAAGAGCGCCAGAGAGAAAGGGAGATTCAACAAGGGTGGTTTGAGTCATGGTTTACCCAGTCCCCCTGGTAAACTACACTCCTATCAGACTTAGCTTGACCCCTGATCATCTTTATGGTGTTGCTTACTTTGGGACCTTGTTTGCTTAACCGCATAGTTTCCTTTCTCCAGGCTCAAATTGGGCAGGAAAAACTCATGGTAATCAGACAGAAATACGCTCCACTGGCAGAAATAGAGTGTGAGACCCCGCAATAATTATGATTCATTACTTTTAAGATTAAATGTAGTAAGAAAAAGGAGTGGGAAATGAAAGAATAAAAGAAATTAAAATTGAAACATAAAGAACCAGGTTTTGTAAAGTTTCCAAGCTGCACTCAGAACCTGAAATTCCTGTGGCAGTTAAGACAATTCCAGGAACTGCCAATTAGTTGTGTGTTGAAATCTTACCTGACCACCTAGTTACTAAACAACCCCTTTCCAGAAACTGTGCAGCTCAGCACGTATACATCTCAGGTCTTCAACCAATCAGTTTAAACGTATACCCCTTCTGAGGGCTAACCAATCACCACCTGCCAGACCTCATCCTGCCAATGAATGTGCTAATCATGTTTTTGAGTTGTTATTTGATCTTCCCGTAGTATATGTTGATTTGCTAAAGGAGGCTATCATGTATGTAAAGTCCCTGCCCTCTCTAAAGAATGTATATAAACTCTGCTCAAGTTGTTCTTGGGGCTCTTTGCTCTTTGCTCCTCTGAAGTTAGCTCTGAGCCCCAGCATGCTGGACCCCCAATAAACCCTTTGCTGTAGCAAAGGTGTCCAACAGTCAAAGGACACTCAGGATAGTCACCGATATACTTGGGGGAAGGAGGTGCCATTATGGGTGTCGGTGTGAGTTTGTGGTTTTGTCTCATGTTCTGAGAATAGGTAGGAAAGGCGGTTTGTAGGTTTGGACTGGAAAGCTTCTAGAAAGTCGTTTGACAACACGAGTGTTTCTATGTCTGTGTATCCCACTGTATCCGTGGTTGTAGACATTTGAAAAGCAAATGCATCAATGGTTGTGTCCTGTCTAGTAGAAAGCTTCCGAGCATTCATCCTTCCCAATTTAAGAATGGAGAGCGGCTTGCCTTATGGATTGTGAACACCTACTATCTTCCTAAGTTCCTCTTTTCTTCGTGAATACTGGCCACTCTCCAGAATATCCTCATGGTTTTGTTTCCAAGATATGTACCACCCTCAAGCTCTGTGACATGGCCATGTACTGGATAGCTGAAGGGAATGGGAGAATCTCAGAAAACTCACATATCAGAGTGACCAGTAAAGTCTTAGTGCAGAATCCCTGCTTTGGGCCATTTGCTAACTTATGTTTCTATTACCCTGAATGCCAGGAAAGTCTTTGCCTCAGGCCACCCCTTTGTGAAGCCTGAAAAAAAAGCTTTTAAATGGAAATGAATGGGCATCACCTGTGGCTCTTTGCTTAATTGCTTTGGAAAGGGATGTGTCTGAAACATCCACTTGGCCCGGTGTGATGGCAGTGGCTTAGATTCTCAGCACCTGATGGATCTAAAGAATGTTTCCAAGTGTGCATCCAAAACCATAATGGCCAAAAGAGCAGTCATTGTGGATGAAGTCCCTCGCTTTCCTCTGTAAGCTTCCTGAGCTAAATCAAGTGAGAATAGGGATCCTTTTGGTCAAATCAGTTCTTCAAATCCCTGCAGAGGCTAGCCGATAGGTGCTTGGGTTTTCTCAAGACACCAATTCACATAAAGAATCTATACCAGACAGTCATTAGGCCTCCAATTGGAGAAGCGGATCAGTTATAGGGCAGGCGTATTTGATCACTCTTGGTTCACAGGAAGGGTGTCCAGGCCACCCTGACTTTAGGCAAATGAGAAGCAAGGGTGCTTATTTTGAACAGTGTATTGGGCTGTGCCCTTCATGGAAACCTCCAGCCAGAGTTTATGATGAGTGTCCATGTGGAAGAAGATGAGGGCCATGTGGGAGTGTTTTAGTTTTAATTGTGGTCATTTGTGTGGTGGTTGTAAGAGATGCCTGGGTCCACCTGGGCTTGAACTCTGGTGTGATTCCTCTTAGAGAATGTGTAATGGAACTGATGTCAGAGAAGTATTGCCATGAATTGTATTGGGATTTTAGGAGGCCACGCATGAGAGTCGCCCTTGGAAACTGAGATCTAAGCCCAGAGTGGCTTTCCACAGAGCACTGGGAATCTCAGCCAGGATATCACATGATTTTATTCTGAAAGACTTGGAAGCCATAGTTGAGAGTCAAAACACACATGGAGCTTACATTGTAGACCTCAATGGGCCTGGCTTCATGTGACCTTTTGGCCACTCTTTGGGAACCCTTGCCTGTGAGAGTTCTCCAGAATATTCCTTGAAATGTGCTTCCTCAAAACTTAATGGTTCTGTAATAAATTGAAACCCACAGTTTCTCCAACTTCATCTTTGAAAATAGCTAGATAAATACCATGAAATTTTTGAAATTCCCATGACCACCTGGCACTGGAGAATCTTTGGATGTCCTGTTGCTGATCATGAGTATACCAGAGAGTGCCTTGATTGACTGGGTTTCATGAAAATGGTGTAGAACATAGATGCCAGTATGTTGGGGCCTGCTGAGTAGTGGGCCCAGAGCTGTTGTGTTCAGGTGTGTGATCAAACATCTCTGGTCAGGCCATGTGATTCTGCCATTGACTTCCAAATGACTTGTGGCTGACATGGTGCAGACGGGAATCACTTATATGTCTAAAACCTCTCCATAAAAGGCATCTTGTTATATGGAGATGTTTCAGGGCAATGTTCAGAATCAAGTTGCTATGATCAAAGGGGCAAGCTATGTGGGATAGAAGCCTTGTTTGTGCATTCTCCTGCAGACCCTGACACATCACACGTGACAGGACTCCCTCCAGCACTGTGTCCCAGTTGAAATCATTGTATTTCATGAAGCAAATACCAAACTCCCAGTGCAGTAGAAAGAAACACCATGAAAAGTGGAGGATGACCAAATGGCTTCACAGTCCACATGCGGAGACACTTAGCTTTCGGTGGCCACAGTTTACCTACAGAGAGAAGTCAGCACTGCTGAATCATGTTCTTTGGAAAAATAGAAACAATGTCCTCCAGGTCTCATAGATGTAGACCCAGCTTTGATGGTCTCATTAGAATGAAAGCTAAAGCTCCTGAGAACAACATATATGTCAAGTGCCCATCCTCAAAGGCAGTTTCTCAAGAAGTCTTTAGTCCGGTAGAGCTCCAGGTTTGTGGAGTGTTTACCTTTTAGACCAGGTTGCAAGAAAAGACCACTGACTCCAATTAAAACCAGATTAAAGCAAGCTTATTATTTCCACCACCCTGGCTGCCTCTCCCTCCCAAAACAGCGGGAACAGGAGAGCAACCCCACCTTTCCTGCAGCCCAGGTTTATAGCCCAGAAAGGTACACAAAAGGGGGGTTACAGATAACAGAATTCTGTCAAGCATAACACTAATGGTAGATTACATTTTTTTTTGCTGGCCCCAACATCAGAATTTATGAGGACCATTAGAGCATCAGAGAGTGTCGTCTGGCCAAGGAAGGCCAATATTTATGAGGTGTCAATAAAGTTTCAGAGAGGGCTGTTATCTGGTCAGAGAGCCAGGCATGGGTGAGTTAAAGGCACGGGCAGGCTTTCCAAGCAGGTTCAGAATTTGCTGTAATTTATAGTTAAGCCAAAATTAACTTTTCATGGCTTTGTGGCAAGATGGCTCCCAATTTTAATAAAAGATAAGGTTGGGTCAATCATTCCCCCCTTTTCTAATGTGTCCCTTTCAAATCCTTGATTGGGTAGAGGAAGAGCACTGTGGGAATTTTAATCCCTCAGGTAACAGTCTCCCTCTTTTTTGAACTCACCCAATAACAGGTCTCCCTGATTTTACCTGACTTAATTAATTACTTATATTGATATTCTATTTATTTTTGTCTCCATTGTTGTAAGAAGAAAGGCGTCACTCATTTTGACTTCTTCTGAGCTGAGAGAGGGTGACGTGAGTGGGCACCGCCTGAGGGACATTAGTCGCCTTTTAGAAGTCAGTTAGGTTTGAAGTCTGGATGGGGAAGAACAGGTAGTAAAGTCATCTGGGGATGGGTTCTTCTATGAGAGAAACAAAAAAACATGAGTACTTAATAAATGTTTCAGCAGCTGGAACATGTCACTGTATAGAAGTTCCCTCACCCGTCTTTAATATTCCCAGTTATCAGGACTGTCAACTTAATATTTAACTTTTAGTGTTACGTTTGTCCCTCCCCATAAGATACAGTTTAATAATTTAATGTCATCTGATCTTGCAAAATCCCTTTGCTATATGACCTCTGTGTCTAGCAGAGAAACCTTTAATTCTCTTAATCAGGACTGTATAATCATACTAACAAATACCAAGACTATGTGTTTAGGTTAAGAATATCTTTAGGACTTAAACTAAAAACTTCTGCCTCTGGCAGATCCTCTTGATAGTCTCTTTTTATAGTTATCAGGCATTCCTGTCTGAGAATCCTTATTTGTAGCCTCCAGTCTTACTTATTTTGGGAGGCTAACATAAAGTGTATAACTTAAAATATTATTATTTCTATTATTATATAAAATGCGCAGGAATGGCTGTATTTTGTTTTTAACTGTCTTTTCTAAGTATTTAAGATGAAGCAGTCAAACTGACTTTTGTTTCTGTCAATTGTGAACAGTCAGCTGAGATTTTATGGGAGTCATTCCTGGGGAAACTTGAGAGCAGCTTCTCAGTTCTGCTAGTGCCATTTGCGCTAGGTGGGTCCAGGTCTTGCTTGACCATATGGCTTCCCTTGGAAGCATCAGGAATGTCTCCCTTCTCTGATGTCTCTCCTCTTCGTAGCAAATGCACTGATTGGCTTTCTGTTCTCCAGTGGTCTCATTAATCTCCCTGATCAGGAGGTTATGTGGTTCAGAATTGCAAAGCTCTTTAGAGAAGTCCGCTGTTCCCTGAATACAGACTGACTCAGAGGGCAAGAGCCAAATATTGTTTTTCTTGTCCCTTTTCATTTAACTTTAATTTTAAGTCCTAATCTTAAACATCCATCAAATAAATTTTAACAGCCTTATATTAAGAGTACTGGGATTTAATGTCTATAATTTAAAATAATTTATCTTTTTATTAATTGGGATCTGTTTTATTCTGTCTGTCTTTTAGGTGATGGCTTATTATCTTAAATTAACCCATGTTGTGTTCTTAAAGCAACACTTCTATAAAACACTAACAGGGAATCTTTATATGACCTATAAGGGAATTACAAAATACAATTAACAAGAGTAAACATACTTAGTTCGTGTAATAGCTACCCTGAAATTTTTGGCTGAGTTACACATTATATCTCTTGTTTGAGTTGCTAGTAATGTTGACAGAAAAAAAAACAACTTTTGAAAATAACTTCAAATGAAATAACATCTGACCTACTGCTTTCATAGTCATTCTCACATATAGTAAGATGGGACACAGAGCCTTATCTCAGGTAAGGCAGGGCTCTTTATAAATCTTAAGTGTTTTAGTTCTAAAGCTACTCTTTGTTTTTTAAATATCATTTTACAAAGCTTACATAAATTGTTTGAGGTCACGTGAACATTAACTAACACCATATGATATAACATTTAAAACATGAATTAAAGAAAGGCTGAAAGTTTTTAACCTTTACATAGATTAGGCTCTCATTAACTTAAAAATATATTTAAATTGTTCCCCAATGTAAAAAGTAACATAAAACTTTTCATATCTTATTGATTACAGGTAAATAAATCCCCAATATATTTTTTTTACAATACAACTTCAGAACACCAGCTTGATATAATGCTCTTTTAAAGTTTCTACCTTACAGAATTGTATACCTGAAGATATGAGTACATTAATAGCATCACAATTGCATTGATGTTTCTACATTAACCAAGTTAACTTTTAAAGAAATGGCAGTACAGTGCTCTAAAATAACAGTTCTTATTTAATCAGTTGTTTAATTTTTATGGTTGCTTGCTCTAGAAAAATAAAACTTAATAAACACAATGTTACAGGTAAACTTATGTTTTAAGAATTTTTTGTCTCTTTAACACATGACTGATTTTTACAATCTTATACAGAATTTAGTAAATCAATCAGATATCTAACAAAATTACTCATGAATGAGTAATCCCATATCAAATTTTCTTTACTTATTTATCAAAATATTAGACAAATGTATTGAACAGTGTAAACCATTTTTTTTTTTGTTGAAGGAAAAGTTCTATAACCAAGGCATATTAGACCTTTTGTCAGCATTAATATTTTATTAGTTTTTTGAACACCTTGATAAACTTGTAAGCTTAAATTTAAAAACATTTATTTTTATCTGTTTATCCAATTGAAATTGAACCAATTAAATCACGTGAATTAAAGATCTTTGGATCCACTTTTTAAAATTTGTTTTTATGAGTGCTTTTCTTTTAATGAGTGCTCCTTATATGTCTTAATTTGTATAACATATATATGATATACGGATATATGTATATATAGACATACAACACATTAAAAAGGGTGCACACATAATAATAGTAAAGGCCTTGTAGCTTTTTGCAGTTGAAACCTCCATTGCAATGTTTCAAAAACTCCACTGTTGGTCAAACATAGAACTAATCAGAAAAACATTAACCTAGGTCTGTAGGATCAAAATCATGAGCTCAAAAAAAAAAAATACAGAATCTAAAGAAAAAAATAAGAGTCCTAGAAAAAATGACTGGCCAGTAATTAGTAAATACCATACAATTTACCTTTTTTTTCCCCTTAGGCCTCAGATCAGTCTCCTTCTTAGCTTGCAGGCTTCTTTCATTTGCATTTCAACATAAGTCCTGGCTGAGGTCTGAAAGGACCAGGGAAAAACTGCTATTCTGAGCAGAAACCTCAGGCCTAAGGCATTTTAACCATAATTTTCAGTTCGGATGTTGAAAATTATGATACAATTTTAACATAAAATTCACAAAATTTTATATCTTTACATCTTGTTTGGTCAACAGATACCATACTATGATTTACTATCCTTGTCCAAATTAATGCACTGGTACACACTGTGACATTTTCCCAGTCTACCCAATTCAAAATTGGTGAAAAATAAAACTGAATGTTTGGGAAGTTACTTGCCAACTTGGAAGTAGAGTTCTTTAGTTTTCCATCCTAAGTATTTAAGTTATCTGGCATGAATTATCTGAAATCATAAACTAAACAATTACCTAAACCCGACTTTTAACTTCAAGATTGAGCAATGCTTCAAAATCCCATTCAGATACCAGATTGTTACAATAAAACATCATCATTTAGTCACACATTGAACTAATATCATTCCCAAGAAACAATTTATAATATCAGCACATTATTGCACATGTCTTAAAGGGCCAGAAACAAAGACACAAGACAGACAGAAAGGAGCTCCAGACTATGGCTGACAGACAGAAGCCTTAAAAACAGAGCAGATAAGAGAAAAATCTTTTACACCAGTGGCACGATAGATTTCCTCACAAGGGGATCAGATGTTTTCACAGAGGGCAACCTGAAATGTAAAATCAAGGGTTTCCATGGTGACTTTACTAAATTTAGTATCCCCTTTTCTTTTTCTCTTTTTTAAGAAGACAGAGGTGGCCTAATCCTTACAGTGCAGGGAACGAAGGAGGGAATTCCCTGAAGCAACAGGGCTTTGGCAGCTGCTGGGAGTCCCTCAGTCCCTCCTTTTACTTACAGGATTAGCTCCTCTGGTTTGGTTCCAGCCCAATCTCGCTCCATCTCCTAACATTTCAGTAGTCAGCTCTCAAAAAGTACTGGGGTCGGGGGGGGGGTATCAAAATTTGTAATTTAAATTTCGGTTTCTACCTTGAAGCGAATTAGTACCTATTTAATAATGAGGACAGGGTTTGAGAAAAATAAAAAGGGAGGTTTAATGCTTTGCTAACAAAGCAGAAACACAGGGGACTCTGCACAAATGTTGTGACTCTCTTGATCTGGAGCAACAAGGGGTTTTAAAGGAATTTCCATTGTTAACCTGGGAGATACTCTGTTCTTAGGTCGCCAGCAGGCATTGCCCTCTGCAGTGGGTGTGTTCCAGGCAGCCAGCTAGGGGCTTCTCTCATCCTGCTTAACAAAGTGGGGCAAACTTCATCACAGTTTTTTAAAACACAGTCCAAAGGGTGTCAGGCTTACTTGCTTTATTACCCATTTTTACGTCCAATATCATTAAGTTTTTACCACAAAAATCACACAATAAGATGCACAAAAACAAACAAACAAAAAACATATAGAACACAGAACAAAACCCAAAGAAACAGAAACCTGGCAAAGATACAGAAAAACAGAAAAGCAATGAAATGTCTTGCTGAAGCTCCGGGTAGGAGCTCCTGCGTGCCCGGCTGCACCTTTCTACCCTTTCAGAGGAATTCCCTACTGAACAGAACTAAGGACAGAACAATTCTTGTTACTGTCCAGGACAGGAGTATATGTGAGCCTCCCCAGGCCACTTCTCTGTCATCAGAAGACATCTCCCTTAACCGGAAATCAGATGTTATAAAGGCACCACTTACCTATTGAGGCCTCCTCCACCAGGTGTTTGCTAATAGTTTTACTGCGATGGTTCACTACAGTGCTCCCCGGACTGAAGGCTCACTCCAAGGCCTTGGAACTTGGCTCTCCAGCCCTGAGCCCTGGAGGAAAGGCCAGCTTCAGAATTTCCAGCAGTCTGGTCTTGTGATCTGGTCAGGATATCTCGCTGGGAAACTCCAAAATGTTAGACCAGGATGCAAGAAAAGACCACTGACTCCAATTAAAAATCAAATAAAGGCAAGCTTATTAGTTCAACCGGCTGGGCTGACTCGCCTTCTCAAAACGGCGGTAAAAAGACAGCATCCCCACCTTTCCTACACCCCAGCTTTATATCCCAAAAAGTTACACAAAAAGGGAGTTTCAGAAAACAGAACATTGACAAGCATCACACTAATTGTAGTTTACATTTTTTGTTGCTGGCCCCAGCATCAGAAATTATGAGGACCATTAGAGCCTCAGAGAGTGTCATTGTCTGGCCAGGGAAGGCCAATATTTATGAGGTGTCAATTAGGTTTCAGAGAGGGCTGCAATCTGGTCAGAAAGCCAGGCATGGGTGAGTTCAAGGCATGGGCAGGCATTCCAAGCAGGTTCAGAATTTGCAGTAATTTATAGTAAAGCAAAAATTATCATTCCATGGCTTTGTGGCAAGATGGCTCCCAATATTAATGAAAGATCAGGTTGGGTGATCACCCCTGTCCCTTCCTTTTGGAAACTCCTCTACCACCTCCAAGGTTGTGAACTCCTGAGCATTTTCCATTCTAGATATCTATTTACAGAATTTCTAACTCTTCTCCTCTAATTGTGTCTTACTTGGGGCAAAGGTAATGTCAAAGCATTGTTCTGGATGAGAGTGGAAAGATTATTGTATACCACATATTTGCATACACATTGCATTCATTTTCCAATTTTCCATTTGAAATACTGAATTGCTGACACTAACCCATACCCTACTAGACTCTGACGAATAATCCTAATATGATGGTGAAAAATAACCCAAACAGAATAGAAATACAAGCCGTTCAGAGGAGGCATGGTGTGTAGTTTGAATTGCCTTTTGCATTATATAGTATAGGAGTTATAAATCTAGTCAATTTTTTGTTGAAATAATTCTACATGTGTTTTTAAAGTTAACAAATATGGGAATCCTGTCTCCCTTTCTCTGTAGCCTATTCAGCACATGTATTTTTATATGCACATAGAGAATCCTACCTGGTATCACACGTACATACTTTTGAGGTGGCTGAATTGGCAGATACAAATTGTGAGAAGAGATCACTACTCCTAAACACCGTTCGAACTGAAAATTCAACCAATGGGTGAGCTTCCTAATTCAATAACATTATACATAAATCCATGTTCAGTAAAATGAATATTTTTGCATCTGTGGATTATATATATTTCATGATGAATTTTGACTGGCATATATATTGCTACTTTTTTTCTTTTTTTGGTTGTTCAAAACATTACAAAGCTCTTGACATATCATATTTCATACATTAGATTCAAGTGGGTTATGAACTCCAATTTTTACCCCGAATACAGATTGCAGAATCACATTGGTTACACATCCACATTTTTCATAATGCCCAATTAGTTACTGTTGTATTCTGCTACCTTTCCTATACTCTATGATCCCCCCTCTTTTCCCGTCCCATCTTCTCTCTCTACCCCATATACTGTAATTCATTTTTTTCCTTGTTTATTTTCCCATTCCCTTCACAACCTCTTATATGTAATTTTGTGTAACAATGAGGGTCTCCCTCCATTACCATGCAATTTCCCTTTTCTCTCCCTTTCCCTCCCACCTCGTGTCTCTGTTAATGTTAATCTTTTCTTCCTGCTCTTCCTCCCTGCTCTGTTCTTAGTTGCTCTCATTATATCCAAGAAGAAATTTGGTATTTGTTTTTTAGTGATTGGCTAGTTTCACTAACCATAATCTGCTCTATTACCATCCATTTTTCTGAAAATTCCATGATTTTGTCATATTTTAGTGCTGCGTAATACTCCATGTTGTATAAATGCCACATTTTTGTTATCCATTCATCTATTGAAGGGCATCTGGGTTGGGTCCACAGTGTAGCAATTGTGAATTGTACTGCTAAGAATATCGATGTGGCGGTATCCCTGAGGTACACTCTTTTAAGGTCTTCAGGAAATAGTCCGAGAAGGGCAATAGCTGGGTCAAATTGTGGTTCCATTCCAAGCTTTCCCAGGAATCTCGACACTGCTATCCAAATTGGCCGCACCAGTTTGCGGGAACAGCTCTCCACATAGGCCTGGTTTGGTCCATCTTCTCGACATTAAGAAGAGAGAGGCTTACTCAGAGACCACCCTTCATTCTGACCAGGTTGTTTGCCTTAGAAGATGACTTTTGGTCTCTCAAGTCCTTTATAGCTGCCTACATCTTCTCCAGGGATCAAATATGCATGGACCTTTGAGGTTCTCAGCAGGTGGAAGATCCCCTACATTGCTGTATTGCAAGACAAACTCTGTCCCTCCTCTTCTCTAAAGCTAGATTGAGGGAACAGTGTATGGTTAGTGTTAATAACATGCTCAATTTGGGTTCGGAATCATGCTGATGGATGAATAATGATATTGGGAACCTGTGATATTTATAAAAGTATAGAGGTGAAATATAAGTATGAAAACAGAAATTTAGGTAAGATTTGTAGCCCATAAGGGCATGAGGCCCTTGATTGGGATACTTAGCTTTTAAATATGTTCTGCATGGTTGTCTCAGATAAATTGATAATCAATGGCATAGGACCATGTACCTTGGAAGATTGATTGTAGAAGAGAACATCCAGTCAAATTGGGATAGTCGGTACGATTAGAAAGAGAGTCGGTAGGTTTAGGAAGAAGAGTGTGTATAAAATTTGGATCAAATGTTTTTTAGCAATAGAGTTTCATTTATAGAGTGAATGTAAATGTCAGCACATGCGAAGAGTCAGTCACAATGATGAACTGGGAAAAATAAAGGAAAAAAGATATCAATAGAGACATTACAAAATCAGGCAATTATAAAGTGAGTGATAGGTTTAGACATTTTCAACAGGATCAAGATTGAATACATAATCATAGGAAGAAACAAATATGTAGTCACCAAAAGAAATGACATTTGAAAGCATTAGGTAACCTGGAAATGGATGTTTTTAGTAATCCATATTCAACTTCCATTTAGGATTTGATACAATCATAAGTGTGACCTTTGCATTTTGTGCTCAGAAAATTATTGTGATAAAATATATATAGAGAGTATTTCTTCCACCATTTCTGTGAGCAATATTTGAAGACATAAAAATTAGTATTGGGGGTACAAAGTGGTGTACCCTGTGTCTATGAATATAGAGATAATGCATGAATAGAACATACTGTAAATAAATAATATAACTGGTTCCACTTTAAATAATGGATTGAATTGATATCTGAAAATTTATAAAAAATCATATATTTACATACAATCATTAATTCCAACCAGTTATATATCTAATTGTAATCTTAGAGTTATTGTTTATCATGAAGTGTGTGTTAGTTTTGCTTCAAAAGTGATTATGGAAATCGAAAATAATGTGTTTGGAAAGAAGTCTCATGAAATTACCAGTCACGAAATATGGAGGAATACATGTGTTCTGAAGCAGGAAGTGATTGAAAGTGAAACAAATGCCAATACATTTGCTAAATTGTGGATGAAATATATATCCTATAATGTGCATAAACTGATGAAATAGTACGTACCTGTGTTGAATAAAAATGAACGTCAAAATACACATCATGTACCATAGGAATCTACTTGCATTGATGTTAAACTGGGTCAGTTACTGTAGAAATATTAGGATTCGCGTGCATCATTCACCGAAGTTAGTTTTCTTTTTTTTTTAATTTTTATTTATGGTTGTTCAAAACATTAAATAGTTCTTGATATATCATATTTGTCACTTTGATTCAAGTGGGTTATAAACTCCCATTATTACCCCGTATACAGATTGCAGAATCACATCAGTTACACATCCATTGATTAACATATTGCCATACTAGTGTCTGTTGTATTCTGCTGCTTTTCCTATCCTCTACTATCCCCCCTCCCCTCCCCTCTCCTCCCCTCTTCTATCTCTATCCCCTATACTGTAATAAATTTCTCCCCCTTGTATTATTTTTCCCTTTCTTCTAACTTCCTCTTGTATGTAATTTTGTATAACCCTGAGGGTCTCCTTCCATTTCCATGCAATTTCCCTTCTCTCTCCCTTTCCCTCCCACCTCTCATCCCTGTTTTAATGTTAATCTTCTTCTCATCTTCTTCATACCTAGTGTGTTCTTCGTTACGCTCCTTATATCAAAGAAGACATTTGGCATTTGTTTTTTAGGGATTGGCTAGCTTCACTTAGCATAATCTGCTCTAGTGCCATCCATTACCCTGCAAATTCTATGATTTTGTCATTTTTTAATGCAGAGTAATACTCCATTGTGTATAAATGCCACATTTTTTTATCCATTCATCTATTGAATGGCATCTAGGTTGGTTCCACAGTCTTGCTATTGTGAATTGTGTTGCTATGAACATCGATGTAGCAATGTCCCTGTAGCATGCTCTTTTTAGGTCTTTAGGGAATAGACTGAGAAGGGGAATAGCTGGTTCAAATGGTGGTTCCATTCCCAACTTTCCAAGAAATCTCCATACTGCTTTCCAAGTTGGATGCACCTATTTGCAGTCTCACCAGCAATGTACAAGTGTACCTGTTTCCCCACATCCTTGCCAGTACTTGTTGTTTGACTTCAAAATGGCTGCCAATCTTACTGGAGTGAGATGGTAACTTAGGGTGGTTTTGATTCACCTTTCTCTGACTACTGGAGATGGTGAGCATTTTTTCATGTACTTGATGATTGTATGTCCTCCTCTAAGAAGTGTCTGTTCAGGTCCTCGGCCCAATTGTTGATTGGGTTATTTGTTATCTTATTGTTTAATTTTTTGAGTTCTTTGAATACTCTGGATATTACTGCTCTATCTGAAGTGTGAGGAGGAAAGATTTGTTCCCAAAATGTAGGCTCCCTATTTACTTCTCTTATTGTTTCATTTGCTGAGAAAAACTTTTTAGTTGGAGTAAGTCCCATGTGTTGATTCTAGTTATTAACTCTTGTGCTATCGGTGTCCTATTGAGGAATTTGAAGCCCGACCCCACAGTATGTAGATCGTAGCCAACTTTTTCTTCTATCAGACACCATGTCTCTGATTTGATATCAAGGTCCTTGATTCATTTTGAATGAACTTTTGTGCATGCGAGAGAAAGGGATTCAGTTTCATTTTTTAACATATGGATTTCCAGTTTTCCCAGTACCATTTGTTATAGATGCTATCCTTCCTCCATTGCATGCTTTTAGCTCCTTTATCAAATATAAGATTGTTTTAGCATTGTGAATTAATCTCTGTGTCCTCCATTCTGTATCATTTGTCCACCTGCCTGTTTTTGTACCAGTACCATGCTGTCTTTGTTACTATTGCTATGAAATTTAGTTTGAAATCTGGTATAGCTATACCGCCTGATTCACACTTCCTGATTAGAATTACTTTTGCTATTCTGGGTCTTTTATTTTTCCATATGAATTTCATGATTGCTTTATCTATTTCTACAAGAAATGCCATTGGGATTTTGATTGGCATTGCATTAAACCAATAGAGAACTTTTGGTAATATCACCATTTTGATGATGTTAGTTCTCCCTATCCATGAACAGTGTATATATTTCCATCCTCTAAGATCTTATTCTACTTCTCTTTTTAGGGTTCTGTATTTTGCATTGTATAAATCTTTCACCTCTTTTGTTAGGTTGATTCCCAAGGATTTTATTTTTATTTTTTTTTTGAGGATATTGTGAATGGAGTGTTTTTTTTTTTTCTCATTTCTGTTTCAGAAGTTTTGTGGCTGATATACAGAAACGCCTTTGATTTATGCATGTTGATTTTATATCCTGCACGTTGCTGAAATCATTTATTAGTTCTAGTAGTTTTTTTTTTGTAGACTCTTTTGGGTTTTCTATATATAGAATCATGTCAGCTGCAAATAGTGATAATTTAAGTTATTCTTTTTCTATTTTTATGTCTTTAATTTTTTTCGTCTAATTACTCTGGCCAGTGTTTCGAGGTTTATATTGAATAGAAGTGGTTGTAGAGGACATCCCTGTCTTGTTCCAGATTTTAGAGGGAATGCTTCAATTTTTCTCCATTCAGAATGATGCTAGCCTGAGGCTTAACATAGATAGCTTTTACAATGTCGAGGTAAGTTCCTGTTATCCCTAGTTTTTCTAATGTTTTGAACATAAAGGGGTTCTAAGGGTCTATGGATCTTATTTATTTTTTGAAAAACCAAGCTTTAGTTTTGTTAATTTTTTCAATAGTTTCTTTTGTTTCAATTTCATTGTTTTCCACTCTGATTTTAATTATTTCTTGCCTTCTGCTACATTTGCTGTTGTTTTGCTCTTCCTTTTCTAGGGCTTTGAGATGAAGTGTGAGCTCATTTATTTGTTGTTCTTTCTTTTTATTTTTGAGGAATGATGTCAAGGTGGTGAATTACCCTTTTAAAACTGCTTTCATTGTGTCCCATAGATTCCGATATGTTGTGTCTGTATTTTTATTTATCTCAAAGAATTTTTTGATTTCCTCGTTTATGTCTTCTGTAACCCATTGATCATTCAGTAACATATTGTTAATTTTCGATATGATGTAGGATTTTTCCTTCCTTCTTTTTCATTGGTTTCCAGTTTCAAACCATTATGATCAGATAAAATTCATGGTATTATGTCCACCCCTTTATATTTACTGAGGGTTGCCCTATGGCATAATATATTGTCTATTTTTGAGAAGGATCCATGTGCTCCTGAGAAAAAAGTATGTCCACTTGATGATGGTTGATTTATTCTATATATGTCAGTTAAGTCTTGGTTATTGATTGTGATATTGAGTTCTATAGTTTCTTTATTTCACTTTTGTTTGGAGGATCTGTCCAATGGTGAGAGAGGTGTGTTGAAGTTACCCATAATTATTGTGTTGTGGTCTATTTGATTCTTGAACTTGATGAGAATTTGTTTTATGAACATCGCAGCACCATTTAATGGTGCGTAAATATTGATAATTTTTATGTCTTGTTGGTGAATGGTTCCTTTTAACAGTATATAATGTCCTTCCGTATCCCTCTTGATTAAATTAGTCTTGAAGTTGATTTTATTCGATGTGAGGATGGCCACCCCTGGTTGCTTACGAGGACCGTGTGCATGGTATATTTTTTCCCAACCTTTCACCTTCTGCCTGTGTATGTCTTTTCCATTCAGATGTGTCTCCTGGAGGCAACATATTTTTGGATTTGTTTGTTGAATCCAAGTTACAAGCCTATGTTGCTTTATTGGAGAGTTTAAGCCATTAATGTTTAGAGTTACTATTGATATATGGTTTGTACTGCCAGCCATGTTTGAGTATTTATCTTTTTTTTAATTTAGTTTGTTTCTCCATGATTAGCTTTTCCCCCGCCCTCTGTCATTACTGAGGCACTTCCCACTGATGGTTTTGGTTGTTGTTTCTCATTTCTTCCTCATGTAGTGTTTTGCTCAAGACACTTTGCAATGCTGGTTTTCTGGCTGCAAATACTTTTAGCTTTTGTTTATTATGAAAGATTTTTATTTTGTTGTCGTATCTGAAGCTTAATTTTGCTGGATACAGAATTCTTGGTTGGCATCCATTGTCTTTCATTGTTTGAAATACGTTGTTCCAGGATCTTCTCACTTTCAGTGTCTGTGATGAAAAATAGATTGTTAACCTTATTGGTTTACCCCTGAATGTAATCTATCTCCTTTATCTTGAAGGTTTTAATATTTTCTCTTTGTTCTGTATATTGGATATCTTCATAACATTGTGTCTTGGCGTTGGTCTACTGTGATTTTGTGTGCTCTTTGTCCTGTAAGCATCTTCAATTTGTATATCCTTTTCCATTTTTATTTCTGGAAAGTTTTGTGTAATTATTTCACTCAGCAGGTTACTCATTCCCTTGGTTTGAATCTCTGTACCTTCCTCTATCCAGATGACTCATAAGTTTGGTTTCTTTATGTTATCCCATATCTCTTGGATGTTTTTCTCTTCATTTTTTACCAGCCTTTCTGTGTTGGCTAGACTCTTTTCAAGATGATATATTTGGTCTTCATTATGTGACATTCTGTCTTCTACTTGCTCCACTCTGTTAGTGATACTCTCAATTGAGTTTTTAATTTGGTTTATCGTTTCCTTCATTTCTAGAATTATTCTTTGATTTTTTTAAATCTCTATCTCCTGATAAAGATGCTTAACTTCTTCTTTAATCTGTTTATGTAATTCATTTTCAATGTGTTCTTTCATTGTATGGATTTGCTCTCTCGTATCCTCTTTAAGGTTCCATTCCATCTGTCTAAGGTATTCCTTGAGTTCTTTATATGACCATTTTTCTGATGATTCTAGGTCCTCCTGAATATTTAGGTTATCCTTCATTGTTTGTACTCCTTTTTCTTTCTTGCTTTTTTATGCTGCTCATGTTACTTCTTGTTCTGTTTGAGTGCTGAGTTACTGCTTACTCTTATAAATTTATTTGAAGCTTGGGAGGAAAGATATTAGAAGGGATGGGAAGAAGTCACTAAAGAGAATGAAAGTAGGCAGGTAGAATTCAAGGATGGGGGAATAAGAAAATTGAAAAGAAATGAAAAGACAAAAAAAAAATAGTTAGAAAATAGAGAAAAATAAATTTTATAAAATAATAATGATAATTTAAAAAATGAAACTTAAAATTTAAAATAATAATAATATTAGTAAAATTTAAAAAATAAAAACATTAAAATAAGTTAAAGAACAACAACAAAAAATACAAAGGAAAGAAAAAGAAAAAAAATAATAATAATACATGCAGTCATAGAGTTCAATTAACTTCTCTTCCAGTAGGTGGAGCTGTGCTCACTG
This sequence comes from Callospermophilus lateralis, assembly GCF_048772815.1. Taxonomy (NCBI): domain Eukaryota; kingdom Metazoa; phylum Chordata; class Mammalia; order Rodentia; family Sciuridae; genus Callospermophilus; species Callospermophilus lateralis. The sequence goes on along the minus strand of NW_027514395.1, from coordinate 1,042,892 downwards.
GGCCAAGCTTCTCCTCTCAATAGGTGGGAACCAATCACTGTGCAGCAGTCTTCCTCCCAGACTGGGCGGGTCTCCAATCCTGAGTGCCTACAACCTTCTCTTGTGTTTCCTCAAGCCAGGCTCCACTCAACTGTGACGCTCACCACAATACTGGCTACACCTTAGGTCTCTGCTCCTGGTAGCCCTGTTTTCATCAACACCTGGCACACTCTCCCTGTTTGCTTTCCTCAGACCCTAAGTTTGTAGAGCTTGGGGCTGAGAATCCCCAGCAAATTTGCTTGCCCTCTGGTAGCCATGCCCCTATTAGCTGGTGTAAGAGACCTCAGTTGTCAGCACTGGTGGGAGCACTAGCCGGGAATTTCGCACCACAAGTCCTGCGCCACACCTGATTCCCTTGGTCTGGCCACCTTTCTCACGGGAGAGCTGGGAGGGCCCCTTAAGGGAGAGCTGGGACGGTCCCTTAAGATTTCCCCGCTGTGTGAAGAGAGACGCATAGGGGATTACACACCTTTCGTACTGGTTTCAATTAAGTTATCTCCTCTGCCCATGACGTCAGTTCTCGGCCATGGTGGTATCCCATGTAAATGGTGACCGTTCATTCCTTTTGGCAGTTGACCAATGCAATGGATGGGTCCTGACTGTCTCTCCCAAGCCCCATTTTAATCCAGTGGCCTTTTACCTCTGTAAATTCAGAAGGGCTGACCAGTTATTTCAACAGGAACGTTAGTTTTGAGTCACGAGAAGCAGGCAAATCTGAGCTTCTATGCAGCCGATCCGGGCTCTGAGTGTGTTCTGAGGGGCCCAGACTGTTCGCCCCAGATCCACGTCAGGTCAGCATTGCCTAGTGATTCTGAACAAACAGCATTTAGACAGTTAATGACTCCCTATGCCCGCGCAGCTGAAGAGGTCAGAGACTTGATTTCTCCATGTCCGCCGCCATGTTGGATCTCCTATATTGCTACTTTTTAATGTCTGTGCGTGTATATATATATATATATATATATATATATATTCTCTCCAGATTTCTCAAAATATGAAATATATGTGTCTTATTATACGCTCCCTAAATTCATTCATATTCCTATATGTGGATTTATAACAAACTTTCCACAAGATTATTCTCAGAAATAATCATCCACCTGAAATACATATTTCCTTCCTAGTACTGAAAAGTAACTTCAGTGAATGGTGCATACGAACTCTAATATTTCTACAGTTACTGACCCAGTGTAACATCGATGCAAGTAGATTCCTATAGGACATGATGTGTATTTTGACGTTCATTTTATTCAACACAGGTACATTAATATTTCTTCAGTTTATGCACATCATAGGATATGATGGCTCTTTGCTTAATTGCTTTGGAAAGGGAGGTGTCTGAATTAGCCTCTTGGCCTTGTATGTGGCTGTGATATGATTCTCAGCACATGATGGATCCAAAGAAAGATCGCATGTGCACATCCAAAACCATAATGGCCAAAAATCAGTCATTGTGGATGAAGTCTCTCGCCTTCCTCTGTTAGGTTCCTGACATCCATCAAGTGAGAATAGGGATCCTTTGGGTCAAATGAGTTCTTGAAATCTCTGGAGAGGTGCTTGGCTTTTTTCATGACTCTATTTCACACAAAAATTCTATACCTGAATGTCGGTAGGCCTCAAATTAGAGAAACACAGCAGCATTAACGGCAGGCTTATTTGATCACTCCTGGTTCATATTAAGAGTGTGCAGGCCACCCTGACTTTAGGCAAATCTGGGGCAAGGGAGCTTATTTTGGACACTATTTATGGCTGCGCCCTCATGAAAACCTCCACCCAGAGGTAATGATGAGTGACTATATGGAAGAAGATGAGGGCTGAGTGGGAGTGTTTTGGTTTTAATTGTGGTCATTTTTGTGGTGGTTGGAAGAAATGTCTGGGTCCACCTGGGCTTGAACTCTAGTGTGATTCCCCTTAGAGACTGAGTTCTGGAACTGACCTCAGAGAAGTATTGCCATGAATTCTGTTGGGATTTTAGGAGGCCACGCATGAGAGTCGCCCTTGGAAACTGAGATCTAGGCCCAATGTGGCTTTCCACAGAGTACTGGGAATCTCAGCCAGGATTTCACATGATTTAATCATGAAAAACTTGCAGCCATATTTGAGAGTCAAAAAACACATGGACCTCACATTGTACACCTTAATGTGCCTGGCTTCATGTGACCTTTTGCCCACTCTTTGGGAAGCCTTGCCTGTGAGAGTTCTCCAGAGTTTTCATTTAAATAAGCTTCCTCAACATTTAGTGTTTCCTGAATAAATTGAAACCCACAGTTTCTCAAACTTCATCCTTGAAAAATAGCTTGATGAATACCATGAATTTTTTGAAGTTCCCATGACCAGGTGGCACTGGAGGACATTTGGATGTCCTGTTGCTGATCATGAGTATACCAGACAGTGCCTTGATTTACTGGGTTTCATGAAAATGGTGTAGAACAGAGATGCCAGTAAGATGGAGCCTGCTGAGTAGTGGGCCTAGAGCAGTGGTGGGCAGGTGTGTGATAAAACATCAGTGGTAGGGCCATTAGGATCTACCACTGGATTCCAAATGGATTGTGACTGACATGGTGAAGCCAGAAGTCCCTTATATGTAAAGGCATCTTGTTATATGGTGAGGTTTCAGGGCAATGTTTTGAAACAGGTTGATATGGAAAAGGGGGCAATGGGGCAAGCTATGAGGGATAGAAGCCTGGTTGGTGCATTCTCCTGCAGACCCTGACCAACCACAGGTGACAGAACTCCCTCCAGCAATATGTCCCAGTTGAGCTCCTGGTATTTCTTGAAGCAAATACCAAACTCCCAGTGCAGCAGGATAAACACCACGAAAAGTGGAGGAGGACCAAATGGCTTCACAGTCCACATGGGGAGACACTTAGTCCCCAGTGGTCACAGTTTACCAACAAAGAGAGGATTCAGCCTTGCTGCCTCATGTTCATTGGAAAATAAGAAACCATGTCTTTCAGGCCACATAGATGCAGATCCAGCTTTGATCGTCTCACTACAAAGGAAGCCAAATCTCCTGACAACAATATATATTTCAAGTGCCCAAACTCAGAGGCAGTTTCTCAAAAAGTTTTTAGGCTCTCCGAGCTCCTTGTTTGTGTTGTGTTTACCCTGTCCCTTACTTTTGGAAACGTCTCTACCACCTTCATGGTTCTGAACTCTTGAGCATTTTCTGTTCCAGATATGTATTCACTGATTTTCTAACTCTTCTCCTCTAATTGTGTCTTACTTGGGGCGAAGGTAATGTCAAGGCATTGTTCTGGATGAGAGTGGGAGGATATTTGCACAACACATATTTGCTTACACATTGGATTCATTTTTCAATTTTCCTTTTGGAATACTGAATCCCTGACACTAACCCATACCTACTTGACTCAGACTACTCATCCTAATATAATGGAGAAAAATAACTCAAACAGAATAGAAATTCAAGAATTTCAGAGGAGGCATGTTGTATAGTTGGATTTGCCTTTTGCATTATATAAGATTGGAGTTATAAATCTAGTCAATTTTTAATTGAAATAGTTCTCCATGTGTTTTGAAAGATAAAAAATATGTGAATTCCTGTTTCCCTTTCTCTGCAGCCTATTCACACATGCATATTTATATGCAAATATAGAACCCTACCAGGTATCCCATGTACATTTTTGTGAGGCTTCTCACCTGGCAGATACAAATTGTGAGAAGAGATCACTCCTCTTAAACGCTGTTAGAACTGAAGATTCAAACTATAGGGGAGCTTGCTAGTACAACAAATTTATACATAAACTCATGTTCAGTAAAATAATTATTTTTGCATCTGTGGGTGATATATATTTACTGATGAATTTCAATTTTCATATATATTGCTACTTTTTAATGTCTGTGTGTGTGTGTTTTTGGTGTGTATATATATATATATATATATATATATATATATATATACACACACACTCTTCAGATTTCTCAATATATAAAATATATGTGTCTTATATACACTTTCTAAATTCATTCATGTTCATGTATGTGGATTTATAATCAACTTTTCACAAGATTATTTTCAGAAATATTCATCCACCTGAAATACATATTTGTTTCCTAGTACTGAAAACAAACTTCAGTGAATGGTGCCTACAAATTCTAACAATTTTACAGTAACTGACCCAGTCTACCACCAATGCAAGTAGATTCCTATGGGACATGATATGTAATTTGAGGTTTATTTGTATTCAATACTGGTACATTATTATTTCTTCAGTATTTGCACATCATACGATATATATTTCATCCACAAGTTCACAAATTTACAGGCATTTGTTTCAAATTTAATCACTTCCTGTTTCAGAACACATGTATTCTCAGGGTTTCTGGACTCATCTTTTCATGACGCTTCTTTCCAAACAAGTTATTTTCGATTTCCATAATCACTGGTGAAGCAAAACTCACACCCTTCGTGATAAACCAAAACACTAATATTACCATTTAATGTATAACATGTTGAAATGAATGATTGTATATCAATATAAGATTTCCTGTAATTTTTCAGATATCAGTTCAATCCATTATTTAAAGTTTGAACAAGTTATATTATTAATTCACAGTATGGTCTATTCATCCTTTATCACTATATTCAGAGACACAGTGTACACCTCTTTGGACCCACAATACTAATTTCACGTCTTCAATATATTGCTCCCAGAAATGGTGGAAGAAATACTTATGTCACCTGATCTACGTATACATTTTATCACAGTAATATTCTCAACAAAAAATGTAAAGGTCACACTTATGATTGTACCAAAGCCTAAAAGGAAAGTGAACATGGATTACTAAAAACATCCATGTCCAGGTTGCCTAATGCTCTCAAATGTCAATCCTATTGGTGACAACATATTTGTTTCTTCCTAAGATTATATATTCAAACTCAACCCTGTTGAAAATGTCTAATCCTATTACTCACTTTATACTTTGCCTGATTCCATAATGTCTCTATTGATATTTGCATTTTGACATATTTTCCCAGTTCATCATAGTGACTGATTCTTCTTATGTGCTGACATTTACATTCACTCTCTAACCGAAACCATATTGCTAAAGTACTTTTGGTCTAAATCCTATAATCACCCTTCTTCCTAAACCTACCGACAATCTTTCTAAACCTAATGACTATCCATTTTTGACTGGATGTTCTCTTCTACATTCAATCATCCAAGGTACAAGGTCCTATGCCATTATATATTGAATTATATGAGACAACTTTAGGGAACATAATTCAAAGCTAAGTATCCCAATCAAGGGCCCAATGCCCTTCTGGGCTTCAAATCATACCTAGATTTATATTTTCATACTTATATTTCACCTCTACATTCTTGAAATTCTCACAGGTTGTCAATACCATTATTCATCCCACAGAATGATTCCCAACCCAAATCGAACCTGCTATTAACCCTAAACATACACTGTTCCCTCAATCTCATTTTACAGAAGAGCAGAAACAGAGTAGTTCTTACAGTGCAGGAAAGTAGGGGACCTTCCACCTGCTGAGAACCTCAAAAGTCCATACAGAAATGATACCCGGAAAAGTTGTAGGCAGGTATGAAAGACCTGAGAGAGCAAAAGTCATCTTCCATGGCAAACAACCTGGTCAGGATGAAGGGATGTGTCTGAATCAGCCTCTCACTTCTTATTGTAGAGAAGATGGACCAAACCAGGCCTGTGTAGAGAGCTGTTCATGAGTGCCTATGGTTGATATACCATTCTAACTTGTGAAAGTGTCACAGGAAGTAGGGGCAGTCTCCATCTCATGGGACCGTTGGAAGCAAGTGTTAGGACAAAGTGGTTGCCAAGGCAGTGGCCTCATTCAGTTCCAAAGAAAGTGACATACCTCATTTTCTTGGTAATGGAACTCTCTGAACTTGCTATCCAAGAACCCAGACACTGAGAGGCAGTCCCAGTCCAAGTCCCTGTGGGCTCACTTGTTTGGATTTTCCAAGGACAGAGTCAGTCTTTCTCGGTACCTTCTGATGTGAGTATAGCCAAATGCCAGGAGAGCTCTGAAGAGGTACTTTTCTTGAGAAAGCAGGTAGTGGCTCACCACTTTTTCCTGACAACTTCACAGAGTTGGCCAAGGAAACCAGATCTGATAGAGGACAGGCCATTTCGGGGGAACATAGTATGGAGCACCAGTCAGAGTAAACTCCGGAGTGTCACAGACCTACATGAGGGAAGGAGGTGCATTTGTGAGTGTGGGTTTGTTGTTTTGTCTCATGTTCTGAGAATAGGTAGGAATGGCGGTTGTTTTGATTTGGAGTGAACTGTTTCTACTAAGTCGTTTAAGAAAATGAGTGTTTCTATATCTGTGTATCCCACTGAGTCCGTGATTGTAGACATGAGAAAAAAGAATGCAACAATGGATGTGTCCTGTCTAGTAGAAAGCTTCCCAGTATGCATCCTGCCCAATTTATGAATGGAGTGCGGCTTGCCTTATGGATGGGCAATACCTACTACCTTCCTAAGTCCCTGATTTCTGCTGAATTCTGGCCACTCTTCAGAAAAGGCTCATGGATTTTTGTCCAAGATATGTAAAAACTCCAAGGTCTGTGACATGGCCCAGTACAGGATAGCTGAAGGGAATGGCCAGCATCTCAGAAAACTCAGATATCAGTGTGACTAGGAAATTCTCAGTGCATATACCCTGCTTTTGGTCTTTTTCTCACCTATTGTTTGTTGCCCTGAATATCAGGAAGGTCTTTGCCTCAGGCCACAACTTTGTGAAGCCTGAAGAAAACAGTTTTCAAATGGAAATGAATTGGGCATCACCTGTGGCTCTTTCTTAATTGCTTTGGAAAGGGATGTTTCTGAATTAGCCTCTTGGCCTTGTATGTGGCTGTGACTTTAATTCTCAGCACCTGATGGATCTAAAGAATGATCCCATGTGTGCATCCAAAACCATAATTGCCAGAAGATCAGTCATTGTGGATGAAGTCTCTCCCCTTCCTCTGTTAGGTTCCTGAACTCCATCAAGTGAGAATAGGTATTCTTTGGATCAAATGAGTTCTTCAAATCCCTGCAGAGGTGCTTGGGTTTTCGCATGACTCCAAATCACATTAAGAATCTATACTTGAAAGTCAGTAGGCCTCAAATTGAAGAAACAGAGCAGTATTAACGGGAGGCTTATTGCATCACTCCTGGTTCACAGAAAGGGAGTCAAGGCCAACCTGACTTTAGGCAAATGAGGGGCAAGGGAGCTTATTTGGACACTGTCTTTGGGTGAGCGCTTCATGGAAACCTCCAGCCAGAGGTTACGATGAGTGACTATATGGAAGAAGATGAGGGCCATGTGGGAGTCTTTTGGTTTCAATTGTGGTCATTTGTGTGGCGGTTGAAAGAAATATCTGGGTCCACCTGGGCTTGAACTCTGGTGGGATTCACCTTAAATACTGATTTCTGGAACTAACCTCAGAGAAGTATTTCCATTAATTGTGTTGGGATTTTAGGAGGCCACGCATGAGAGTCACCCTTGGAAACTGATATCTAGGCCCAGGGTGGCTTTCCACAGAGCACTGAGAATCTCAGCCAGGATAACACATGATTTTATTGTGAAATACTTGGCAGCCATAGTTGAGAGTCAAAGCACACATGGACCTCACATTGTAGACCTCAATTGTCCTGGCTTCATGTGACCTTTTGGCCACTCTTTGGAAAGCCTTGTGTGTGAGAGTTCTCCAGAGCTTTCATTGAAAATGAGCTTCCTCAAAATTTAATGGTTCCTGAATAAATTGAAACCCACAGTGCCTCCAACTTCATCCTTAAAAAAAGGCTAGATGAATACCATGTCATTATTGAAATTCCCATGACCAGGTCGCACTGGAGAACCTTTGAATGTCCTGTTGCTGATCATGAGTATACCACACAGTGCCTTGATTGACTGTGTTTCATGAAAATGTTGTAGAACAGAGATGCCAGTACGTTGGAGTCTGCTGAGTAGTGGGCCTAGAGCAGTGATGGGCAGGTGTGTGATAAAACATCAGTAGTAGGGGCATGAGGATCTACCATTGGATCCCAAATGGCTTGTGAATGACATGGTGCAGCCAGCAGATCCTTATATGTAAAGGCATCTTGTTATATGGAGAGGTTTCAGGGAAATGTTCAGAATCAGGTTGATATGGACAAGGGGGGCAATGGGGCAAGCTATGAGGGATAGAAGGCTGGTTGGTGCATTCTCCTGCAGACCCTGACACACCACACGTGACAGAACTCCCTCCAGCACTGTGTCTCAGTTGGGCTCCTTTGTTTCATGAAGCAAATACCAAACTCCCAGTGCAGCAGGAAAAACACCACAAAAGTGGAGGAGGACCAAATGGCTTCACAGTCCACATGGGGAGACATTTAGTCACCAGTGGTCACAGTTTACCTACAAAGAGAGGATTCAGGCCTCCTGCCTCATGTTCATTGCAAAATAAGAAACCATGTCCTTCAGGTCAAAGTGATGGAGACCCAGGTTTGATGGTCTCACTACAAAAGAAGCTAAAGCTCCTGACAACAACCTAAATTTCAAGTGCCCAACCTCAGAGGAAGATTCTCAAAAAGGCTTTAGGCCAGCAGAGCTCCATGTTTGTGGAGTGTTTACCCTGTCCCTTACTTTTAGAAACTCCTCTACCTCCACCAAAGATGTGAAATCTGGAGCATTTTCCATTCCAGATAGGTATTCACAGATTTTCTAACTATTCTCCTCTAATTGTGTCTTACTTGAGGCGAAAGTAATGTTAAAGCATTTTTCTGGATGAGAGTGGGAAGATTTTTGTGTAGCATAAATTTGCATACACATTGGATTCAATTTTCTATTTTCTATTCGAAATACTGAATCCCTGACACTAAGACATACCCTATCAGACTCTGACTACTATTTCTAATAATATGGAGAAAAATAACCCAAACAGAATAGAAATACAAGCAGTTTAGTGGAGGCATGGTGTATATTTGGACTTGCCTTTTGCAAGATACAGAGTAGGAGTTAAATCTAGTCAATTTTTTGTTGAAATAGTTCTCCATGTGTTTTTAACGTTAACACAAATGTGAATTCCTGTCTCCCTTTCTCTGTAGCCTATTCAGCATATGTATTTTTATATGCATATATAGAATCCTACCTGGTACCACACATACATTCTTGTGAGGTGGATGACTTGGCAGATACAAATTGTGAGAAGAGATCACTCCTACTAAACCGTGTTGGAACTGAATATTCAACCTATGGGTGAGCTTGCTATTTGAAAACATTATACATAAATCCATGTTCAGGAAAATGAAGATTTTTGGATCTGTGGATGATATATATTTTATGATGAATTTTGATTGACATATATATTGCTATTTTTTTTCTGTGTGTGTGTGTGTGTTTTGTGTCACTCACCTGTTCTGTAAAACAACCTCCGAGAGAGAGGTTAAAATTTCATGCAAAGCTCTGATGGAGGTATCTAATATCTTAGATTTCGTCTATTGCTGCTTCTAATTGGGTCATTTGTTGTGTCCCATTGACCAGGGCAGTGGTTCCTGTGCCCACCCCTTCAGCAACTCCTATTCCTAATGGGATGGCTAAAGTGAGGGATATATGTTCCCAGTGGAAACGGGTTGTATGCCACCCTATTTGATCTTCAAATGAACCTGCATCATGATAGAGCACTCTGGGAATCATCTGCACCATTACACAATTAATCACATCTGTTGACCAATTCTTTGAAACATATACAATGGTTAATTATATACAATTATGCTGTTATAGGGACGGTCAAGGCAAGGCACCTAAGATAGCAACAAAGACAGGGAAACCATCCTATTTGGTTGCAACCAGATTCAGAGGGCATTGCTTCTGTTGTAATCAATTAATCTCCTGAAACTCAAGTTTAGGTAGTTTCAGAATTTTGTACCCAACATGTAAGGGAAGCGGCTCAGAAGTTCACAGTCTGCAGAAGTTCAAAAAAGCCATTTTTGTTTCTGTTTTTTCCTCTGTTCTGGGCAAGTTAATTTTCAAGGACACCTGGGAGGGGGAGAGCTTTTTTTACCTTTCTTATTTTTCCTCCCTGCCAGCTGTTACCATGGTGCCCAGTTAGTAACTTCTTTATCTTAGAAGTGTAGCCATCTCTGTAAAGCCCCAGCTCATGGCCAGGGGCCTTGTTCACATATTTTGTGGAAAACAAGTAATGGGGTGTCTAGCTTAGGCGTGCTGATTTTTTTAGCCAGTGGCCAAGTAGAACAAGACAACACTAAAAGAGGAAGGTTATCTACATTGAACTCTTTTATAGGGACTCTTTTGCTGAAAGCCCTAAAGTCAGCCATGGTGAAGACTTCTGTAGAAAGTCAGTTAAGAATTTTCTGTAGGCCTGGTACAGAAGGGAAAGACAGGGAAGGTGGGGCTGACAGCAGCTCCGAGGATCTGAGAATAAGGAAGGAGAGATGTAAAAGAATAATGGGAAAGGGGTTTGGGATTTTTCTAGCAACAAAAACTTGAGCAGTAGAACAGGTAGATCAGAGGGGAAGACAAGAGTGAGTATCCCAAAACGCATGTGAGGGACTTTAAATTTTTAGTAAACTGTTTTCAGTGATGAAAAAGCAACTTTAAAGGCCATTTTCATTACATCTTGGATAGGAGTCTGAGGACTCTCCTCAGCTGGTTTGAGCTTTGTGTTAGCTGGTAAGAGGACCTGGTCGGACCCGGTGTGGGCACTGACAGGAGAAGAGAGGAGTGAGTGGGTGGATGGAAACCTCAGTACCTGCTACCTCAGCAAGGGGGCAATGGTCTGAGAACCGGCGGAGGTTTGGTTTTTTGATCTAATAATTGGAGGGGAGAAAACAGGTTGCTGAGGTGGGAGTGACAGCAGAGACTCTGGAGCACAAGGCTGAAGGTGAGGATCTATTGGATAAGCATTGTTCAGGATATGAGCTAAGGATGGAGAAGGCCTGCCCATAGGGGAATCTCCTTTCACCCTTTTGAGCACTTGCAGAAGTTAAAAAGGTCACACAGGGCTGGGGATGTGGCTAAATTGTAGCACACTCGCCTGGCATGCGTGCGGCCCGGGTTCGATCCTCAGCCCCACATACAAACAAAGATGTCATGTCCACCAAAAACTATAGAATAAATATTAAAAATTCTCTCTGTCTCTCTCTCTCTCTCTCACCTCTCTCTTTAAAAAAAAAAAAAAAAAAACGGTCACGCAGAATTTGAGGATCTAGAGACCCCTCTTGGGGCCATTGGTTTTGGTTATCTAATTGGTAATATGGCCAATGCTGTGTACTGAATTTGATGAGGTGTTTTGGTTCCATCAGGCAGCCCCTGTATGGTCAAATCCCTATGACGTACAGAAAAAGTCTGCCAGGCATTCTGGGATAACTAAAAATGAGTGATGGATTTTTCCTTTCCCGTGGTCCATGGTCCTCTTAGTTGTCCTAGTCTGATATTTACTTCCATTATCCCCTTGAACTAGAGACCTTTTATTTGATAGAGGGCCCAATGGGCCCTTAAGGGCTGAGTTTATTGCCCCTGTATCCACTTCAAAGTTTACTGGGGTATCATCCACTTCAAAAGTTACGCTGAGCTCAGGGAGGTGATCTGAGCCCCGACTTTCGTAGTCAACCTGAAGAGTCAGAATGGCTGGCTGGTGTGGCTGTCTCTTTCTAGGGAACTTTTGAACCCAGTGTCCTCTTTCTTTACAATAGGCACATTGATCTGAGGTCAGGGGTGGCCTCTGGCGTGGGACCAGTTATCCCTTCCTGTCTCCCTGTTTCTTAATTTCTGGCCCTTTTGTTGTTGTGACCGGAACCTTTGTCAACTCCTTAGTCTGGCTTTTGTTTCTTTTATCCTCCTTTTGCTCCCTTCTCTTCCTCAGTTTCTCTCTTATAGTATACTTTCTCGGCTTCTCTGACTAAATCTTTCAAAGTCATATTTTGTAATCCATCTAAGCATTGTAACTTTCTTTAAATATCCAAGGCAGCATGCCCAATAAAGGCCATTGTGACAGATGCATTTTGATCCTCTGCATGAGGATCGAAAGGATTATATCTCCTATATGCCTGCGTAATTCTCTCTAGAAACATAGAGAAAGATTTATCAGGCCCACAGGCGTGGTAGTCACGTCACACCAATTGGAGTAGTGAAAGAGCAGAGCCGCTGCCCGGCCCGGATCAGGCCCAGCCACCCGCTGGCATGGTAGTCACGTCACCCAAATTGTAGTAGGGGCCAAGCAGGCCACCGCCCGCGCCCGCAATAGCAGCAGACCTGTGACTGACCTGCGGAACAGGCCCAGCGGCCTGCTACCGTGGTAGACACGATACCCAAATTGGAGTAGTGGCAAAGCAGAGCCTTCTCCCCCGCCCAGTACAAGCACAGCGGCCCAATGGCGTGGTAGTCACATCAACCCAATTGGAGTAGAGGTAGAGCAGAGCCTTTGCCCATGCCCAGAACTGGCCCAGCGATCTGCCAGCATGGTAGTCATGACACCCCAATTGCAGTAGGGGCAGAGGAAAGCCAACACCCGCTCCCGCAAGGTACGCAGACCTGCATCTGACCAGCAGAACAGGCCCAGCTGCCTGCCAGCGTGGCAGACATGTCAACCCATTTGGTTCTTTGAAAAAATAAATAAAATTGACAGACCCTTAGCCATGCTAACGAAGAGAAGAAGAGAGAGAACTCAAATTACTAGCATACGGGATGAAAAAGACAATATCATAACAGATATATCAGAAATACAGAAGATAATCTGAAATTATTTTGAATCTTTATACTCTAATAAAATAGAAGATAGTGAAGGCATCGATAAATTTCTTAAGTCAAATGATCTGCCCAGATTGAGTCAGGAGGATATAGACAACCTAAACAGACCAGTATCAATTAAGGAAATAGAAGAAACCATCAAAACACTACCAAGTAAGAAAAGCCCAGGACCTGATAGGTATAGAGCAGAGTTTTACAAAACCTTTAAAGAGGAACTAATATCAATACTTTTGAAGCTATTTCAGAAAATTGAAAAAGAGGGAGAACTTCCAAATTCATTCTATGAGGTCAACATCACCCTGATTCCTACACCAGACAAAGACACTTCAAAGAAAGAAAACTACAGACCAATATCTCTAATGAACCTAGAGGCAAAATTCTCAATTAAATTCTGGCGAATCAGATACAAAAGGATATCAAAAAAATTGTGTACCATGATCAAGTAGGATTCATCCGTGGGATGCAAGGCTGGTTCAATATACGGAAATCAATAAATGTTATTCATCACATCAATAGACTTAAAAATAAGAACCATATGATCATCTCGATAGATGCAGAAAAAGCATTCGACAAAGTACAGCATCCCTTTATGTTCAAAACTCTAGAAAAACTAGGGATAACAGGAACATACCTCAATATTGTAAAAGCAATCTATGCTAAGCCTCAGGCTAGCATCATTCTGAATGGTGAAAAATTGAAGGCATTCCCCCGAAAATTTGGAACAAGACAGGGATGCCCTCTTTCACCACTTCTGTTCAACATAGGTCTCGAAACACTGGCCAGAGCAATTAGACAGATGAAAGAAATTAAAGACATATAAATAGGAAAAGAAGAACTTAAATTATCACTATTGCAGATGACATGATTCTATACCTAGCAGACCCAAAAGGGTCTACAAAGAAATTAATAGAGCTAATAAATGATTTCAGCAAAGTGGCAGGATATAAAATCAACACGCATAAATCAAAGACATTCCTGTATATCAGCGACAAATTCTCTGAAACAGAAATGAGGACAACCACTCCACTCACAATATACTAAAAAAAATAATTGGGAATCAACCTAACAAAAGAGGTGCAAGTTTTATAAAAGGAAAACTACAGAACCCTAAAGAGAAAAATAGAGGAAGATCTTAGAAGATGTAAAAATGAACCCTGTTCATAGATAGGCAAAACTAACATCACCAAAATGGCGATATTACCAAAAGTTCTCTATAGGTTTAATGCAATGCCAATCAAAATCCCAATGGCATTTCTTGTACAAATAGAGAAAGCAATCATGAAATACGTATGGAAAAATAAAAGACCCAGAATAGCAAAAACAATTCTAAGCAGGAAGTGTGAATCAGGCGGTATAGCGATACCAGACTTCAAAATATACTGCAGAACAATAGTAACAAAAATAGCGTGGTACTGGTACGAAAACAGGTGGGTGGACCAATGGTATAGAATAAAGGACACAGAAACCAATCAAAATAAACACAACTATCTTATATTTGATAAAGGGACTAAAAGCATGCAATGGATGAAGGATAGCATCTTCAACAAATGGTGCTGGGAAAACTGGAAATCCATATCTAACAAAAAGAAACTGAATCACTTTCTCTCGCCATGCACAAAAGTTAACTCAAAATGGATCAAGGAGCTTGATATCAAATCAGAGACATGGTGTCTGATAGAAGAAAAAGTTGGCAATGATCTACATACTGTGGGGTCAGGCTTCAAATTCCTCAATAGGACACCCATAGCACAAGTGTTAATAACCAGAATCAACACATGGGACTTACTCAAACTAAAAAGTTTTTTCTCAGCAAAAGAAACAGTAAGAGAGGTAAATAGGGAGCCTACATTTTGGCAACAAATCTTTCCTCCTCACACTTCAGATAGAGCCCTAATATCCAGAGTATACAAAGAACTCAAAAAATTAGTCAATAAGATAACAAATAACCCAATCAACAAATGGGCCAAGGACCTGAACAGACACTTCTCAGAGGAGGACATACAATCAATCAACAAGTACATGAAAAAATGCTCACCATCTCCAGCAGTCAGAGAAATGTGAATCAAAACCACCCTAAGATACCATCACACTCCAGTAAGATTGGCAGCCATTATGAAGTCAAACAACAACAAGTGCTGGCGAGCATGTGGGGAAACAGGTACACTTGTACATTGCTGGTGGGACTGCAAATTGGTGCAGCCAAATGGGAAAGCAGTATGGAGATTTCTTGAAAGCTGGGAATGGAACCACCATTTGACCCAGCTATTCCCCTTCTCGGTCTAAAACCTAAAGACCTAAAAAGAGCATGCTACAGCGACACTGCTACATCGATGTTCATAGCAGCACAATTCACAATAGCAAGACTGTGGAACCAAACTAGATGCCCTTCAATAGAAGAATGAATAAAAAATGTGGCATTTATATACAGTGGAGTATTACTCTGCATTAAAAAATGACAAAATCATAGAATTTGCAGGGAAATGGATGGCATTTGAACAGATTATGCTAAGTGAAGCTAGCCAATCCCTAAAAAACAAATGCCCAATGTCTTCTTTGATATAAGGAGAGTAACTAAGAACAGAGTAGGGACGAAGAGCATGAGAAGAAGATTAACATTAAACAGGAATGAGAAGTGGAAGGTAAAGGGAGAGAGAAGGGAAACTGCATTCAAATGGAAGGAGAACCTCAGGGTTATACAAAGTTACATACAAGAGGAAGTTAGAAGAAAAAGAAAAATAATACAAGGGGGAGAAATTTATTACTGTAGAGGGTGTAGAGAGAGAAGAGGGGAGGAGAGGGGAGAGGAGGGGGGATAGTAGAGGATAGGAAAGGCAGCAGAATACAACAGACACTAGTATGGCAATATGTGACTCAATGGATGTGTAACTGATGTGATTCTGCAATCTGTATATGGGGTAAAAATGGGAGTTCATAACCCACTTGAATGAAAGTGTTAAATATGATATATCTAGAACTATGTAATGTTTTGAACAACCATTAATAAAAATTAAAAATAGAAAACTCAATTCGGTGAATGATGCACGTGAATCCTAATATTTTTACAGTAACTGACCCAGTTTAAAATCAATGCAAGTAGATTCCTATGGGACATGATGTGTATTTTGACGTTCATTTTTATTCAACATTGGTACATTACTATTTCATGAGTTTATGCACATCATAGGATATATATTTCATCCACAATTTAGCAAATTTATAGGCATTTGTTTCAAATTCAATCACTTCCTGCTTCACAACTTATATATTTCTCCAGGTTTTTTGACTGGTCTTTTTATGAGACTTCTTTCCAATCACATTATTTTCGATTTCCATAATCACTTTTGAAGCAAAACTCACACACTGTTCATGATAAACCAATACACTAATATTACCATTAGATGTATAATTGGTTGGAATGAATGATTGTATATCAGTATAAGATTTCCTGTAATTTTTCAGATATTAGTTCAATTCATTATTAAAAGTGGGAACAAGTTATACTATTTATTCACAGTATGGTGTATTCATGCTTTATCTCTATATTCATAGACACAGGGTGAACCTCTTTGTAACCCCAATACTAATTTTACGTCTTCAATATATTACTTCCAGATATGGTGAAAGAAATACTCATGTCACTTGATCCACATATACATTTTATCACAGTAATATTCTGGACAAATAATGTAATGGTCACGGTTATGATTGTACCAAGGCCTAAATGGAAAGTGAACATGGATTACAAAAAACATCCATGTCCAGGTTGCCTAATGCTCTCAAATGTCAATCCTATTGGTGACTACATATTTTTTTTTCTTTCTAAGATTATATATTCAAACTCAACCCTGTTGAAAATGTCTAATCCTATCACTCACTTTATACTTTGCCTGATTTCGTAATGTCTCTATTGATATCTGCTTTTCTAAATTTTTTCCCCAGCTCATCATAGTGACTGACTCTTCATATGTGCTGACATTTACATTCACTCTCTAACCGAAACCCTATTGCTAAAGAACTTTTGGTCCAAATCACATACTCACTATTCTTCCTAAACCTACCAACTAGCTTCATAATCCTACCGACTATCCCTTTTTGACTGGGTGTTCTCTTCTACATTCAATCATCCAAGGTTCAAGGTCCTATGCCATTGTATATTGAATTATCTGAGACATCTTTGCAGAACATAATTCAAAGCTAAGCATCCCAATCAAGGGCTCAATGTCCTTCTGGGCTTCAAATCATACCTAGATTTCTGTTTTCATACTTATATTTCACCTCTATATTCTTTTAAATATCGAAGGTCCCCAACACTATTATTCATCGCACAGAATGATTCCTAACACAAATCAAACCTGTTATTAACCTGAAACAAACACTGTTCCCTCAGTCTCATTTTACAGAAGAGCAGGGACAGAGTTGTTCTTACAATACAGGAAAGAAGGGGACCATCCATCTGCTGAGAACCTCAAAGGTCCTTGCAGAAATGATACCTGTACAAGTTGTAGGCAGGTATGAAGGACCTGAGAGAGCAAAAGGCATCTCCCATGGGAAAAATCCTGGTCAGGACGAAGGGATGTGTCTGAATCAGCCTCTCTCTACTTATTGTAGAGAAGACTGACCAAACCAGGCCTGTGTGTAGCGCTGTTCCCGGGTGCCTATCATTGATATTCCATTCTAACTTGTGAAAGTGTCACAGGAAATAGGGGCCGGCTACATCTCATGGGACCCTTGGAAGCCACTGTTAGGATAAAGGGGTTGCCAAGGCAGTGGCCTCATTCAGTTCCAAAGAAAGTGACATACCTCATTTCCTTGGTGATGGAACACTCTGAACTTGGTATCCTAGAAGCCAGGCACCAAGAGGCAGTCCCAGTCCCAGTCCCAGTGGACTCATTTGTTTGGATTTTTCAAGGTCAAAGTCAGTCTTTCTTGGTACCTCCTGATGTGAGAATGGCCAAATGCCAGAAGAGCTCTGAAGAGGGACCTTTCCTGAGAAAGCAGGTAGTGGCTCATCACTTTTTTCTGACAACTTCACAGAGTTGGCCATGGAAACCAGATCTGAAAGAGGGTAGGCCATTTCGGGGGAACATAGTATGGCTCACCAGTCAGAGGACACTCTGGCTAGTCACAAACCTACTTGGGGGAAGGAGGTGCCTTTGTGGGAGTGGGTATGTGTTTGTGGTTTTGTCTCATGTTCTGAGAATAGGTATAAAAGACGTTTTTTTGTTGTTGTTGTTTTGTTTTGTTTTGGAGTGGACTGTTCTAGTAAGTCGTTTGACAAGGCTTGTATTTCCATGACTGTGTATCCCACTGTTTCTTTTATAGTACACTTTAGAAAAGAAAATGCATTAATGGATGTGTCCTGTCTAGTATAAATCTTCCCAAAATTCATCCTGCCCAATATATGAATGAACTGCAGCTTGTCTTAGGGAAGGGAAACACCTGCTATCTTCCTAAGTTCCTGTTTTCTTCTTGAATTCTGGCCACTCTCCAGAATAGGCTCATGGTTTTGTGTCCAAGATTTGTACCACCTCCAAGCTCTGTGACATGGCAATGTACTGGATAGCTGAAGAGAATGGCGAGCATCTCAGAAAACTCAGATATCAGTGTGACCAAGAAACCCTCAGTGGAGAGACCCTGCTTTGGACCTTTTGCTTAAGTACTGTTCTATTGCACTGAATATCTGGAAGGTCTTTGCTTCAGGCCACACCGTTGTGAAGCCTGAAGAATATAGTTTTGAAATGGAAATGAATGGGCATCACCTGTGGCTCTTTGCTTAATTGCTTTGGAAAGGGATGTGGCTGAATTCGCCTCTTGGCCTTGTTTGTGGCTGTGATTTAGATTCTCAGCACATGATGGATATAAAGAATGATCCCATGTGTGCGTCCAAAACCAAAATGGCAAAAAATTCGTCATTGTGGATGAAGTCTCTTGCCTTCCTCTGTTAGGTTCCTGACCTCCATCAAGTGAGAATAGGGATTCTTTTGGTCAAGTGACTTCTTCCAAGCCCTGCTGAGGTGCTTGGGTTTTCTCATGACTCCAAATCACATATAGAATCTATACCTGAAAGTCAGTAGGCCTCAAATTGTAGAAATAGAGAAGTATTAACGGCAGGCTTATTTGATCACTCCTGGTTCACTGTAGGGCTGTCAAGGCCACCCTGACTTTAGGCAAATGAGGGGCAAGCGAACTTTTTTTGGAAACTTTCTTGGGCTGTGCCCCTGATGGAAACCTCCAGCTAGAGGTTACGATGAGTGACTATATGGAAGAAGATGAGGGCCATGTGGGAATGTTTTGGTTTTTATTTTGACCATTGGTTTGGCGGTTGGAAGAAATGACTGTGTCCACCTGGGCTTGAACTCTGGTGTGATTCCCCTTAGAGACTGAGTTGTGAAACTGAACTCAGAGAAGTATTGCCATAAATTTTGTTTCGATTTTAGGATTCCACGCATGAGAGTCGCCCTTGGAAACTGATATCTAGGCCCAGGGTGGCTTTCCACAGAGCACTAGGAATCTCCGCCAGGATATCACATGATTTTATTCTTAAAGACATGGCAGCCATATTTGAGAGTCGAAACACACATAGGACTCACATTGTAGACTTTAAAGGGCCTGGCTTCATGTGACCTTTTGGGCACTCTTTCAGAAGCCTTGCCTGTGAGAGTTCTCCAGAGCTTTCTTTGAATTAAGCTTCCTCAACATTTAATGGTTACTGAATGAATTGAATCCCACAGTGCCTCCAACTTCATCCTTCAAAAATGGCTAGATAAATACCATGAAATTTTTGAAATTTCCATGACCAGGTGGCACTGGAGAACCTTTGGATGTCCTATTGCTGATCATGAGTATACCAGACAGTGCCTTGATTGACTGGGTTTCATGAAAATGGTGTAGAACAGAGATGACAGTAAGTTGGAGCCTGATGAGTAGTGGGCATAGAGCAGTGTTGGGCAGGTGTGTGATAAATCATCAGTGGTAGAGCCATGAGGATCTACCATTGTATTCCAAATGCCATGTTACTGACATAGTGCAGACAGCAGACCCTTATATGTAAAGGCATCTTGTTATATGAAGACGTTTCAGGGCAATGTTCAGATTCAGGTTGATATGGACAAGGGGGCAATGGGGCAAGCTATGAGGGATAGAAGCCTGGTTGGTGAATTCTCCTGCATACCCTGGCACACCACACGTGACAGAACTCCCTCCAGCACTGTGTCCTAGTTGAGCTCCTTGTATGTCAATAAGCAAATACCAAACTCCCAGTACAGTAGCAAAAACACCACAAAAAGTGGACAAGGACCAAATGGTTTCACAGTCCACACGGGGAGACACTTAGTTTCATTGGCCACAGTTTACCTACAAAGAGATAATTCAGCACTGCTGCTCATCTTCATTGGAAAATAAGAAGCCATTTTCTCCAGGTCACATAGATGCAGACCCAGCTTTGATGATCTCACACAAAGAAAGTCAAATCTCCTGACAACAACATATATTTCAAGTGCCCAAGCTCACAGGCAGTTTCTCAAAAAGTTTTTAGGCCAGCAGAGCTCCATGTTTGTGGAGTGTTTACCCTGTCTCTTACTTTTGTAAACTCCTCTACCACCTCCAAGGTTGTGAACTCCTGAGCATTTCCATTCCAGATATATATTCACTGATTTTCTAGCTCTTCTCCTCTAATTGTGTCTTAATTGGGGCAAAGGTATTGACAAGGCATTGCTCTGGATGAGAGTGGAAGGATATTTATGCAGCACATATTTGCATACACATTGGATTCAATTTTCAATTTTCCTTTTGAAATAGTGAATCCCTGACACTAACCCATACCTACTAGACTCAGACTACTCATCTTAATATAAAGGAGAAAAATAACCCAAACACAATATAAATACAAGCAGTTCAGAGGAGGCATATTGTATACTTGGACTTCCCTTTTGCATTATATAAGGTAGGAGTTATAAATCTAGTCAATTTTTAATTGAAATAGTTCTCCATGTTTTTTTTAAAGTTAACAGATATGTGAATTCTTGTTTCCCATTCTCTGTAGCCTATTCACCAATGTATATTTATATACACATATAGAATCCTACCAGGTATCACATGTACATTTTTGTGAGGTGGCTGACTTGGCAGATACAAATTTTAAGAAAAGTTCACTCCTCTTAAACGCTGTTGGAACTGAAAATTCAATCTACAAGCTTCCTAGTAGAACAACATTATACATAAGCTCATGTTCAGTAAAATAAATATTTTGCATCTGTGGATGATGTATATTTTATGATGAATTTTGATTGGTATATATATTGCTACTTTTTAATGTCTATTTGTGTTTTTTTTTGTATATGTACATACACTCTCTAGATTTTTCAAAATATGAAATATATGTGTCTTATATACACTCTGTAAATTCATTCATGTTCATGTACATGGATTTATAATCAACTTTTCACAAGATTATTTTCAGACATATTCATCCAACTGAAATACATATTTTTTTCCTAGTACTGAAAACTAACTTCAGTGAATGGTGCATACAAATCCCAATAATTCTACAGTAACTAACCCACTCTAACATCAATGCAAGTAGATTCCTATGGGACATGATATGTAATTTGACATTCATTTGTATTCAACACTGGTACATTACTATTTCTTCAGTGTTTGCACATCATAGGATATTCATTTCATCCACAAGTTCACAAATTTATAGGCATTTGTTTCAACTTTAATCACTTCTTGCTTCAGAACACATGTATTGTCAGGGTTTCTTCACTGGTCTTTTCATGAGAATTCTTTCCAAACACATTATTTTTGATTTCCATAATCAGTATTGAAGCAGAACTCACACACTCTTCATGATAAACCAAAACACTATTATTACCATTAGATGTATAACTGGTTGGAATGAATGATTGTATATCAATATAAGATTTCCTGTAATTTTTCAGATATCAGTTGAATACATGATTTAAATTTGGAACAAGTTATATTATTTATTCACAGTATGGTCTATTCATGCTTTATCTCTATATTCATAGACACAGGGTACACCTCTTTGTACCCCCAAAACTAATTTTATATCTTCAATATATTGCTCCCAGTAATGGTGGTAGAAATACTCATGCCACCTGATCTACATATACATTTTATCACAGTAATATTCTGAACAAAAAATGTAAACGTCACACTTAAGACTGTACCAAAGCCAAAATGGAAAGTGTACATGGATTACTAAAACATCCATGTCCAGGTTGCCTAATGCTCTCAAATGTCAATCCTATTGGTGATGACATATTTGTTTCCTCATAAGATTATATATTGAAACTCAACCTTGTAGAAAATGTCTAATCCTATCACTCATTTTATACCCTGCCTGATTTCATAATGTCTCTATTGATATCTGCTTTTCTACATATTTTCCCAAGCTCATCATAGTGACTGACTCTTCATATGTGCTGACATTTACATTCACCCTCTAACGAAAACCCTATTAGGAAAGAACTTTTGGTCCAAATCCTATACTCACTCTTCTTGCTGAACCTACCGACTATTTTTCTAATCCTACCTACTATCCCTTTTTGACTGGATGTTCTCTTCTACATTCAATCATCCAAGGTTCAAGGTCCTATGCCATTGAATATCGAATTATCTGAGACATTTTTGCAGAACATAATTCAAAGCTAAGTGTCCCAGTCAAGGACCCAATGATTTCTGGGCTTCAAATATTACTTAGATTTCTGTTTTTGTACATATATTTCACCTCTATATTCTTATAAATATCTTAGGTACCCAATACCATTATTCATCGCACAGAATGATTCCTAACCGAAATCAAACCTATTATTAACCCAAAACGTACACTGTTCCCTGAATCTCATTTTACAAAAGAGCACGGACAGAGTTTTTCTTACAATACAGGAAATTAGGGTACCTTCCACCTGCTGAGAATCTCAAAGGTCCATTAAGAAATGATACTTGGAGAAGTTTTAGGCAGGTATGAAGGACCTGAGAGAGCAAAAGTCATCTTCCATGGCAAACACGTGGTCAGGATGAAGGGATGTGTCTGAATCAGCCTCTTTTTTCTTATTGTAGAGAAGATGGACCAAACCAGGCCTGGGTGAAGAGCTGTTCCCAGGTTCCTCTGGTTGATATACCATTCTAACTTGTGAAAGTGACACAGGAAGTAGGGGCCGGCTCCATCTCATGAGACCCTTGGAAGCAACTGTTAGGACAAAGTGGTTGCCAAGGCAGTGACCTCATTCAGTTCCAAATAAAGTGACATACCTCATTTTCTTGGTGATGGAACTCTCTGAACTTGGTACCCAAGAAGCCAGGCACCCAGAAGCAGTCCCAGTCCCAGTCTCAGTGGGCTCACTTGGTTGAATTTAACAAGGACAGAGTCAGTCTTTTTTGGTACCTATTGATGTGAGGAAGGACAAATGGAGGAGAGCTCTGAAGAGAGACCTTTCCTGAGAAAGCAGGTAGTGGCTCACCACTTTTTCCTGACAACTTCACAGAGTTGGCCAAGGAAACCAGATCTTATAGAGGACAGGCCATTTTGGGGGAACATAGTATGGACCACAAGTCAGAGGACACTCTGGATAGTCACAGACCTACTTGGGGGAAGGAGGTGCCTTTGTGGGAGTGGATGCGTGTTTGTGGTGTTGTCTCATGTTCTGAGAATAGGTAGGAAAGTCGGTTTTTTGGTTTGCAGTGGACTATTTCTAGTAAGTCGTTTGACAAGACTAGTGTTCCTATGTCTGTGTATCCCACTGTGTCCGTTGTTGTAGACATTTGAAAAGATAATGCATTAATGGATGTCTAGTCTAGTATAAATCTTCCCATTATTCATCCTGGCCAATTAATGAATGGACTGCAACTTGTCTTATCAATGGGCGACACCTGCTATCTTCATAAGTTCCTGTTTTCTTCCTGAATTCTGGCCATTCTCCAGAATAGGCTCATGGTTTTGTGTCCAAGATATGTACCACCTCCAAGCCCTGTGACATGGCCATGTACTGGATAGCTGAAGAGAATGGCGAGATTCTCAGAAAACTCAGATATCAGTGTGACCAAGAAAGTCTCAGGGGAGAGACCATGTTTTGTGCCTTTTGCTTACGTATTGTTCTGTTGCCCTGAATTTCAGATATCAGTGTGACCAGGAAAGTCTCAGAGGAGAGACCCTACTTTGGATCTTTAGCTTAATTATTGTTCTGTTGCCCTGAATGTCTGGAAGGTCTTTGCCTCAGGCCACCCCTCTGTGAAGCCTGAAGAAAACAATTTTGAAATGGAAATGAATGGGCATCACCTGTGGCTCTTTGCTTAATTGCTTTGGTAAGGGATGTGGCTGAATTACCCTCTTGGTCTTGTTTATGGCTGTGACTTAGATTCTCAGCACCTGATGGATCTAAAGAATGATGCCTTGTGTGCATCCAAACCATAATTGCAAAAAGATCAGTCATTTTGGATGAAGTCACTTGCCTTCCTCTGTTAGGTTCCTGACCTCCATCAAGTGAGAATAGGGATTCTTTGGGTCAAATGTGTTCTTCCAAACCGTGCAGAGGTGCTTGGGTTTTCGCAAGAACCCAAATGACATAAAAATCTATATCTGAAAATCAGTAGACCTCAAATTGGAGAAACAGAGCAGTATTAAAGGCATGCTTATTTGGTCACTCTTGTTTCACAAGAAGGGTGTCCAGGCAACCCTGACTTTAGGCAAATGAGGGGCAAGCGAGCTTATTTTGGAAACTGTCTTTGGCTGCGCCCCTCATGGAAACCTTCAGCCAGAGGTGATGATGAGTCACTACATGGAAGAAGATTAGTGTCATGTGGAGGTGTTTTGGTTATAATTTTGGTCATTTGTGTGTCGGTTGGAAGAAATGACTGTGTCCACCTGGGCTTGAACTCTGATGTGATTCCCCTTAGAGACTGAGTTGTGGAACTGAACTCAGAGAAATATTGCCATGATTTCTTTTGCGATTTTAGTAGGCCACGCATGAGAGTCGCCCTTGGAAACTGAGATCTAGGCCCAGGGTGGCTTACAACAGAGCACTGAGAATCTCAGCCAGTATATAACATGATTTTATTCTTAAAGACTTGGCAGGCTGAGTTGAGAGTCAAAACACACATGGGCCTCACATTGTAGACCTCAATGGGCCTGGCTTCATGTGCCCTTTTTGGGCACTCTTTCGGAAGCCTTGCCTATGAGAGTTCTCCAGAGCTTTCATAGAAATCAGCTTCCTCAACATTTAATGATTCATGAATGAATTGAAACCCACAGTGTCTCCAACTTCATCTTTGAAAAATATCTACATAAATACCATGAAATTTTTGAAATTCCCATGACCAGGTGGCACTGGAAAATTTTGGATGTCCTGTTGCTAATTATGAGTATACCAGACAGTGCCTTGATTGACTTGGTTTCATGAAAATGGTGTAGAACAGAGACGTAAGTAAGTTGGAACCTGCTGAGTAGTGGCCCAGAGAAGTGGTGGGCAGGTGTTTGATAAAACATCAGTGGAAGGGCCATGAGGATCTACCATTGGATTCCAAATTCCTTGTGACTGACATGGTGCAGCCAGCAGACCCTTATATGTAAAGGCATCTTGTTACATGGACAGGTTTCTGGGCAATGTTCTGAATTATGTTGCGATTGTCAAGGGGGAAAGCTACGTGGGATAAAACACTGGTTGGTGCATTCTCCTCCAGACCCTTCCCCCGACACCTGACAGAACTCCCTCCAGTACTGTGTCCCATTTGAAATCGTTGTATTTTGTGAAGCAAATACCAAACTCCTAGAGCAGCAGCAAAAAGACCACGAAAATTAGAGGATGACCAAATGGCTTCACAGTCCACACGGGGAGACACTTAGCCTTCAGAGGCCACAGTTTACCTACAAAAAGAGAATTCAGCACTATTGCCTCATTTCATTGGAAAATAAGTAACCATGTCATCCAGGTCACATAGATGCAGACCTAGCTTTGATGGTCTCACTATAAAGTAAGCTAAAGCTCCTGACAACAGCATATGTTTCAAGTGCTCAACCTCAGAGGCAGTCTCAAAAATCTTTAGACCAGCAGAGCTCCATGTTTGTGGAGTGTTTACCCTGTCCATTACTTTTATAAACTCCTCTACCAACTCCAATGATGTGAAATCTGGAGCATTGTCCAATCCAGATAGGTATTCACAGATTTTTTAACTCTTCTCCTCTAATTGTGTCTTACTTGAGGCGAAGGTAATGTCAAGGCATTGTTCTGGATGAGAGTGGGAAGATTTTTTTATAGCATATGTTTCCATACACATTGGATTCACTTTTCTATTTTCCATTCAAAATACTGAATCCCTGACACTAACCCATTCCCTACCAGACTCTGACTACTAATCCTAATATGATGGAGAAAAATAACCCAAACAGAATAGAAATACAAGCAGTTCAGAGGAGGCATGGTGTATAGTTGGACTTGCCTTCTGCATGATATAGAGTAGGAGTTGTAAATCTAGTCAATTGTTTGTTGAAATAGTTCTCCATGTATTTTTAAAGTTAACAAATATGTGAATTCCTGTCTCCATTTCTCTGTAGCCTATTCAGCATGTGTATTTTTATATGCACACATAGAATCCTACCTGGTACCACACGTTCATTCTTGTGATTTGGCTGACTTGGCAGATACAAATTGTGAGATGAGATCACTCCTACTAAACCCTGTTGGTACTGAATATTCAAACTATGGGAGAGCTTCCTAGTTGAACAACATTATACATAAATCCATGTTCAGTAAAATGAATATTTTTGGATCTGTGGATGATATATATTTTATGATGAATTTTGATTGACATATATATTGCTACATTTTTGTCTGAGTGTAAGCTGCAGATTTTTCAATATATGAAATATATGTGCCTTATGTACACTCCCTAAATTCATTCATGTTTATGTATGTGGATTTATAATCAACTATTCACAAGATTATTCTCAGAAATATTCATCCACCTGAAATTTGCCTAATTCTCTCAAATGTCAATCCTATTGGTGACTACATATTTGTTTCTTCCTAAATTATATATTCAAACTCAACCCTGTTCAAAATGTCTAATCCTATCACTCACTTTATACTTTGCCTGATTTTGTAATGTCTCTATTTATATATGCTTTCCTACATGTTTTCCCCAGTTCATCAATGACTGACTCTTCACCTGCGCTGACTTTAACAATCACTCTCTAACCAAAACCCTATAGCTAAAGAACTTTTGTTCCAAATTCTATACTCACATTTCTTCCTATACGTACTGATTATCTTCTTATTTCTATCAACTATCCCTTTTTGACTGGATGTTCTGTTCTACATTAAATCATTATAGTAAATGTCGGGCGAGCTTCGCAGGAGGAAACCACCAACAGACTATCTCATGCAACAGCAAAGGGTTTAATGAGTGTCCCGCAAGCCGGTGCTCAGAGCTCACTTGAATAGAGCATATAGCCCTGAGAATTGCTTAAGTAGAGCTTATATACTTTACCTGGAGAGGGCAGGGAGGGAAGATAATAGATGGATCAGGGCGAGTGGACGATGTGCTTGCAACTGGGTGAGGGAGCACATTCTGCAGTTTGGCAGTTGGGTACAGCACATACTGGGAACAAGAATTGCAAGCATTGCTCAAGATTTCAACAGTGTTTTGTTAAGCATACATAAAAACAGAAAGTGACAAGTACATATTTTATTAACCTTTTATTCCCCACTTCTTCTTCTGGCTTCTTTTAATCATAAAAATGATCATTGGGGGGTGTCACATTCTGTGTCTACTAGTGGGGTATTACCATAAGTTTAACTCGTCCAATTTGAGCCTGGAGTAAAGAAATTACACGGTTGAGAAAACAGGGTTTTATAGTTACCAATAATATGAGGATTATTATTGGACCGGCCACGGTTGATAAAAACGTAGTTAACCAGGAAGACTGTGTGAACCAAGACTCAAACCACCCTTTTTGGGCCTCTCTGTCTAGTTGATGCTTTTCAAGGCATCTTTTTAATTTACTCTTAGATTTTATTACAAGTCCAGTATGCTCGGCATACAAACAACTTCCTTCCCTCAATGCAGCACAAAGGCCCCCTTCTCTCATGATGAGGAGGTCCAACCCTCGAGTGTTCTGAAAAACAACTTCAGAGAGAGAGGTTAAAGATTCATGCAAAGCTCTAATGGAGGTTTCTAATATCTTATTTTGGTCTATTGCTGTCATTTGTTGGGTCATTTGTTGAGTCCCATGGACAAAGGCAGTGGTTCCCGTGCCCACCAGTGCAGCAATTCCTATTTCTAATAGGATGGCTAAAGTGAAGGATATATATTTTCAGTGGAACCGGGTTGTATGCCCCCCTATTTGATCTTCAAATGAACCTGCGTCGTGATAGAGCACTCTGGGAAACATCTGCACCAATAAACAATTAATCACATCTGTTGACCATTTCATGAAAACATAAGCAATGTTTAAGTACATAGAATTATGCTGTAGTAGGGACGGCCAAGGCAAGGCACCTAAGATAGCACTGAAGACAGGGAAACAGTCCTATTTGGTTGCAACCAGATTCAGAGGGAATTGATTCTGTTGTAATCAAGTAATCCTCTGAAACCCAAGTTTAGGTATTTTCAAAATTTTGTAGCCAACATGTAAGGAAAGGGGCTCAGAAGTTCACAGTCTGCAGAAGTTTAAAAAAGCAGTTTTTGTTTCTGTTTTTCCCTCTGTTCTGCGCAAGTTAACTTTTCAAGGATACCTGGGAGGGGAAGAGCTTTTTCGTCCCTTTCTTATTTTCCACCTGCCAGCTGTTACCATGGAGCCCAGTTGCTAACTTCGTTAACTTAGAAATGTAGCCATCTCTGTGAAGCCCCAGGTCAAGGCCAGCGGCCTTGTTCACATATTTTTGTGAAAAACTAGTAAGGTGGTGTCTAGCTTAGGAGTGCTGATTTTTTTAGCCAGTGTCCAAGTAGAACAGGGCAACATTAAAAGAGGAAGTTTAACTACATTGAACTCTTTTATAGGGACTCTTTTCCTGAAAGTCCTAAAGTCAGCCATGGTGAAGACTTCTGGAGAAGGTCAGTTAAAGACTTTTCTGTGGGCCTGGTACAGAGGGGAAAGACGGGGAAGGTGGGGCTGAGAGCAGCTCCGAGGATCTGAGAATGAGGAAGGAGAGATGTAAAAGAATAATGGGAAAGTGGTTTGGGGTTTTCCTAGCAAGAAAACTTGAGCAGTAGAACAGGTAGAGCAGAGGGGAAGATGGTAGTGAGTATCTCAAAATGCATGTGAGGGACTTTAAATTCTTAGTAAACTGTCTTCAGTGATGACAAAGCAACTTTAAAGGCCATTTTCAATACATCTTGGATAGGGGTCTGAGGGCTCTCCTCAGCTGGTTTGAGCTTTGGGTTAGTTGGTAAGAGGACCTGGTGGGACCTGGTGCGCACACTGACAGGAGAAGAGAGAAGTGAATGGGTGGAGGGGTACCTCAGAACCTGCTACCTCAGCAAGGGGGCAATGGTCTGAGAACCAGCGGAGGTTTGTGTTTTTGATCTACTAATTGTAGTGGAGAAATCAGGTTGCTGAGGTGGGAGTGACGGCAGAGACTCTGGAGCAGAAGGCTGAAGGTGAGGATCTATTGGATAAGCATAGTTCAGGATGTGAGTGAAGAAGGGAAAAGGCCTCCACATAGAGGAATCCCCTTTCACCCTTTTGAGCACTAGCAGATGTTAAAAAGTTCACGCAGGATTTGAAGATCTAGAATCCCCAATGGGGCCATCAGTTTTTGTTATCTAATTGGTAATATGCCCAATGCTGTGTACTGAATTTGATGAGTTTGGGTACCATCAGGCAGCCCCTATATGCGCACATCCCCATAACTTACAGAAGAAGTCGGCTTTTCCCCCACAGAGCCATGGCTGTTTATGGCTTTGACAGTCGGCCGGGCAAACATAGTAATCTAGGCTAGCCAACCTGCATCTGGCTCGTGTGTCCCTACATCCATAATGTTTGTTTCCATTATCTATGGTATGGAAGGGATTTAATGGAATTTTAGTGGGATCCTCTTCATCAGGGATATCCCATTAGGAAAGACCTATAGCCAGCTGACAAATGTCTGGGTGGAGAGATGGTCGCCAAGTCCCTAAGGGGGCTGTATGCGAGATAGATTATACTTCTTTTCCAGTAGAATTTGTGATCAGCCATCGCTGCTGAACGGGCTGATGAGGGTTAGGACTACTTGTGGCCAAGGGGAGAGTCTGTAGCCTTATCCACACGGTGAATATGCAATTTGAAAGTGTTACCAGTCTTTTCCAGTTTCCAGCCAGAGTGTGGACAGGGCGCAGTCTTGAGATGAGAGGCATTGATCCAGGAAGTGATTCCGTCTACTTTTACCACTGTAGATGTTATAAGTAGCACCTGGTATGGTCCTTTCCAGCAGGGTTCCAGGGATGACACCTGATATCATCTTACGTAGATGAAGTCTCTTACTTGATATCGATGTGGAGTCCCCTCGTCGCCAGTTTGGTAGGCAGTGGCCAGCTGTTTCCACAGGTATCACTGAGTTTTTTCAAGAGCTTTAAGTCTATCAAGCAAGGGGGTGTGAAAAGGATCGTTATGTCTTAGAGTTGGGCTTAGGTCCCTTACTGGAGGAGAGGCACCCTAGTGAATTTCACAGGGGGTATGGTTACTCAAAGAAACAGAGGGAGTATTTCTTGCACGAAACATTGTATTAGGCATAAGCATAGTCCAATCATTTATGCTGGTCTATAAGCTTAATTTCGTTGAGGTCTCTTTAATGGTTCTATTCATTCTTTCTACCTGTCCTGAACTCTGGGGTCTGTAAGCACAATATAACTTCCAATTAATCCCCAAGTTCCTGGCTAACCCCTGGCTTACCTGGGCCACGAACGCCGGTGCATTATCAGTCTGCATTACCTTTGCCAGGCCGTATCTATGAAAAATGTCTTCCAGGATCTTCTTGACACCATTTGCACTGTTACTTTTTTTTCTTTTTCTTTTAGAGGGGAAGGCTTCAATCCATCCTAAAAATGTATCTACAAAGACTAGAAGATATTTATGTCCATACCTTGCTGGCTTAATTTCAGTAAAGTCAACTTCCCAGAATTGTCCTGGTCTGGTTCCTCATAGGTGCTTTTCTGCAGAAAGCTTGGAAGGGTAAGCATGAACCAATTGATGGACTAGACAGGCTTTTTTTACCCATTCAGTTATTTCTTTTTGCTGTGAGTCAGTTATTTGAAAACTCTGTTCTTGATACTTCAGAAATACCTGCAGTTTCTTTGAACCAAGGTGAGTAAGTTGATGTGCATTTTCTACTGACATAGTTAGAGCTTTGACTATAGGAGTTTTTACTGAAGGATTTAGAAATTCCACTTGTGGGCCTTCAGGGATAAAATTTATTTTGGCCTGGAGCTTGGTGAGCAGATCTCTGCCCATCAATGGGGCCAGGAATTCTGGGATTACTAGGAAGGAGTGATAGATTTTTTCTTTCCCCAGGTCCATGATCCTCTAAGTTGTCCAAGCCAATATTTACTGCCATTAGCCCCTTGAACAAGAGACATTTTGTTTGATAGAGGGCCCAAAGTGGCATTAGGGGTGAGTATATTGCCCCTGTATCCACTTCAAAGTTTACTGGGGTCCCCTGCACTTCAAAAGTTACCCTGAACTCGGGGAGGGGATCTGACCCCCGACTTTCATAGTCATCCTCCAGAGTCAGGATGGCTGACTGGCGTGGCTGTCTATTTCTAGGGCACTCTTTGGCCCAGTGTCCTTTTTCTTTACAGTAAACATTGATCTGAGGCCAGGGGTGGCCTCTGGCGTGGGACCAGGTATCCCTTTCTGTCTCACTGTTTCTTAATTTCTGGCCCTTTTGTTGTTGTGACCAGGACCTTAGTCAACGCCTTAGTCTGTCTTTTGTTTCTTTTATCCTCCCTTTGCTCCCTTCTCTTCCCCAGTTTCTCTCTTTTTTTAAAAAATACTTATTTCTTAGTTTTAGGTGGACACAACATCCTTGTTTGTATGTGGTGATGAGGATCGAACCTGGGCCGCACACATGCCAGGTGAGCACGTTACCGCTTGAGCCACATCCCCAACCCAGACCTTCACCTCTTAAAGCTGAAGACTGTCAGACTAGAGGTGCCCAGAAGGGATCGTTCCACCCCATGATTTATGTCCTTGTCAACATCCTATCCCACCAGGTGGAACCTGCTTCTGCCTTTTGTTTCTTCTCATGGAGTCAGCCAAGTCACATATAAAATGAGGGCCTCATCTCTGTGACCCTTCAAAAGTGTCCTGAGCAACAAATGAAGAAAGGGCAGTATGGGCTGAAGTAATAGTTTAAGGGACAAATATTTACGCTTCTAATCATGGAACTGCTGACATTAAAGGTTCGACTTATGTTGTGTCGCATCAAAATGTAGAACTGGAACCACTGAGTAGAAGCTTCTGGTGTGGTAGGAAGCTCTCATGGTGGTAGCTGGTACCATTAAAGGAAACCACAGAATGCAGGCAGCTTCAAGTTGCTGGAAAAGATGAGTCTATGGATTCACCCTGGGACCAGGCTGTGGAGACAGTGGGAATTGCATTTCTCCCTGCTGGATTTTCTCTGCTCTTCTTCATTCCCAAATGCAAGTTCACTAGACTCAGCCCTATTCATCTCTCACTGGGAGCCAAGTTGGTCATAATCTATTTTTTTGGGGGGTTTTCCTGCATCTTTTTTTTATTTTTTTAAAATTTTTTTATTGGTTATTCAAAACATTACAAAGATTTCAGAATCACATCGGTTACACATCCACATTTTTACATAATACCATAATAGTAACTGTTGTATTCTGCTATTTTTCCTATCCTCTACTATCCCCCCTCCCCTCCCCTCCCATCTTCTCTCTCTACCCAATCTACTGTAATTCATTTCTCTCCTTATTTTTTCCCATTCCCCTCACAAACTCTTATATGTAATTTTGTATAACAATGAGGGTCTCCTTCCATTTCCAAGCAATTTCCCTTTTCTCTCCCTTTCCCTCCCACTTCATGACTCTGCTTAATGTTAATCTTTTCCTCCTGCTCTTCCTCCCTGCTCTGTTCTTGGTTCCTCTCATTATATCAAAGAAGACATTTGGCATTTGTTTTTTAGGGATTGGCTAGCTTCACTTAGCATAATCTGCTCTAGTGCCATCCATTTCCCTGCAAATTCCATGATTTTGTCATTTCTTAGTGCTGCGTAGTACTCCATTGTGTATAAATGCCACATTTTTTTTATCCATTCATCTATTGAGGGGCATCGGGGTTGGTTCCACAGTCTAGCTATTGTGAATTGTGCTGCTATGAACATTGATGTGGCAGTATCCCTGTAGTACGCTCTTTTGAGGTCTTCAGGGAATAGTCCGAGAAGGGCAATAGCTGGGTCAAATGGTGGTTCCATTCCCAGCTTTCCCAGGAATCTCCATACTGCTTTCCATATTGGCCTCACCATTTTGCAGTCCCACCAGCAATGTATAAGAGTACCCTTTTCCCCACATCCTCGCCAGCACTTGTTATTGTTCGACTTCATAATGGCTGCCAATCTTACTGGAGTGAGATGGTATCTTAGGGTGGTTTTGATTTGCATTTCTCTGACTGCTAGAGATGGTGAGCATTTTTTCATGTACTTGTTGATTGATTGTATGTCCTCCTCTGAGAAGTGTCTGTTCAGGTCTTTGGCCCATTTGTTGATTGGGTTATTTGTTTTCTTATTGTTTAATTTTTTGAGTTCTTTGTATACTCTGGATATTAGGGCTCTATCTGAAGTGTGAGGAGTAAAAATTTGTTCCCATGATGTAGGCTCCCTATTTACCTCTCTTATTGTTTCTCTTGCTGAGAAAAAACTTTTTAGTTTAAGTAAGTCCCATTTGTTGATTTTTGTTTTTAACTCTTGTGCTATGGGTGTCCTATTAAGGAATTTGAACACCGCAAGAAACCAAACCTAAGAGTTATTGGGATGCAAGAGGGTACAGAGGTCCAAACCAAGGGAATGAGTAATCTATTCAATGAAATAATACTAGAAAACTTCCCAGACTTAAAGAATGAAAAAGAAACCCAGTTTCTCTCTTAAGGTATATTTTCTAGGCTTCTCTGACTAAATCTCTCAAAGTCATATCTTGTAGTCCATCTAAGCCTTGTAACTTTCTTTTAATATCCAGGGCAGCTTGCCCAATAAAGGCCATCATGATAGATGCCTTTTGATTCTCTGCCTGAGGATCGAAAGAAGTTTTTCTCCTATATGCCTCCATAATTCTCTCTAGAAACACAGAGGGAGATTCATCAGGCCTTTGAATAATCTCTATTGCCTTGGACAAATTAGTTGGTCACCTAGCGGCCACTCGGATGCCCACTATTAGAACCTGGTGATAAGTGGACAGATGCTTTCTAACTTCAAAGAAGTTGGTGTTCCAGTTGGGTTGTTTCGAGGGAAAACCAGCTTTGATTAAGTTGGGAAGATGTGTCGGCCTCCAATCTGGTTGAAGGATATTTTTTTCTAGCTCTCAGGAGGATTCTCTTTTGTTCCTCTGTCATGAAGACAGTCCCTAGGAATTGTTGACAGTCATCCCAAGTAGGCAGGTGTGAAAACATCAATGACTCAACCAGAACTGTGAGCCGGGTGGGGTCCTCGGAAAAAGGGGGATTGTTATTTTTCCAGTTATATAGATCGGAAGAGGAGAAAGGCCAATATTTGTAGGCTTGCATTTTCCACCCATGGCCTTCATCAATCAATGGTCCATAGGGACATAGGGGGAGCATCACGAGAGTTCCAGGGTTTTCAATCATTCGCCGCCAGCGAGTTCTCTTAGCCGGGCCAGCTTCCTCCTGGGGAGGAGGGGCTGTGTGTGCCGCAGGGAAGTTATCTGGAGGGCGCTGGGCCATCTTAGATTTCTCCAATGGCGGAGAGGCTGAGTCAGCTGCAGGGGAATTTCTTAGAGGGTGTTGGTGGTTGGGGGACGGGGTCAGGGTATAAGGAGGGGTAGGAGAGTCCAGTAGAGTCAAATCTTCTGACTCAGGAAGAACAGAGGATGAAAGAGGAGGAGGAGCAGAGGGTTTGAGAGATCATGGGGGAAGGAGTAGGAGCAGGGGAAGGGACAAAGAAAGGCTTCACCCATGGAGGAGGAGATTTGCAAAGGTCATGAAAAGTTAAGATATATGGCTGTTGATCCGGATGGCTATGTGTGCCCAGCTGAAAGACAGTATCTCTGACTTTTTAAATTAGTGGGAAATAGAGAGATCCTTCTAGGGGCCATCTGACTCCAAAGGTGGGTCATTCTGAGGCACAGAGAGTGACAGGTCTGGAGTTTTACTAAAAAAGAAAGATTTTCAGAGCCCTTAAGCAAACTTTGATCCAGTGATCAAGGGTCAGGGACAGAGACATTGAAATGCTCTGTCCCATAATGAAAGATACACAAACAGTGAATGCAACAACACACAACACAGACAAGACAAGACAATAAAGACAGGCAATGGACATCCAAAACTGAGACCAGGACTAAGTAGCAGGCAAAACCCTATGGTCTGGCAATACCGAATCTGAAACAAAATATCACTGAGTTGAGGAGACTATTGTTCCTCGATTTCTCGAGTTCTCTGTGGCGTGCCCCAGGGACGTGGCCTGTGGCTCTGTGACACGTCTGTCAGCCACCATCGGAGAGAGCTCACACTCTTTATCGACAGCCATTTTGCCAAGCCCTAACCTTAAAACTGAAACCAGAAAGAGGCGCCTTACTTACCCTGAGAGGAGCCCGGTAGGGTCTCTTGTCTTCCATTGCTGGAACTTGGTGTAACCTCCATATGTAAATGTTGGGTGAGCATGGAAGGAAGAGACCACCAAAAGACTGCTAATGAAACAGCAAAGGGTTTATTGGGGGTTCAGTATGCTGGGGCTCTGAGCTCACTTGAATAGAGCAGAGAGCCCTGAGAACAGTTTAAGCTGGGATTATTTACTTTTTTTGAGAGGGCAGGCAGGAAAGTTTACTTATGGGTAAGGGCAAGTGGGCAGTTTGCATGCAACCGGGTGAGGGAGTATATTCTACAGTTTTGCAGTTGGGGACAGTACATTCTGGGAACAATATTAGCACACAGTTCTCAAGATTTCAACAGTGTTTTGTTAAGCATACAGAAAAACAGGAAGTGACAAGTACCTATTTTATTAACCTTTCACTACCGACTATCCTTTTTGACTAGATGTTCTCTTCTGCATTCTATGATCAAAAGTACAAGGTCCTATGCCATTGTATATCAATTTATTCAAAGCTAAGTATCCCAATCAAGGGCCCAGTGCCCTACTGGGTTTCAAATGTTACTTCGATTTCTGTTTTTATACATTTATTTCACCTATATATTTTTATACATATTGCAGGTTCCCAATACCATTATTTATTCAGCATAATGATTCCTAACCCAAATCAAACATGTTATTAACCCTAACCATACATGGTTACCTCAATCTAACTTTACAGAAGAGCAGGGATAGAGTTGGTCTTACAATACAGGAATATAGGGGATCTTCCACCTGCTGATAACCTCAAAGGTCCATGCAGATATAATCTCTGGAGAAGATGTAGGCAACTCTGAAGGACGTGAGAGAGCAAAAGTCATCTTCCATGGAAAACAACTTGGTCAGGGTGAAGGGTTCTGTCTGAATCAGCCTCTCTATTCTTAATGTAGAGAAGATGGACCAAATGAGACCAGTGTGGAGAGCTGTTCCTGGGTGCCTATGGTTGATATACAATTCTAACTTGTGAAAGTGTCACAGGAAGCAGGGGCAGCCTCCATCTCATGGGAAGCTTGGAAGCAACTCTTAGGACAAATTGGTTGCCAAGGCAGTGAACTCATTCAGTTCCTGACGGAAGTGACCTCACCTCACTTCCTTGGTGATGAAACTAGGTGAACTTGTGATCCAGGAAGCCAGTCAAACATTGCCAGTCCCAGTCCCAGTTCCAGTGGTTTTACTTTTTGGATTTCCCAAGGACAGAGTCAGTCTTTCTTGGCACCTACTGATGTTATGATGGCCAAATGGCAGGAATGCTCTGAAGAGGGGCCTTTCCTGAGAAAACAGGTAGTGGCTCACCACTGGCTCCTGACAACTTCAGAGAGTTGGCAAAGGACACAAGATCGGAGACAGGGACAGGCCATTTCGGGGGAACCTAGAATGGCCCACAGTCAGAGGACACTCCAAATAGTTACAACCTACCCGGGGGAAAGAGGTGCCTTTGTGGGTGTGGGTGTGGGTTTGTGGTTGTGGCTCATGTTCTGAGAATAGGTAGGAAATGAGGTTTGTTTGGTTTGGGGTGAATTGTTTCTAGTAAGTCATTTGACAATGCGAGTGTTTCTGTGTTGCTGTATCCCACTGTGTCCGTGGTTGTAGATATTAGAAAAGAGAATGCATCAATGAATGTGTCCTGTCTATTAGAAAGCTTACCAGCATTCATCCTGCCCAATTTATAAATGGAATACGGCTTGCCATAATGATGGGCAACACCTACGATCTTCCTAAGTTCCTGTTTTCTTCCTGAAATCTGGCCACTCTCCATAATAGGCTCATGGTTTTGTATCCAAGATATGTACCACCTCCAAGCTCTGTGACATGGCCATGTACTGAATAGCAGAAGTGAATAGCGAGCATTTCAGAAAACTCACATACCAGTGTGACCTGTAAAGTCTCATTGGAGAAACCCTGCTTTGGGCCTTTTGCTTACCTATTGTTCTGTTTCCCTGAATGTCAGGAAGGTCTTTGCCTCAGGACAACGCTTTTTGAAGTCTGAAGAAAACCTTTTTCAAATAAAAAAGAATGGGCATCAGCTGTGGCTCTTTGCTTAATTGCTTTGCAAAGGAATGTGTCTGAATCAGCGACTTGGCCCTGTGTTAGGCTATGGCTTAGATTCTCAGCACCTTATGCATCTAAAGAAAGATCCCATGTGTGCATCCAAAACCAAAATGGCAAAAGAGGAGTCATTGTGGATGAAGTCTTTCGCCTTCCTCTGCAAGGTTTCTGACATCAATCAAGTGAGAATAGGGATCCTTTAGGTTAAATGAGTTCTTCAAATCCCTGCAGAGGCTAGCCCATAGGTGGTTGGGTTTTCTCATGACTCCAATTCACATAAAGAATCTAAACCCCACAGTCAGTAGGTCTCAAATTTGAAAAGTGGATCAGTATTAATGGCAGGCCTATTTGATCTCTCCTGGTTCACAGGAAGGGTGTCCAGGTCATTCAGAATTTAGATAAATGAGGGGCAAGAAAGCGTATTTTGGACACTCTCTTGGGCTGCATTCCTCATGGAAATCTCCAGCCAGATGTTATGATGAGTGTCTATATGGAAGAAGATGAGGGCCATGTGGGAGTATTTTGGTTTTAATTGTGGTCATTTTTGTGGCAGTTGGAAGGGATGACTGAGTCCACCTTGGTTTGAACTCTGGTGTGATTCCCC
Source organism: Callospermophilus lateralis (assembly GCF_048772815.1). NCBI lineage: Eukaryota > Metazoa > Chordata > Mammalia > Rodentia > Sciuridae > Callospermophilus > Callospermophilus lateralis. The sequence continues at coordinate 1,004,653 of NW_027514395.1, read as the reverse complement.
TTAGAGACTGAGTACAGAAACTGAACTTAGAGAAGTATTGCCATGAATTGTGTTGGGATTTTAGGAGGCCGAGCATGAGAGTCACTTTTGGAAACTGAGATCTAAGCCCAGGGTGGCTTTCCAGAGATCACTGGGAATCTCAGGCTGGATATCACATGATTTTATTCTTAAAGACTTGGCAGTCTTAGTTGAGAGTCAAAACACACATGGACGTTACATTGTAGACCTTAATGGGCCTGGATTTATGTGACCTTTTGGCCAATCTTTGGGAAACCTTGCCTGTGAGAGTTCTCCAGAACTTCATGGAAACGAACTTCCACAACATTTAATGGTCCCTGAATGAATTGAAACCCACATGCTGCCAACTTCATCCTTGAAAAAATTGCTAGATAAATACCATGAAATTTTTGAAATTCCCATGATCAGATGGCACTGGAGAAACTTTGGATGTCCTGTTGCTAATCATGATTATGCAGGACAGTGACTTGATTGACTGAGTTTCATGAAAATGGTGTAGAACAGAGATTCCAAGAAGTTGGACCCTGCTGAGTAGTGGGCCTAGTGCAGTGATGGGCAGGTGTGTGATAAAAAAAACATCTGTGGTGGGGCCATGTGGATCTGCCATTGGCTTCCAATTGGCTTGTGACTGACATGGTGCAGCCAGCAGACGCTTCTATATAAAGGTATCTTGTTATATGGAGAGGTTTCAGGCCAATGTTCAGAATCCGGTTGCTATGGTCAAGGAGGCAAGCTATGTGGGATAGAAGCCTGGTTGGTGCATTCTTCTGCAGACCCTGACCCACCACAGGTGACAGAACTCCCTTCAGCACTGTGTCCCAGTTGAATTTCTTGTATTTTGTGAAGCAAATACCAAACTCCCAGTGCAGCAGCAAGAAACACCAGGAAAACTGGAGGATGACCAAATGACTTCAGAGTCCACAAAAGTAGACAATTATCCCCCAGTGGCCACAGTTTACCTACAAACAGAGAAATAAAGACTGCTTCCTCATGTTTATTGGAAAATAAGAAATCATGTATTCCAGGTCACATAGAAGCATACCCAGATTTGATGGTCTCACTACAAAGGAAGCTAAATCTCCTGACTACAACATATGTTTCAAGTGTCCAACCTCAGAGGCAGTTCCTCAAAAAGTCTTTAGTCCAGCAGAGCTCCATGTTTGTGGAGTGTTTATCCTGTCCCTTACTTTTGGAATCTCCTCTACCACCTCCAAGCTTGTGAACTCCTGAGCATATTCGACTCCAGATATGTATTCACAGATTTTCTAACTCTTCTCCTCTAATTGTGTCTTACTTGGGGCCAAGGTAATGTCAAGGCATTGTTCTGGATGAGAGTGGGAAATTATTTTTGTAACACATATTTGCATAAACATTGGAATCATTTTCCAAATTTTCATTCGAAATACTGAATTCCTGACACAATCCCATGCCCAAATAGACTCTGACTACTAATCCTAATATGATGGAGAAAATTAACCCAAACAGAATAGAGATACAAGCAGTTCAGAGGAGGAATGGTGTATCATTGGAATTGCCTTTTGCATTATATAGAGTAGGAGTTATAAATCTAGTCAATTTTTTGTTGAAATGGTTCTCCATGTGTTTTTAAAGTTAACAAATATGTGAATTCCTGTCTCCATTTCTCTGTAGCCTATTCAGCACATGTACTTTTATATGCACATATAGAATCCTACCTGGTACCACACGTACATTCTTGTGAGGTGACTGACTTGGTCGACACAAATTGTGAGAAGAGATCACTCCTCTTAAACACTGTTGAAATTGAAAATTCAAACAATTGATGAGCTTCCTAGTACAATAACATTATACATGAATCCATGTTCAGTAAAACGAATGTATTTGGATCTGTGGATGACATATATTTCATAATGAATTTCAATTGGCATATATTGCTATTTTTTAATGTCTGTGTGTGTGTGTGTGTGTGTGTGTATGTTTGTGTGTTTATATGTATACACACACCCTCTACAGATTTTTCAAAATATGAAATAAATGTGTCTTATTATAGACTCCGTAAATTCACTCATATTCAGGTATGTGGATTAATAATCAACTTTTCACAAGATTATTCTGAGAAATATTCATCCACCTGAACTACATATTTGATTCCTAGTACTGAAAAGTAACAGTAAATGGTGCATACAAATCCTAATATTTCTGCAGTAACTGACCCAGTTTAATATCAATGCAAGTAGATTCCTATGGGACATGATGTGTATTTTGTCATTCATTTTTATTCAATACTGGTCCTTTACTTTTTCTTCAGTTAATGCACATGATAGGATATATATTTAATCCAGTATTTCAGAAATTTATAGGCATTTTGTTTTACTTTCCATCACTTCCTAATTCAGAACACATGTTTTCCACAAGGTTTCTTGACTGGTCTTTTCATGAGACTTCTTTCACAAAATGCAAAGGTCACACTAATGTCTGTACCGAAGTCTAAATGGAAAGTGAGTATGGATTACTAAAAACATCTATGTCCAGGTTGTCTAATGCTATCAAATGTCAGTCCTATTGGTGACTACATATTTGTTTCTTCCTAAGATTATATATTCAACCTCAACACTGTTGAAAATGCCTGATCCTATCACTTACTTTATACTTTGCCTGATTTCCTAATGTCTCTATTGATATATGGTTTCTTACATATTTTCCAGAGTTCATCAATGTGACTAACTCTTCACATGTGCTGATATTTACATTCATTCTCTACCCGAAACCCTACTGTTAAAGAACATTTGTTTCAAATCCTATACTCACTCTGCGTTCTAAACCTACTATCTTCCTAATCCTACCGACTATCCTTTTGACTGAATGTTCTTTTTGACATTCAATCATCCAAGGAACAAGGTCCTATGCCATTGTATAACAATTTATCTAAGACATCTGTGTAGAATATAATTCAAAGCTAATTATTCCTATCAAGGGCCCAATGCACTTCTGGGCTTCAAATCTTACCTAGATTTCTGTGTTCATACTTATCTTTCACCTATATATTCTTGTAAATATCGCAGGTTCCCCAAACCATTATTCATCCCACAGAATGATTCCTAACCCAAATCAAACCTGTTATTAACCCTAAGCATACACTGTTCCATCAATCTAACTTTACAATAGAGCAGGGACAGAGTTGATGTTACAATACAGGAATGTAGGGGATCTTCCACCTGCTGAAAACCTCAAAGGTCCATGCAGAAATGATCCCTGGAGAAGACTTAGGCAGCTATGAAGGACATGAGAGCGCAAAATCATCTTCCATGGCAAAAAAAAAAAAAAAAAAAAAACCGTCAGGATGAAGTATTGTGTCTGAATGAGTTGCTCTGTTCTTAATGTAGAGAAGATGGACCAAACCAGGCCTGTGTGGAGAGCTGTTCCCTGGTGCCTGTGGTTGATATACCATTCTAACTTATGAATGTGTCAGAGGAAGTAGGGGCACCCTCCATCTCATGGGACCCTTGTAAACAATTGTTAGGACAAAGTGGTTGCCAAGGTATTGACCTCATTCAATTCCTGAAGGAAGTGACCTACCTCACTTCCTTGGTGATGGAACTCTCTGAACTTGGGATCCAGGAAGCCAGGCAGCCAGAGCCAGTCCCAGTCCCAGTCCCAGTGGGCACACATGTTTGAATTTACCAAGGACATAGTCAGTCTTTCTTGGTACCTCCTGATGTGAGGATGGCCAAATGCTAGGAGAACTCTGAAGAGGGGCCTTTCCTGAGAAAGCAAGGAGTGGCTCATTGCTGGCTCCTGACAACTTAACAGCATTGGCAAAGGGGACCTGATCTGACACAGGACAGGCATTTTTGGGGGAACAAAATATGGTCCACCAGTCAGAGGACACTCCGGATAGTCACAGACCTAGTTCTGGGAAGGAGGTGCCTTTGTGGGTGTGGGTGTGAGTTCGTGGTTTTGTCTCATGTTCTGAGAATAGGTAGGAAAGGTGGTTTGTTTGGTTTGGAGTCGACTGTTCTAGTAAGTTGTTTTAGAAGGCGAGTTTTTCTATGTCTGTGTATCCACTGTGTCCGTGGTTGTAGTCTTTAGAAAAGAAAATGCATCAATGGAGGTGTCCTGACTAGTAGGAAGCTTCCAGGCATTCATTCTGCCCTTTATATGAATGGAATGTGGCTTGCCTTATGGATAGGCAACACCTACTATCTTCCTAAGTTTCTGTTCACTTCCTGATTTCTGGCCTCTCTTCCGAATTGGCTCATGGTTTTGTGTCCAAGATATGTACCACCTCCAAACTCTGTGACATAGCCATGTACTGGATAGCTGAAGGGAATGGGAACATCTCAGAAACCTCAGATATCAGTGTAACCAGAAAAGTCTCAGTGGAGAAAGCCTGCTTTGGTCAATTTGCTTACCAATGGTTCCCTTGCCCTGAATGTTAGGAAGGTCTTTGCCTCAGGCCACCCCTTTGTGGAGCCTGAAGAAAACAGTTTTCAAATGGAAATGAAGGCGCATCAGCTGTGGCTCTTTGCTTAATTGCTTTGGAAAGGGATGTGTCTGAATCAGCCTCTTGGCCCTTTGTGAGGTTGTGGCTTTGATTCTCAGAACCTGATAGATCTAAAGAAACATCCCATGTGTGCATCCAAAACCAAAATGGCCAAAAGAGCAGTCATTGCGGATGAAGTCTTTTGCCTTCCTCTGTAAGTTTCCTGACCTCTATCAAGTGAAAATAAGGAAGATACACCAAGCCAATTGATGTCTCCTTTTGGAAAAATTCTATCACTGATGACAGCATGAGCATAAGTACCCCAACACTACCACAATTCGCTGCACCAGCAGATAGTTCACAATGCATACAAGTGAGTTCACAAAGCATACAAGTGATACATAATCCAGGCAAGTTCTGCAAGGAGTTCAGTGATGGCTATTGCAGAAGCTGTAGATTGGTTCTATCTTTGTCTTCACCGGCACTGGAATGAAGATAGGAATTCTGGCAATAATGGCTAAAGAAAAAATTATGTAACATTCCAGAAGGCACTAAAAGAAAACAATTTTCTTAACAATTTACATTATCTTGATGAGAATAATTAAATATAATGAAAAGGAAAGGTGAAAGTAAACAAACAGGTCTGTTAACCTCCTATTTTTTCACATATTAAAACAATCCTGAACAGTTGTTTACCCAATTTAAATTAAACCATTTAATTCACGTGAATAAAAAAAATGGATACATTATTTCATTAGCAGTCATCATATATGATATATGGACATACGCACATTCAAATATAGAACACAAAACACAAGTGTGCACACATAATAAATACATACAACACATAATATAATGGTAAAGGCCTAATAACTTTTCACAGGTGAAATCATCATTCTAATGTTTAAAAACTCTATAGTCAAAAAATAGAACTGATCAGCAAAACATTAACCTAGGTCTGTATGAGCTCAAAAAAACAAAAGAGAACTTCATGATGTGGGAAAGGGGAATAATAAAATAGATATTGAAAAAAGCATCCCTGTTCTGTTGCAGATGTAAGGATAGCCAAACCAGAGTTTGGATATCAGCTGTTATGGATTTGAGCCAAATCATCTTATTTTGGTCTATAGAAATCGCTTTAGTTAATCTCCCAGGAATCCAAATTGGCTGCTGTTCTCCCTGTTGAAACACATAAACAGACTCCCGACTCCAGGCAATCACTGGGTCAGGCCCTTAGTTAATCTCTCTGGAATCCAAATCGGCTGCTGTTCTTCATGTGGAAACCCACAAACAGACCTCCAACTCCAGAAAATTAATGGATCAGGACCTTTCCATTGTCCTGTTAGAATATCCTTCCAAAGTACCTTGGACTTATACATATTTTTTGGACACATATGCCTTTCTGCAGCACTAAGTCCTGAAAATCCAAATTTAAAAAGTTTAGAGAAAAAAGGGATATTTTAAGTTTACCTTTGGGGAATTTATATCCCTTCCCAATTCCGTCTTCTTACTTTAATAAGTACATTTTAATACTTTGATGTGCTCTTTCAACTATGGCTTGTCCCTGTGGATTGATTGTGTTTCCTGTTATATGAGTAATGCCAAATGATCAGCAAAATCATTTAAAAGAGGTAGAAGTATAACCGGGGGCATTATCTGTTTTTAACTGTTTTGGAATGACCACAGTGGCAAAATTTTGTAAGCAATGAGCTATAACATCTTTAGTTTTTTTTCCGCCATGAAGGGAGCCCATCAAGAATCCAGAAGAACTATCAACTGTAACATGCAAATATTTTAATTTTCCAAATTCTGGCAAGTGTGTGACGTCCATCTGCAAATATGGTTAGGTATCAATCCTCTAGGATTGACTCCAAGATTAAAATGTGGTAAAATGGTCACACAATTTTGACGTTGTTTTATTATTTGTCTAGCTTGTTCCTTAGTTATTTTAAAATGCTTTTGTAAAGTATTAGCATTTATATGGAACTTTTTATGAAAATTTATACCTTCTTCGAGTGTAGAGAAAATATGTATGTATGTCATGTGGAGTTTTATCTGCTAAATCAATGCCCAAACTAAGGGCTCCAGGCAATCCTGTATGTGCCCAGATATGTCCTATTAAGAATGGATCTTTTCTGTCCCAGATTAGACTTTGTATAGTGGAAAGCAAAGAGAAAACAGTAGAAAAAGGGGAAATCCTACCAGCATCTTCAAGGGATACTATAGCATTAACTATATCCTGACTATTGGAAAATAAATTAAACACAGAATCTTTAAACATCACAAAAGCTTATAATACTGCATTAAGCTCTACCTTTTGAGCTGATTGTTGGGGTACTAAAAATGTAAAAGTTTGATCAGGTGTAACTATTGCTGCTGTACCATTATTTGACCCATCAGTGAATATATTTGGAGCATTCATGATAGGTGTTTTCTTGTAATTTTTTGAAAAATTACAGAATGTGATGACCAAAAAGACAATAAAAGATTAGATGGTAAGTGGTTATCAAATGAAACATTAGATTTACACATGATTATTGCCCAAGTATTTAACTCATTAGCTAATTCATCAAATTGATTCATAGTGTATGGAGTAATAATTTTATTGGGAGAAATTCCAAACACTCCCTTTGCTGCTTTTATTCCTATGAGTATTAATTGTCCCTCAGCCTCAGGATACCTAGTAATAATACTGTTAGAAGAATAAGATAAATGTATCCATAATAATGGACCTTCTTGCCAAAATACTCCTGTAGGAATATTTTTTGTTGGTAGTACAATAAATAATAAAGGCAATATTTTATCAAATCTATCCAAATGCATATTTCCCATATATGTTTCAATGATTTTTAATGCCTTTCTTGCTTCAGGCGTTAACATTCTGGGTGAATTTGGATCAGATGGACCTTTTAGGATATCAAATAAAGGTCCCAACTCTCCTGTTGGTATACCTAGAAAAGGCCTTATCCAATTTATGTCTCCTAATAACTTTTGAAAGTCATTAATTGATTTGAGTTGATCTACTCGTATTTGAATTTTTGGTGGACTGACCATGGTTGAGGATAATAGAAATCCTAATAATTAATTGGAAAATTTAATTGTACTTTATCAATTGATATCTCTAGATTATAATTTTTTAATAAGTTTGTAAGTGTGGCATAAGATTCTAGCAATGGGTTTTTAACTTCTGTGCTAATAATACATCATCCATATTGTGAAATATTTGTAGTTCAGGATTTTGATTTCTAAGTGGCTGGATTACTTTGTTAACATAAATTTGACAAATAGTTGGGCTGTTAGACATCCCTTGAAGGAGTACTTTCCACTCATACCTCTGATCAGGACCTTCATGATTCAGTGCAGGGATAGTAAATGCAAAACTTGGACTATCCTCAGGAAGAATTGGAAATGAAAAAGAAAAATCTTTAATATGTATAACTAAAACACACCAAGTTTTTGGCAAAGCAGACAATTGAGTAATCCCTGATTGAGCAGGTCCCAAAAGAACCAAGTCATTATTAATGGCTCTCAAATCTTGCAATATTCTCCATTTACCAGATTTCTTTTTGATAACAAAAATGGAAGTATAATCGGGAGATACAGAAGGTTGTATACGTTATTCCGCTAATTGTTGTTTGACTAGGAACTGGGCTGCTTGTATCTTTTCTTTAGTCAGGGTGCACAGAAGAACCCATACTGGTCTTTATGATTTCCAAGTAATTTTTATTGTCTCAGCGGCCCTTTCTGAAAATCCAACCCATGTCTGTCTGTTGCTTGGTCTATTTGTATTGGTGCTGCTATACCTTGTTCTTGTTTTTCTAATCTTTTTCCTTTCCTAAAACCTTCTCAAGCCATAATTGTGGTTGCATTTTGATTGATGTTATTTGTTAATGTCAAACCTAATTGATCTAGGACATCTCATCCCCATAAATTTACGGGAAGATGATCCAATACATATGGCTGTATAGTTCCTTCACATTCTTCAGGATCCTTCCAATCTAATACCATTGCACTTCTATGGGGATTAGTTGCCACTCCTAGGTCTCAAAGTGTTTGAGTGGCTTGTTGTAATGGCCAATGTTTTGGCCATTCTTTATGAGAGACGATGCTAACGTCTGCACCTGTATCAAGTAGCCCATTAAATTCATGTCCTTGAATATTTAGTTTTAGCATGGGGCGAGAATCTAAATTTAAAGAAAGCATAACCAAATCTACACCTGTGGAGCCTAATCCCTTGGAACCTCTTTCTACAGCATGACTGGAAAATTTATCATGCAGACTGGGTATTATTAGTAACTGTGCTATTCTATCTCCTGGTGAAATTACTGATATATCCTTTGGAGAACTGGCTATAAATTTTATTTCACCTACATAATCGGGATCAATTACCCAAGGTCTTATCATATGTCCTTTTAGATTAGAAGAGCTGCATCCCAATAATAAGCCTATTGTTCCTTTGGGAAGAGGTCCTTTAACCCCTGTGTGAATGATTTGAACCCCCATCTCTGCAGTTAGTACTGATCTGATGGAGGTGCAGATGTCCAACCCTGCACTCCCTCTGATTTGTCTGATGAGGCGTCTGATGGACAATGTGTCCTGGGCACTACACTGATGGGGTTGCAGGGTTCGTCCAGTGCTCCGTATATTTGTGGTTTTGGGCCACAGAGCATTGGACCCCCCTGTCCATTTTTTGGCAATGGAGCCCAATGCCTTTCTCCATGATATCGTGGATAAACAGCTGGTCCTTGTTAGTTTTTGATAATGAAGTACCTTCTATGGTGGTTTGAGAACGGCATTCATTAGCCCAATGTCTCCCTCTACAGCATCGTGGGCAAATACCCGATATTCTACTCCTTTGGTACCTAGATTTGTTAAACCCTCTTCCTATGGAGCAATTCCTTTTAAATGTCCTGTTTGTTCACAATTGTAGCATGTTCCTGGCCTTGCATCTAAAGCCTGTTTTACTGCAGCTGCCACAAATTGTGCTTGTTCATTGATGTCTCTGGCATCTAAAGCCTGTTTTACTGCAGCTGCCATGACTTGCTCTTATTCATTAATGTCTTTACATAATTTAATATATGTGTTTAAATCTTCATGTTTTCATGGTCTAGTGATATCTCTGCACCAACGATTCGCTTGGTTATAAGCCAGTTGTTTTATTAATGGCATTGTTTGTTCTGTATTCCCCAAAACTCTGGTAGCTGTTTGAATAAGCCTATCTACAAATTCAGTGTAAGATTCATTAGCTCCTTGTATTACCTTAGATAATTGACCTTGAAAACCTCCATGTCCTTGTAAAGTCTTCCATGCCCTAATCGCCTCTGCAGCAATTTGTGGGTATACGCCAGGATCATATGCAATTTGTTGCTGCTGATCCTCATAAGGTCCCTTTCCTAACAACATATCTAGATTTCTCTGAGGATAACCAGCTTCTGCATTTTGCCTAGCCGTCTCCTTACAATATTCCTCATTGGCAACCTTCCATAAAAGGTATTGACCACCATTTAGCACAGCTTTACACATATTAGCCCAATCTACTGGCGTCATATTCAAGTTGTTAATGGATTCGACGACACTTACAATGAAGGGTGCTTGAGGACCCTTCATAGGTTGTTACAGCCCCTTTTAGCTGCTTCACTGTTTTGAAATTTATAGCATGGTGAATTCGCTGCCCTCCTACCTCAAATACAGGGCATGTTAATACTTGACATCCTGTCTCAGGATCAGAACTATCAACTGCGGGGTTTGGGGGCCTCCCAGCATATGGAGGTGGCCTTGTTATTTGGACATTTACATCCTCTCGTGATAGAAAGGTGTTAGTAACAGTCTCCTGTAGAGGTGGCGCTGTTGGTTGGACACTTACGCCCTCTGGTGATAGAAAGTTGTTAGTAGCAGTCTCCTTTTGTAACTTTGCCCCTGATGGCTTTTTCTGCCCTAAGCTATGTTCCTCTATCTTTGTCTGAACTGAAGTCTTGGGACTAAGTAAACCAGATATGAACGTCCTCAATGGCAATGTGCCAACTGGCAGAGTCCCTGGGCTGTTCTTTTCTCCTCTTTTTAAATCTTCACCATGATGGTTCCATCATGGTATATTTAACAACTCCTCCTTAAACATCCATGGGCTACATTTTTGTATTGTATCAACGTATGCTCTGACTGTTCTTGACTTTACTGAGATGCCTCCTTCCTCTAACAATTTACTTAACACTCTTTCAGTTTGTTTTTTACTAATTTCTGATCCTGTATTTCTACTATAATACAATCCAACAAGACGATGCCAAACAAAACCGAGACAGAATGAAATAAAATGGAACAACAACAAGTCATTATAGCCTTTATATCCTACTGACATTTGCATCCGTCCTTTCTCCCTATCTGTTCCTAAGAAGTAAATAAGTTTTCCTCAGATGTGAGAGGTTTTTCTTCCGTCTCACTCATCTCCATGGACAGGAAACAAAAGTGAAGCAAGACAAAAGAGGAATCTTAAAATGGCTACCCATCCTCTCGCCCTGCCCTCAGGGGTGAGCAGTTTACCTTATAACTTACCCTCAGTGGCTCCCCGTATGAGCCACCAAATGCTGCAGTCTGGCTGGGCATGATTCAAGAGCCACTTTTCAAAAGAAACAAACTTTATTTTTAGAACCACACACGCCAAACAAAACAGCTCCTCAGGAAAAACCCTCAGAGCCCAAATGCCACCACTGGCTTCCTTGCAATGTTTCTGTCACACCCACAAGCCTCTCCACCTCCCACAATCCTCCTGCTCTTGAGGCCGTTTGGATGGGTTAGGTGGATGGAGCCAAAAAAGTTCCACAATGAGCAGCTCTGTGGTCTGAAAAGGCAGGGAAACAGCCCAATGAGCATCACCGCAGAGGAGCCAATCAGCTAGATGTTGCTGGGGCTGCTGTGAGCCAATCATCAGCTGGCAGTCGGAAAGAGCGGGGAAAAAGCTCAATGAGCATCTCCAATGAGCATCACCACAGAGCAGCCAATCAGCTAGATGTTGCTGCGGCCACTGTGAGCCAATAATCATCTGGCAGGGGAATTTTTCTGGGAGCTTGAAGTTTGATGGGGCCCCTTCAGCTGTGGCTCTCAACAAATTGGTGTCTCCTTTCTCTGTAGACAATTTAGCACATGTATTTTTATATGCACATATAAAATCCTACCTGTTATCACACGTACATTTTTGTGAGGTTGCTGACTAGGCAGATACAAGTTATGAGAAGAGATCACTCCTCCTAAATACTGTTGGAATTGAAAATTCAACCTATGGGTGTGCTCCCTAGTAGAACAACATTATACATAAATCCACACTTATGTTTGTACCAAGGCCTAAATGAAAAGTGAGCATGGATTACGAAAAACATCCATGCCCAGGTTGCCTAATGCTCTCAAATGTCAATCCAATTGGTGACTACATATTTGTTTCTTCCTAAGATTATATATTCAACATCAAGCCTGTTGAAAATGTCTAATCCTATCACTCAGTTTATACTTTGCCTGATTTCCTAAAGTCTCTATTATTATCTGATTTCCTTCATATTTTTCCTAGTTCATCATTGTGACTGACTCTTCACATTTTCTCACATTTACATTCATCTTTAGCCGAAACCCTATTGCTAAAGATCTTTTGGACCAAATCCTATATTCACTCTTCCGACTATCTTCCTAATCCTATCGACTATCCCTTTTTGAGTGGATGTTCTCTTCGATATTCAATCATCCAAGGTACAAGGAACTCTACCATTGTATATTCATTAATGTGAGACATCTGTGCAGATTATAATTCAAAGCTAAGTATCCCAGTCAAGGCCCCAAAGACCTTCTGGGCTTCAAATCTTACCTAGATTTCTGTATTCATACTTATATTACACTTTTATTCTCATGAATATTGCAAGTTCCCAATACCATAATTCATCCCGCAGAATGATTCCTAACCCAAATGGAACATGATATTAACCCTAACCATACACTGTTCCCTCAATCTAACTTTACGAAAGAGCAGGGACAGAGTTGGTCTTACAATACAGGAATGAAGGGGATCCTCCACCTGCTGAGAACCTCAAAGGTCAATAAAGAAATGATCCCTGGAGAAGATGTAGGCAGCTATGAAGGACCTGTGAGAGCAAAAGTCATATTCCATGGCAAACAACCTGGTCAGATGAAGGGATGTGTCTGAATCAACATTTCTCTTCTTAATGTATAGAAGATGGACCAAACCAGGCTTGAACTCTGGTGTGATTCCCCTTACAGACTGAGTTCTGGAACTGACATCAGAGAAATATTGCCATTAATTGTGTTAGGATTTTAGGAGGCAATGCATGAGAGTCACCCTTGGAAAGGAAACTGAGATTAAGGAACAGGGTGGCTTTCCACAGAGCACTGGGAATCTCAGCCAGGATATCACATGATTTTATTTTGAAAGACGTGGCAGCCATAATCGACAGTCAAAACACACATGGACCACACATTGTAGACTGCAATAGGCCTGGCTTCATGTGACGTATTGGCCACTTTTTGGGAAGCCTTGCCTGTGAGAGTTCTCCAGAATTTTCATTGAAATGAGCTTCCCCACCATTTAATGGTTCCTGAATGAATTGTAACCCACAGAGCCTTCAACATCTTCCTTGAAAAACGGCTAGATAAATTACATGAAATTTTTGAAATTCCCAAGACCAGGTGGCACTGGAGAACCTTTGGATGTCCTGTTGCTGATCATGAGTGTACCAGACAGTGTCTTCCTCCAGCTGAGAACCTCAAAGGTCCATGAAGAAATGATCCCCGGAAAAGATGTAGGCAGATATGAAGGACCGAAGTGAGCAAAAGTCATCTTCCATGGCAAAAACCTGGTCAGGATAAAGGGTAGTGTCTGAATAAGCCTCTCTTTTCTTAATGTAGAGAACATGGACAAAACCAGGCCTATGTGGAGAGCTGTTCCTGGGTGCCTATGGTTGATATAGCATTCTAACTTGTGAAAGTTTCACAGGAAGTAGGGGCAGCCTCCATCTCATGGGACCATTGGAATCAACTATTAGGACAAAGTGGTTGCCAAGGTAGTGGCCTCATTCAGTTTCTGAAGGAAGTGACCTCAAAGTGACCACACTTCCTTGGTAATGGAACTCTCTGAACATGGGATCCAGGAAGCCAGGCACCCAGAGCTAGTCCAAGTCCCAGTCCCAGTGGTCTCACTTATTTGGATTTACCAAGGACAGATTCACTATTTCTTGGTAACTACTGATGTTAGGATGGCCAAATGTGAGGAAATCTTTGAAGAGGGGTCTTTCCTGAGAAAGCAGGTAGTGGCTCACTGCTGACTCTTGACAACTTTACAGAGTTTGACAAGGATACCAGTTCTGAGACAGAACAGGTCATTTCGGGGGAACATAGTGTGGCCCACCAGTCAGAGGACACTCCAGATTGTCATAGACCTAGTTGCGGGAAGGAGGTGACTTTGAGGGTGTGGGTGTGGGTTTGTGGTTTTGTCTCATGTTCTGAGAATAGGTAGAAATGGTGGTTTGTTAGGTTTGGAGTGAATAACTTCTAGTAAGTCTTTTGACAAGGTGAGTGTTTCTAAGTCTGTGTATCCTACTGAGTCCGTGGTTGTAGATATTAGAAAAGAGAATGCATCAATGGATTTGTCCTGTCTAGTAGAAAGCTTCCCAGCATTCATCCTGCCTAACTTGTGAATGGACTGTGGCTTGCCTTATGGATGGGCAACACCTGCTATCTTCCTAAGATCCTGTTTTCTTCCTGAATTCTGGCCAATCTCCACAATAGGCTCATGGATTTGTGTCCATGACATGTACCAAATTCAAACACTGTGACATGGCTATGTACTGGATACCTGAAGGGAATGGCAAGCATCTCAGAAAACTCAGATATCAGTGTGACCAGGAAAGTCTCAGTGGAGAAACCCTGTTTTGGGCTTTTTCTTACCTATTGTTCTGTTGCTCTGAATGTCAGGAAGGTCTTTGCCTCAGGCCACCCCTTTGTGAAGCCTGAAGAAAACAGTTTTCAAATGGAAATGAATGGGCATCACCTGTGGCTCTTTGCTTAATTGCTTTGGAAAGGGATGTGTCTGAATCAGCCTCTTGGCCCTATGTGAGGTGTGGCTTACATTCTCAGGACCTGATGGATCTAAAGAAAGATCCCATGTGTGCATCGAAAACCAAAATGGCAAAAAGATCAGTAATTGTGGATTAAGTCTCTTGCCTTTCACTCTTAGGTTCCTGACTTCCATCAAGTGAGCATAGGGTTCCATTTGGTCAAATAAGTTCTTCAAAGCCCTGCAGAGGCTAGACCATGGTGCTTGGTTTTTCTCATGACTCCAATTTACACAAAGAATCTATACAGCACAGTCAGAAAGCCTAACATTGGAGAAACAGAGCAGTATTAAGGGCAGGCCTATTTGATCACTCCTGGTTTACAGGAAGGGTATCCAGGCCTCCCTGACTTTAGGCAAATGAAGGTCAAGGGAGATTACATGGACAATGTCTTTTGCTGCGCGTCTCATTGAAACCTCCAGCCAGAAGTTTTGATGAGTGTCTATATGGAAAAAGATGAGGGCCATGTGGGAGTGTTTTGGTTTCAAATGTGGTCATTGTGTCACAGTTGGAAGAGATGAGAGCGTCCACTTGGTCTTGAAATGTGCTTTGTGTCAAAAGACACATGGACCTCACATTGTAGACCTCAATGGCCCTGGCTTCATGTGCCCTTTTGGCCACTCTTTGGGAAGCCTTGCCTGTGAGAGTTCTCGAGAGCTTTCATTGAAATGAGCTTTCTCACCATTGAATGGTTCCTGAATGAATTGAAACCCACAGTGCCTTCAACTTCATCCTTGAAAAATGGCTAGATAAATACCATGATATTTTTGAAATTCCCATGATCAGGTGGCACTGGAGAACCATTGGATGTCCTGTTGCTGATCATGAGTGTACCAGACAGTGCCTTGATTTACTGGGTTTCATGAAAATGGTGTAGAACAGAGATGCCAGTAAGTTGGAGCCTAATGAATAGTGGGCCTAGAGCAGTGGTGTGCAGGTGTGTGATAAAACATCTGTGGTGGGGCAATGTGGATCTTCCATTGGCTTCAAATGGCTTGTGACTGACATGGTGAAGCCAGCAGATCATTCTATGTAAAGGCATCTTTTTATATGGAGAGTTTTCAGGACAATGTTCAGAATCAGTTTGCTATCGTCAAGGGGAAACGCTATGAGGGATAGAAGCCTGGATGGTGCATTCTCCTGCAGACCCTGAATTATCACACGTGATGTGAGGATGGCCAAATGCCAGGAAAGCTCTGAAGGGCTGCCTTTCCTGAGAAATCAGGTAGTGGCTCACCAGTGGTTCCTGACCACTTCATAGAGGTGGCCAAGGAGACCAGATCTGAGACAGGACAGGCAATTTCAGAGGATCAGAGTGTGGCCCACAAGTCAGAGGTCACCCTGATAGTCACAGACATACTTGGGGAAAGAGGTGCCTTTGTGGGTGTGGGTGTGGGTTTGTGGTTTTGTCTCATGTTCTGAGAATAGGTAGGAAAGGCAGTTTTTTAGTTTGGAATGAAATGTTTCTAGTAAGTCCTTTGACAAGGAGAGTGTTTTTATGTCTGTGTATCTCACTGTGTCCATGGTTGTATACATTAGAAAAGAGAATGCATCAATGGATGTGTCCTGTCTTGTAGAAAGCTTCCCAGCATTCATCATGCCCAATTTATGCATGGACTATGGCTTGCCTTATCGATGGGCAACACCTGCTATCTTCCTAGGTTCCTGTTTCCTTCCTGAATTCTCGCCACTTTCCAGAACAGGCTCATGGTTTTGTGTCCAAGATATGTACCACCTCCAAGCTCTGTGACATGGCAATGTCCTGGATAGCTGAAGGGAATGGCGAGCATCTCACAAAACTCAGATATCAGTGTGACCAGGAAAGGCTCAGTGGAAAAATCCTGCTTTTGGCCTTGTTCTTACCTATTGTTCTGTTGCCCTGAATGTCAGGAAGGGCTTTGCCTCAGGCCACCCCTTTGTGAAGCCTGAAGAAAACAGTTTTCAAATGGAAATGAATGGACATCACCTGTGGCTTTTTGCTTAATTGCTTTGGAAAGGGATGTGTCTGAATCAGCCTCTTGGCCCTGTGTGAGGCTTTGGCTTAGATTCTCAGCACCTGATGGATGTAAAGAGAGATCCCATGTGTGCATCCAAAACCAAAATGGCCAAAATAGCAGTCATTGTGGATGAAGTCTCTCCCCTTCCTTTGTAAGGTTCTTGAACTCCATCAAGTGAGAATAGGGATCCGTTGGGTCAAAAGGGTTCTTCAACGACCTGCAGAGGTGCTTGTGTTTTCTCGTGACTCCAAATAGCATAAAAATATATACTTGACAGTCAGTTTTCCTCAAATTGGAGAAGCATAGCAGTATAAACATCTAGCATATTTGATCGCTCCTGGTTCACAAGAAGGGTGTCCAGACCACCCTGACTTTAGGCCAATGAGGGGCAAGGGAGTTATTTTGGACACTGTCTTGGACTTCTCCCATCATGGAAACCTCCAGCCAGAGGTTATGATTAGTGTCTATATGGAGGAAGATGAGGTCCATGTGGGAGTGTTTTGGTTTGAATTGTGGTCATGTGTGTGGTGGTTGGAAGAGATAACTGGGTCCACCTGGGCTTGAACTCTGGTGCGATTCTCCTTACAGACTGAGTTTTGGAACTGACTTCAGAGAAGTATTGAAATGAATTTTGTTGGGATTTTAGGATGCCACGCATGAGAATCACCCTTGGAAACTGAGATCTAGGCCCAGGGTGGCTTTCCACAGAGCCCTGGGAATCTCAGCCAGGATATCACATGATTTTATTCTGAAAGACTTGGCATTCATAGTTGAGAGTCACAACACCCATGGACGTCACATTGTATACCACAATGGGGCTAGCTTCATGTGACCTTTTGGCCACTATTTGGGAAGCCTTGACTGTGAGAGTTCTCCAGAGAATTTATTGAAATGAGTTTCCTCACCATTAAATGGTTCCAAAATGAATTGAAACCCACAGTGCCTCCAACTTCACCATTGAAAAATGGGTAGATAAATCCAATTAAATTTTTGAAATTCGCATGACCAGGTGGCAATGGAGAAACTTTGGATGTCCAGTTGATGATCGTGAGTGTACCACACAGTGCCTTGATTCACTGGGTTTCATGAAAATGGTGTAGAACAGAGATTCCAGGAAGTTGGAACCTGCTGAGTAGTTGGCCTAGAGCAGTGGTGGGCAGGTGTGTGGTAAAACATCTGTTGTGGGTCCATGTGGATCTGACATTGGCTTCCAAATGGCTTGTAACTGACATGGTGCAGCCAGCAGACCCTTCCATGTAAAGGCATCCTATTATATGGAGATTTTTTTGGGCAATATTCAGAATCAGGTTGCTATGGACAAGGGGGCAAGCTATGTGGGATAGAAGCCTGGTTGGTGCATTCTCCTGCAGACCCTGACCCACCACACCTGACATCATTGCCTCCAGCACGGTGTTCCAGTTGAACTCCTTGTATTTCATGAAGCAAATGCCAAATTTCCAGTGCAGCAGCGAGATATACCACGAAAAGTGGAAGATCACCAAATGGCTTCACAGTCTACATGGGAAGACACTTAGCCTCCAGTGGCCACAGTTTACCTACAAAGAGAGAATTCAGCACTGCTGCCTCATGTTCATTGGAAAATAAGAAACCATGTCCTCCAGGTCACGTAGATGTAGACACAGCTTTGATGGTCTCACTAGAAAAAAGCTAAAGCTCCTCACAACAACATATATTTCAAGTGCCGTACCTCAGAGGCAGTTTCTCAAGAAGTATTTAGAACAGCAGAGCTCCATGTTTGTGGAGTGTTTACCCTGTCCCATACTTTTGGAAACTCCTGCACCACTTCTAAGGTTGTGAACTCCTGAGCATATTCCATTCTAGATATGTATTCACAGATTTTCTAACTCTTTTCCTCTAATTGTGTCTTATTTGGGGCGAAGGTAATGTCAAGGAATTGTTTTGGATGAGACTGGGATCATTTTTGTTTAGCACATATTTGCATACACATTAGATACATTTTCCTATTTTACATTTGAAATAATGAATCCCTGACACTAACACATACTCTACTAGTATCTGAATACTAATCCTAATATGATGGAGAAAAATAACCCAAACAGAATACAAATACAAGCAGTTAAAATGAGGCATGTTGTACACTTGGAATTGCCTTTTGCATTATATAGGGTAGGAGTTATAAATCTAGTCAATTTTTTGTTGAAATAGATCTACATGTGTTTTTAAAGTTAACAAATATGTGAATTCCTGTTTCCCTTTCTCTGTAGTCTATTCAGCACATGTATTTTTATATGCACATATAGACGCCTACCTGATATCACACGTACATTCTTGTGAGTTACATGACTTGGCAGATACAAAGTGTGAGAAGAGATCACTCTTCCTAAATGCTGGTGGAACTGAAAATTCAACCCAGGGGTGAGCTTCCTAGTTGAAAAAAGTTATACATCAATCCATATTCAGTAAAATGAATATTTTTGGATCTGTGGATGATATATATTTAATGGTGTAATTCGATTGGCATATATATTCCTAAATTTTAAAGTCTGTGTGGTTGTTGTATATATATAGATAGATAGATATAGATAGATATAGGTATAGATATAGATATAGACATAGATATAGTTATATAGATATAGATATAGATATATAGATATATATATATATAGATGTATAGATACATATACTCTCCAGATGTTTCAAAATATTAAATATATGTGTCTTATTATACACTCCATAAATTCATTCATGTTCATGTATGTGGATTTATAATTAACTTTTCACAAGATAATTCTCAGAAATATTCATTCACCTGAAATACATATTTTTTTCCTAGTACTGAAAACTAACTTCATTGAATGCTGCATATAACTCCTAATATTTCTACGGTAACTGACCCAGTTTAACATCAATGCAAGTAGATTCTTATGGGACATGATATGTATTTTGAAGTTCGTTTACATTCAACACTGGTACATTACTATTTCTTAAGTATTTGCACATTATAGTATATATATTTCATCCACAAGTTCACAAATTTATAGGCATTAATTTCACTTTCAATCACTTCCTGCTTCAAAAAACATGTATTCCTCCATGTTTCCTGACTGGTCTTTTCATGAAACTTCTTTCCAAACACATTATTTTTGATTTCCATAATCACTTTTGAAGAAAAACTCACACACTCTTCATGTAAAACCATAACACTAATATTACAATTAGAAGTGTAACTAGTTGTTATGAATGATTTTATATCAAGATATGATTTCTTATGTATTTTCAGTTATCAATTCAATCAATTATTTAAAGTGGAATCAGTTATATTGTTTATTAACTGTATGGTCTATTCATGCATTATCTCTATATTCATAGACAAGGGGTACACCTATTTTACCTTCAATACTAATTAATACATCTTCAAAATATTCCTAATAGAAATGGTGGAAGAAATACTCATGTCACGAGATCTACATATAAATTTTATCACAGTAATATTCTGGACAAAAAAAAAAAAACAAAAGTCACCCTTAAGATTGTACCAAAGCCTAAATGGAAACTGAGCATGGATTACTAAAAACTTCCATGTCCAGGTTGCCTAATGCTCTCAAATATCAATTCTATTGGTGACTACATATTTTTTTCTTCCTAAGATTATATATTCAACCTCAAGCCTGTTGAAAATGTGTAATCCTATCACTCATTTTATAGTTTGCCTGATTTAGTAATGTCTCTATTTATATCTGCTTTTCTACATATTTTCCCCTGTTCATTATTGTGACTGACACTTCATGTGTGCTGACATTTTAGTTCACTCTCTAACCGAAACCCTATTGCTTAAGAAGTTTTGGTCTAAATCCTTTACTCACCCTTCTTTCTAAACATACCGACCATCTTCCTATTTCTACCTACTATCCCATTTTGAGTAGATGTTCTCTTCGACATTAAATCATCCAAGGTACAAGGTCCTGTGCCATTGTACATCGATTTATCTGAGACATTTGTGCAGAACATAATTCAAAGCTAAGCATGCCAATTAAGGGTGCAATGCCCTCCTGGGATTCATATCTTCCCTGGATTTCTGTTTTTATACTTATATTTCACCTATATATTCTTGTAAATATCATAGTTTTCCAATACCATTATTCGTCGTGCAGAAAGATTCCTAACCCAAATTAAGCATGTTATTAACCCTAACCATACACTGTTCCCTCAATCTAACTTTACAGAAGAGCAGGGACAGAGTTGGTCTTACAATACATGAATGTAGGGGATCTTCCACCTGTTGAGAACATCAAAGGTCCATGCAGAAATGATCCCTTGAGAAGATGTAGGCAGCTCTGAAAGACCTGAGAGAGAAAAGTCATCTTCTATGGCAAACAACCTTGTCAGCATGAAGGGATGTGTATGAATCAGCCTCTCTCTTCTTAATGTAGAGAAGATGGTCCAAACCAGTCCTAGGTGGAGAGCTGTTCCCGGGTGCCCATGGTTTATATACCATTCTAACTTGTGAAAATTTCACAGGAAGTAGGGGCAGCCTCCATATCATGGGACTCTTGAAAGCAACTGTTAGGACAAAGTGGTTGCCAAGGCAGTGACCTCATTCAGTTCCTGAAGCATTGACCTACCTCACTTCCTTGGTGATGGAAGTCTCTGATCTTGGGATCCAGGAAGCCAGGCACCCGGAGCCAGTCCAGTCTCAGTCCCAGGGGTTTAACTTGTTTGGATTTACCAAGGAGAGTGTTAGTCTTTCTTGGTACCTTAAGATACGAGAATGGCCAAATACCAGGAGAGCACTGAATAGGGGCCTTTCCTGAGAAAGTAGGTAGTGGTTGACCACTGGCTCCTGAAAATTTCACAGAGTTGGTAAAGAAGAGCAGATCTGAGACAAGACAGGCCATTTTGGGAAAACATACTATGGCCCACCAGTCAGAAGACACTCTGGATAGTCACAGAGTTTCGTGGGGGAAGGAGGTGCCTTTGTAGGTGTGGGTGTAATTTTGCAGAAAAGAAGAAGGTAGGAAGAAGAAGTCCTTAGGCGCCATGTTGGGTTTTTTTCTCTGGGGTATGGCTGCCGTTTATACTTTTCCCAACATTCCTCCCTTTTTGTTTTCTTAGGAAGTGTGTTGTCGCTGGTCAGATCCGGCTGCTTCCTGCTGTTTGGGGGCGCTGTTTGGCCTAGAAAAGGAAGTGGAGGAATTCTTGAGGGGCAGGTCTGGGGATATCATGGCAGCCAGAAAGAAAACCCAGTGGCTACAGACAGCTACTTCCATAGTGGTGAAGTCTATGAAAGTTCCCTGAAGCCACAAGTTGTTGATGGCATGGAACCAGTCCTCGATGGAGGAGATTGTTGGTATCAGTCACTTGTAGTGTTACAGAGACTCTGGGAAATACTGGAAGCGTTGCCTGGACATGGCGTCACCAGCACCTGAAGAAGATCATAGCGAATAAAAACAGAATTAAGATAAAAAATAAAGCAAAGTTCAATTTTTGGCAGAAGTTCCCTGTTGGTGGATTGACAGAGAAGAGGCCAACGGCCATGAGGATGCTTAGAAGGACATAAAGACTCATTAATTCAGCATGGTAGATTAAGAGGTTCTCCGAGCTCATTGTTTCCCGCTGTCTGATGTCCGTTGCATTCCATCATGCCTGTTAGTGAGCTTCAGCACTGAGTGAACTGTTCTCTTGGAGATGTTGGTGGTTCATCACTCATCAGAGGCTGGTAGTGCCTAAGCAACAGCTGGTTGAAAGTTTGAATAGAAATTTTTTGCAGTTGGGTTTGAAGGAAGTTCATTATGTAGGGCAAGAGAGCACAAAAAAGGAGCATCCCAATAAGGGGCCCCAAGATAGGTATTAAGTACATGGCAAGAGAGGATTGGAAGAACCCCTTTATGGGATTGGAGGAAATAGGTTTGAGAAATTGGGTGGATAATTCCTGCAATTTAACAACATTTTTTCTATTAGCCCAGATTCATTAACATAATAGCAACATTCCTCTCTGAGGAACAGGCAAGTACCCCCTTTTTCTGCAATGAGAATATCAATTGCCCTTTGGTTCTGTAAAGCCACTTGTGCCAATGAAGTAACCTGCCACTGCAAGGAGCCCAGAGACTCAGCAGTGGTATAGAGTGCTTCCTGCAGTTTTTGTTGCAGGTCATTGGATGCCCATGGAGCAATATCTATAGCTCCACCAGAGAGTCCAAGACTCGCCACTGAGGTTGTTAAAGTGAGGCCTACCAGAACCGGCAGAAAGACTGCCCTACGGGTGCGGGAAGGTAGGGCCAACTGTCGGAATTCCGTGGGAGTATACAAAGACAGCTGAGGAACTACAGTAACCAAGAAAGAGGTGCCAGAGACATTGATCGTTGAGGTACTTAAAAACCCGTTACACCAGAGAATATGTCCAGGTTGCATAAACGCAGGGCTCTATGGGGTGCTATGGCTCAAGGAACAAATGGGTAAAGGATTCATTATTGTCAGATGGAAACAGATGAAATGAAATGAAGTATTGGTGGAATAACTTTCCCACAGTGGATACGTGTCACATGTAGGGGTTTTCCTATCTTAGAGAAATTGTAGGTTTTTGCTGAAATATTTTCTGCTGCTAATGGGACGGCTGATAGAAGTGGACGACTAAGTGAAGAAAAGAGAAAGCACTGAGAAGTAGGCAGTGAAAGAGGGGTGGAGTTTAATAATCGAAGAGTTTGGTGTAGCAAATTGAGCCATGAGAGAGGGGGACCTGAGGGGGTTGAAGGCTCTGAATCCTCTTTGGATGAGCTATGGATAAGATCTCGAAGTTTTGATTCTGACTCCTTAATGTGTTCAACTAACTGGATGGTTGTCTTAGGTGGCGTAATCAGGGTGCGGCCAACAGTCATCCACTCTGTGGGTCTGGCTGAGGTTGTCCGAGCATAGACAGCAAACTCAACATAGTCCCAACGTTTGGCCTTGGGGTGAGGTATATCTAAAGTATACCATCCATTGTTATCAGATGAAGAGCCTTTATGCCACTTTAGGTAACTAGAAGTCCACCCTTCAGGGTAACCAAGTGAGTGGTAAGAATAGCTACCACATTCATCATAGAACCTGCATGACCTATAGGGGCACCCATTATATATCTCAGGCCACCAATGACAATAGTCTTTGGTTTGATCAAAAAGGAAGCAAATGAAAGGCCAGCTCCAGCTACCAGGGATGAAGGTCCTTGAAAGTAACAATTTTAGGGAAATAGAGGTGCAGTTGTGGATGAAGCAAGTAGTTGCATCCACTGCGAGGACCTTCTGCATCCCATGTTCTGAGTATCGTTCCCGAAGAGTGAATAAATACATGGTAGGAGAGGAGGGTAAAGACCAGTCCCAACAGAGCACAGAAAATAAGCAGAGCACAAAAAACAAGCAGAGAGAGAAGACAAGGCTGTTGGGAGAGCTCATTGTGCCTTCTTTAAGAGGAATTGGGCTGAGGATAACACCATGTTAGCAGCAACTTAAATGGGCGAGATGGGTGTGGAGAGCAGGAGTAAAGGGGAGGTTCAAGAGGTGATTCTTGGAGTTCCTCTGGGGTGGTCCTGTCGTCAGCATGTGGAGACTCCTGGTGATATGGCTTCAACCTAGAAATGTGAATCCAGGGAGTGAGACGGTTGTCTGGTAAGGAGAGTTTGGCGGCGGTGGGGGTACAGAGAATGATAGGATAGGGTCTTTCCCATTTTGGAGAAAGAGGCCCTTTCTCCTCTAGGGTATTATAATAGACTAGACTCCCAGGTGTTAAGGGAGGAGTGTTTGGATAGGAGACTGGGTCTGGAAGAAGGCAGTCCTGATATTTCCAGAGTTCTGAGCGGAGATGAAACAAGACAGGCAAAGACAAATCTCGGGTGAGAGGTTCTTGTGAAATGACCAACCCTGGGGGTATAATAGGTCTTTCATCATTATCTCAAAAGTAAAGATGGTTTCATAGGGAGAGCTCTGATTCGAAGCAAAGCCAAGGGAAGGAGTTTGACCCAGTCTAAGTTTAATTCCATTGTCAATTTGGTAAGGACTTCCTTTAGAGTATGATTTATCCTTTCCACTTTCCCTGAAGCCTGGGGGTAATATAGACAGTGGAGATGCCACTTGAAGGAGAGAGCTTGAGAGACCTTTTGTGTGATCCTAGAAATAAACTCAGGACCATTGTCAGATTGTAGGGAAGTGGGCATACCAAACCTGGGGATGATGTCTGTCAGAAAGATTGAAGCTACAGTGGAAGCCTTTTCTTTGGAAGTGGGAAATGCCTCAACCCAACCAGAGAAAGTGACCACGAAAACAAGGAGGTATTTACTGTGCCGTACTGTGGGCATGTTGGTGAAGTCTACCTGCCAGGCAGCAGCGGGAATGTGTCCCCAGGCTTGGTGGGAAGGGACAGGTTTGGGCCTTAAAGGAGTATGAGGGTTGGTCCACTTACAGATCTGACAATTAGAGGCTATATTATGTAGCATGGCTTTGTCAGAGGGAGTGAGGGAGAAGAAGCTCTGTAAAAACAGGGTCAAAGACTGAGAATTGGAATGGAATAGAGTATGAAGGAACTTGAAAAGATCCTTGTTCTTACTGGAAGAAGTAGTGTCTTCAGATGAGCTGTCTAAAGTGGTCATTATATGTCCCCCAGGGGGGTCATAATTGGTAGTGGTAGCAGCCATTCGTGCCTCCTGGTCAGCTTTGGCATTGCCCTCAGTGATAAGAGAGCCGTCCTTCTGATAGAACCTACAATGGAAAACTCCCAACTAGTTGGTAAGTGGGAGGCCTCTATCAGATTGGTTATTAGAGCCGAATTAGTGATTGCATTACCTTTGGTGGTAAGTGGGCCTCGCTCCTTCCATATTGCAGCATGGGATAATAAGATATGGAAGACATATTTTGAGTCAGTATAAAGGGTGAGGGATTTGCCTTGTGCTAGAAGGTAGGCAAGAGTGGTTTCTATAAGTTCAGCCTGCTGGTTGGTAGTTCCTGAAAGCAGAGCTTTGGCCTCTATAATCTCAGTGGCTCAAACTACAGCATATCCAGAGTAATGAGTGCCATTCTGCCTAAAGGAACTGCCGTCAGTGAACCAGATAAGGTCAGGCTTAGTGAGTGGTCCCTCAGAAATGGAAGAATGACAGGGGAGAAAATCATCTGAGGTTTCTAAGCAATAATGAGTTGGTATGTTAGACGAGGGAGTCATTGGAGCAGTGAGGCAGGGTTTAGTAAAGAGCAGGGGAGAAAAGTAATATTAGGGTTTTCCAAAAAGGAAGTGAGGAGCTACAGAACTCTGGATGGTTGAAGGGTTTGAAGGCTCTTATAAGTTAAAAGATTCTTCAAGTGATGTGGGGAGTGGATAGTTAAAGGGGCCAAAAAAGTCAGCTTAGAGGCTTCTTTGTGTATAACTTGTCCAGCAGCCAGAGCTCTTAAGCAAGGGGCCCACCCACGGATGGTAGGGTCTAGTTCCTTGAACAAATATGCCACAGTTGCAAACGTAAGCCCAAAGTTTTGACCTAAGACCCCAAATGCTTGCCCCCCATTTTCATGGACATATAGATGAAATGGTCTTGAGAAATCAGGAAGGTGAAGGGCAGGTGCCTTTAAGAAGAGTTGCTGAAGCCTGCGGAATTGGTAGTTGGGGGAGGAGGCAAGAGATTCACTAGGGGGTCCCTTTGCTAGGTCATACAGGGGTTTGGCTAGAAGAGAATAATTTGGGATCCAGGCCCTAAAATATCCTACTAGTCCTAGGAATGATAGTAATTTGGCTTTTGTATGGGGCACTGGAAGACAGAGAGGAGTTGCCTCTTATCCAGTGTTATTTCCTTTCTACCAGGTGTAAGGTGAAAACCAAGATAGGTGACAGAAAACTGGGAAACCTGGGCCTTGTGGGGAGACACCCTATATCCCTTGTCTGCTAGGAAATTAAGAAGCTGTGTGGTGTGGGATTGAGAATGTTCCCAGGAGGGACTACATAGAAGAAGGTCATCGACATATTGAAGATAGTAGAGTCAGGACAGGTCGGGTGAAATGATGTGAGGTCCTGGGCAAGAAATTGGCCAAAGAGATGGGGGCTATCCCTTAATCCCTGTGGGAGGACAGTCCATGTAAGCTGACGAGAATGGCGGGTATGAGGGTCAGTCGACGTAAAAGCAAAGATATCCTGAGATTCTGAGGACGAGGGAATAGAATAGAATGCATCTTTTAAATCTAGGACCGAGAAGTGGGTAGTAGTGGCAGGGATCTGAGAGAGGAGGGTGTAAGGGTTGGGCACTTGTGGGTGGATGGGAACCACAAAGGAGTTGACAAGGCGAAGTCTTGAACCCGCCTGTAGGACCCATTAGGTTTCTTAACTGCCAGAATGGGTGTATTGAAAGGAGAGTGTGTAGGCCTAAGATACCCCTTTCATAATAAATACTGGATGATGGGTTCTAATCTAAGGAGGGCTGTGGTTGTGAGTGGATATTGTGGTTGACTAATATATCTTGAAGGGTCCCGTAAGAAAATATGAATAGGATTGCATTTAGCCATAGAGTGTGTAGTTGTGTCCCAAACATCAGGGTTAACTGGTTTAGATAGTCGTGGGAGAGTGCATGAAGGAGGTGTATCTGCCCCTAGGAACATCATGAGGAAATGAGAGGTAGGAGAGGTGTGGGGTGATATGTGAATGGTGACTTTTAATATTGAGAGTATGTCCCTTCCCAGAAGGGGAATGGGGCAATGGCTCATAATGAGAAAGGAGTGTGTGAAGGACAAAAGGGATCCCTGCATATAACATGATAAGGGGGGGGGGGAGTTTTTAGAGGGAAAATCTGTTTACCTCCAACCCCGACAATAGGAGTTTATGAGGGTGTGGAAGGACCCCAATACTCCCTCAAGACCCAAAAAGTGGCAAAAGTATCCAAGAGGAAAGTAATGAAGCGTCCATCCACAAGGAAGGTGACCCTAGGCTCTTGCTTCTTGATGGTAATAGTCGAAGGGAAGGCCCAGGGCTCCATCAATCCTCCTCTGCCAAGCCCAGGAGAGGCTGGGGTTGCCGGGCAGCTGACCAACCTTCCTTCCAGGTTGTTGGGCAGTCTGCCCCCCAGTGTCCCCTTTGATGGCATTTTGGGCAGGGGTTGGAGGGTGTCCTCAGTGAAGGACAATCCCTGGCCCAATGTCCCTCCCTATCACATTTGAAGCAAGCTCCAGGGGGTGTCTTATTGGGACGGCATGGTGATGGCCTTCTCTGAATGAGCTGGGGCAACATTTGGAATTTGGCATTTACAGCCCTCTGCCTACAGCGTTCACTTTCATCCTCTCTACCATGAAAAACCTTGAAAGCAACAGTGAAAATTTTGGTCTGAGGAGTAGCAGGGCCCTGTTCAAGCATTTTAAGCTTGGCTTTAATGTCAGGGTAGCTTTGGGCCAGAAAATATGTCATTACGACATGATGGCCATCAGGGGTTTCTGGGTCGAGGTTTGTGTACTGTTGAAGGGCCTTGGTTAGTCTATCCAGGAATTCTGAAGGTGTTTCCTCTTTCTTTTGAATGACCTCCTGCACCTTTTGAAAGTTAACAGCCTTGCGAATGGCCTTTTTCAGGCCCGCCAAGAGGCAGGATGTAAAAATGTCACGAGACTGTAAGCCTTCAGGGGTGTTGTAATCCTATAGGGGATCCTGCTCTGGGACAGCATGAGGGCCCGTGGGGTTGTTAGGATTGGTCCTATGATTTTCATCAGCATGGGCTTGGGCTAGCTCCCAGACCCGTCGCCTTTCCTTGGGGAGAAGTGCATTGGCCAAGAGCATGTAGATGTCATGATGAGTGAGGCTATATGCTTGCAGGACCCATTGAAACTCCCGAATGTAAGTGGTGGGGTCAGTGGTGAATGAGCCTAAATTCCTCTCTAGCTGAGTAATGTCCAGCATGGAGAAAGGCACGTGGACTCTAATGACACCCTCTGGACCAGCTACCTAACGAAGGGGTGCAATTGTCTTGGGGGTGGGAAGGAGTCCCTTAGACCTAGTAACAGGAGGACTGAAAGAGGCAGGCAGTGGACAGGAAGGAGAGGGAGGGAAAGGGAGTATCTCTGAGGAGGAGGAGGAGGTGGAGTAGGCAGAAGAGGGCGGAGGGGAGGGGGATGAAACAGAAGGCTGATGATCCATTGAATCAGGCAGAGGAAGAGGAGGGTATAGCGGGAGAGAAGGGGCAGATGGGGCTGGGGGATATGGTGGGGGTTCATCTGCTGGGTTGAATGAGGAAGAATCTGCGAAGTCAGGAGTAGAAGTAGGGGATGAGAGGGGTTTGCAAGCAAGGAGGACCTGAGAGGGAGGGCAGGAGGATCAGAGAGCAGGGTGCTGTGAGAGAAGGCTAAAACCGTCAACACAGGGAATCTCCATCCACTTTTTCAGACGTTGGCAGTAGTTAAAAAGGTCCCGGAGGAGGTTTGGATCTAAGGAGCCTTCTGAAGGCCAATGATTGCCATTATCCAGTGGATATGTAGGCCAATCATGGGTACAGCATTTGATTAGAAGTTTGGGTTGATGTCTGGTGTGAGGGAGAGTGTGGCCAGATTTTTAATTAAACATTTGAGAGGTGAGGCTTCAGGTACAGACGAAGAGATGCCCATAGTCACAGGGAGAGATGGAAGAGAGAGAAAGAGAGAGAGAGAGAGAGAGAGAGAGAGAGAGAGAGAGAGAGAATAAGAGTAAGCGAGAAAGACAAAGAGAAAACCCGGGCTGGAATGGCTTCCAGGAAGCTCAGGGTGAACGGGGGTCAGGTGGGCATCCCCAAAATGACCAGCCATCGCAAGAAAATACAGAGGGCACTACCTGGTTGTCACCAGTGAAGTGCAATCTGTGAGACCCAATGGGGTTGGAGCTATGGGCAACCTGAAGTCAGGAAAGTTTTCGACCGCAGCGGAAGTATCCAGTAATGAAAACAGAACTCTGGCTCTGGCAGAATGCAGTTCCAGGCCGGGAGTTCAGTTTTCCCCGAGCAGAGAGGCAGCTTCAGCCAGACACAGAAGCCCCGCAGGAAACAGCAACTTTAGCCAGGAGCGGCAGCGGCAGTGGAGGAGGAAAAACCACAGAGCCTCTCCTGTAAACTCAGAAGCCTCACGCCCCAAAGGGAAACGGATCACCAGAGGGTCCACTGCACCAGTAAAGGTCTTAGTGGGAGGAATTCCCTCCCCCCTACTGGGCGTCTGGAGTGTGCTGGAGGATCACAGTCACAAAACCAGCGGTAGACCAAAGGGAGTTGGCGAGCCAGGGTCAGGGGAGGCTTACCTACATCAGATCAGTGGTGAGTGCAGGAAGCCAGTGTCTGAAAAGAGTGGACCAGTGCGGAGTGTCTCTGCGGAGCGGGGGATGGGGCTCTTGTTGGAAAGAGCTCACCCGTATCCTTACACGGGGCACCAGAATGAAAGAACTCCCCACGCAAAGACACTTCACCGGGAGAATTCCAATTTCATTGCAAATAGCCGTGTGCTAATATAGAACTAAGGGGGAGATGGAAGGGCTTAGATAAATGGCAGGCAACCCGTTTATTGGCAAGGTCTTTCAGATATCAGCTCCAGAGCCCTGGAATCAGTCAGTTCTTATTGGGGCTCAGGTTCCCCACCAGCAAGATTTGAAAATGGCGCCGGCGGGAGAGTTCACACCAGCGGGAAATTTTTGCGCCACTGCAGAAAAGAAGAAGGTAGGAAGAAGAAGTCCTTAGGCGCCATGTTGGGGAATTTCTCTGGGGTATGGCTGACGTTTATACTTTTCCCAACAATGAGTATACCAGACAGTGACTTGATTGACTGGTTTTCATGAAAATGGTGTTTAACAGAGATTCCAGAAAGTAGCATCCTGCTTAGTAGGGGGCCTAGAGCAATGGTGGGTGCACCTGATGGATCTAAAGAAAGATCCCATGTGTGCATCCAAAACCAAAATGTCCAAAAGAGCAGTCATTGTGGATTAAGTCCTTAGCCTACCTCTGTAAGGTTCCTGACCTCCATCAAGTGAGAATAGGGATCCTTTGGGTCAAATGAGTTCTTCAAAGCCCTGCAGGGGCTAGTGCATAGGTTCTTGGGTTTTCTCTTGACTAAATTTTACACAAAGAATCTATACCCTACAGTCAGTATGCCGCAAATTGGAGAAGCAGAGCAGTATTAATGGCAGGCCTCTTGGATCAGTCCTGGTTCACAGGAACGGTGTCCAGAAAACCCTGACTTTGACAAATGAGGGCCAAGGAAGATTATTTTGACACTGTCTTGGGCTGAGCACTTTATGGAAACTTCCAGCCAAGGTTATGATGAGTGTCTATATGGAAGAAGATGAGGGCCATGTGAGAGTATTTTAGTTTTAATTGTGGTCATTTTTGTGGTGGTTGGAAGAGATGACTGGGTCCACTGGGCTTGAATTCTGGTGTGATTCCCCTTAGAGACTGAGTTCTGGAACTGACCTCAGAGAAGTATTGCAATGAATTATGTTGGGATTTTAGGAGGCCACGCATGAGAGTCACCATTGGAAACTGAAATCTAGACCCAGGGTGGCTTTCCACAAAGAACTGGGAATCTCAGCCTGGATATCACATGATTTTATTCTGAAAGGCTGGCAGCCCTAGGTGAGAGTCAAAACACACAGGAACTCACATTGTAGACCTAAATGATCCAGGCTTCAAGTGACCTTTTGTCCACTTTTTGGAAAGCCTTGCCTGTGAGAGTTCTCCAGAATTTGCATTGAAATTAGCTTTCTCAACATTCAATGGTTTCTGAATAATTGAAAACCACAGGGCCTCCAACGTCATCCTTGAATAATGGCTAGATAAAAATCATAAAATTTTTGAAATTCCCATGACCAGGTGGCACTGGAGAACCTTTCCATGTCCTGTTGCTTATCATGAGTGTACCAGACAGTACCTTGATTGACAGGGTTACATGAAAATTGTTTAGAACAGGGATGCCAGTAAGTTGGAGCCTTCTAAGTAGTGGGCGTAGAGCAGTGGTGGGCAGGTGTGTGATAAAATATCTGTGGTGGGGCAATGTATATCTGCCATTGGCTTTCAAATGGCTTCTGACTGACATGGTGCAGCCAGCAGACCCTTATTTGTAATGGCATCTTGTTATACGGAGAGGTTTCAGGACCATGTTCAGAATCATGTTGCTATGGACAAGGGGGCAAGCTTTGTGGGATAGAAGCCTGGATGGTGCATTTTCTTGCAGACCCTGACCCACCACACTTGACATAACTCCCTACAGCACTGTGTCCCAGTTGAACTCCTTGTATTTCGTGAAGCAAATACCAAACTCCCAGTGCAGCAGCAGGAAACACCACATAAAGTGGAGGATGACCATTTGGCTTCACATTCCACATGGGGAGACACTAAGCCCCAGTGGCCACAGTTATCCTACAAAGAGAGACTTCAGCACTGCTGAAAAGTGTTCATTGGAAAATAAGAAACTATGTCCTCCAGGTCTCATAGATGCAGACCCAGCTTTGAGGGTCTCACTGCAAAGGAAGCTAATCTCCTGACAACAAAATGTATTTCAAGTGCACAACCTCAGTGGCAGTTTCTCAAATTTTTAGGCTGGCAGAGCTTTATGTTTGTGGAGTGTGTACCCTGTCCTTACTTTTAGAAACTCCTATACCACCTCCAGGTTTGTGCACTCCTGAGCATTTTCATTTCCAGAAATGTAATCACAGATTTTGTAACTCTTCTCCTCTAAATGTGTCTTACTTGGGGCGAAGGTAATGTCAAGGCATTGTTCTGGATGAGAGTGGGAAGAATTTTTGTAGCACATATTTGCATACATATTGGATTAATTTTCCTATTTTCCATTCGAATTTCTGAATACCTGAAACTAATGCATATTCTACTAGACTCTAACTACTAATCCTAATAAGATAGAGAAAAATAACCCAAACAGTATTTAAATACATGCAGTTCAGAGTTGGAATTGCCTTTTGCATGAGAAAGGGTAGGTGTTATAAATCTAGTCAATTTTTAATTGAAATAGTTCTCCATGGGTTTTAAAAGTTAACAAATATGTGAATTACTGTCTCCTTTTCTCTGGAGCCTATTCAGCACATGTATTTTTATATGCACAAATAGAATCCTACCTGGTATCACACGTACATTCTTGTGAGTTACATGACTTGGCAGATACAAAGTGTGAGAAGAGATCACTCTTCCTAAACGGTGTTGGAACTAAAAATTCAACCTATGGGTGAGCTTCCCAGTAGAACAAAACTATACATAAACCCATGTTCAGTAAAAAGTATATTTTTGGATCTTTATGATATATATTTCATGATGAATTTCTATTGGCATATATATTGCTAGTTTTTAATATCTGGTTGTGTGTGTGTGTGTGTGTGTGTGTATGTGTGTGTGTGTGTATACACACCCACACACACTCTCTCCAGATTTATCAAAATATGAAATATATGTGTCTTATTATACACTTCCTAAATTCATTCATATTCATATGTGTGGATTTATAATCAAAATTTCACAAGATTATCTCAGAAATATTCATCTACCTGAACTACATATTTGTTTCCTAGTACTGACAACTAACTTCAGTGAATGGTGCATACAAATCCTAATATTTCTACAGTAACTGATCCAGTAAAACATCAATGCAAGTAGATTCCTATGGGACATGATGTGTATTTTGACGTTCATTTTTATTCAACACTGGTACATGACTATTTCTTCAGTTTATGCACATCATAGGATATATATTTCATCCACAAGTTCACGAATTTATAGGCATTTTTTTCACTTTCAATCACTTCCTACTTCAGAACACATGTGTTTCTCCATGTTTCTTCGCTGGTCTTTTCATGAGACTTCTTTCCAAAGTCATTATTTTCGTTTTCCATAATCATTTTTGAACCAAAACTCACACACCCTTCATGATAAACCATAACACTAATATTTCCATTAGATGTATAACTGGTTGGAATGAAAGATTGTATATCAATATATGATTTCCTATATATTTTCAGATATCAATTCAATCCATTATTTAAAGTGGATCCAGTTATATTATTTATTTAAAGTATGGACTATTTGTGCATTATCTCTATATTCATAGACACAGGTTACACCTCTTTGTACCCCCAACACTAATTTATAAGTCTTCTAATTATTCCTCAAAGAAATGGTGGAAGAAATACTCTGGTCACCTGATCTACATATACATTTTATCACAGTAATATTCTGGACAAAAAAAGCAAAGATCACACTTAAGTTTCTACCAAAGCCTAAATGGAAACTGAGCAAGGATAACTAAAAGCATCCATGTTCATATTGCCTCATGCTATCAAATGTCAATCCAATTGGTAATTACATATTTGTTTCTTTCTAAGATTATATATTCAACCTCAACCCTATGGAAAATGTCTAATCCTATCACTCACTTTATCCTTTGCCTGATTTCCTAATGTCTCTATTGATATCTGCTTTCCGACATATTTTCCCCAGTTCATCATTGTGACTGACTTTTTACATGTGCTCACATTTAGATTCACTCTCTTTCCGAAACCCTAATGCTAAAGAACTTTTGGTCCAAATTCTATACTCATCTTCTTTCTAAACCTACCGACTATCTTCTTAATCCTACTGACTATGCCTTTTTGACTGGATGTTCTCTTCGACATTCAATCATCCAAGGTACAAGGTCCTATGCCATTGTATATTGATTTATCTGAAACATCTTTGCAGAACATAATTGAATGCTAAGTATCCCAATGAAGGGCCCAATGCCACTCTGGGCTTCAAATCTTACCTAGATTTCTGTTTTCATACTTATATTTCACCTATATATTCTTGTGAATATCGCAGGTTCCCAATACCATTATGCATCTTGCAGAATGATTCCTAACCCAAATTGAACCTGGTATAAACTCTATCCATACACAGTTTCCTCAATCTAACTTTACAAAAGAGCAGGGACAGAGTTGGTCTTATAATACAGAATGTAGGGGTCTTCCACCTGCTGAGAACCTCAAAGGTCCCTAAATAAATGATCCCTGGAGAAGATATAGTCATCTTCTATGGCAAACAACCTAGTCAGGAGGAAGGGACGTGTTTGAATCAGCCTCTCTCTTCTTAATGTAGAGAAGATGGACCAAACAAGACCTAGGTGGAGAGCTGTTCCTGGGTGCCTATGGATGATAAACGATTCTAACTTGTGAAAGTGTCACAGGAAGTAGGGGGAGCCTCCATATCATGGGACCCTTGGAAGCAACTGTTAGGACAAAGTGGTTGCCATGGCAGTGACCTCATTCAGTTCCTTAAGGAAGTGACCTCACCTCACCTCTTTGGTTATGGAACTGTCTGAACTTGGGATCCAGGAAGCCATGCACCCAGAGCCAGTCCCAGTAACAGTCCCTGTGGTCTCACTTGTTTGGATTTATCAAGGACAAAGTCAGTCTTTCTTGGTACCTACTGATGTGAGGATGGCAACATGCCAGGAGAGCTCTGGAGGGAGACATTTCCTGAGAAAGCAGGTAGTGGCTCACCGCTGTCTCTTGACAACTTCACAGAATTGGCCAAGGAGTCCAGACTTGAGACAGGACTGGCCATTCCGGAGGAACAGAGTATGGCCCACCAATCAGATGACACTCTGGATAATCACAGATCTACTTGTAGGAAATAGGTGCCTTTTTGGATGTGGGTGTGAGTTTGTGGTTTTGTCTCATGTTCTGAGAATAGGTAGGAAAGGCGGTTTGTTTGGTTTGGAGTGAACTGTTTCTAGTAAGTCCTTTGATAAGGTGAGTGTTTCTATGTGTGTGTATCCCACTGTGTCTGTGGTTGTAGACATTAGAAAAGAGAAAGCATCAATGGGGAAGGCGGGAAGTGATAGCAGCTACGTGGATCTGTGTATGAGGAAGGAGAGATGTAAAAGATTAATGGGAAAGGTGTTTGGGATTTTTCTAGCAAAAAAAACTTGAGCAGTAGAACAGATAGAGCAGAGGGGAAGACGGGAGTGAGTATCCCTAAGAGCCTGTGAGGGACTTTAAATTTCTTAGTAACCTGTTTTCAGTGATGACAAAGCAACTTTAAAAACTATTTTCGTTAAATCTTGGATAGTTGTCTGAGGGCACTTCTCACCTGGTTTGAGCTTTAGGTTAGCTGGTAAGAAGACCTGGTGGGACCCAGTGCGGGCACCGACAGGAGAAGAGAGGAGTGAGTGAGTGGGTGGAGGGGTGCCTCAGTACCTGCTACCTCAGCAAGGGGGCAATGGTGTGAGAACCGAGGTTTGGGTTATTCATCTAGTAATTGGAGGGGAGAAATCAGGTTGGTGACGTGGGAGTGACAGCAGAGTCTGGAGCAGAAGGCTGAGGGTGAGGATCTATTGGAGAAGCATAGTTCAGGATGTGAGCAAAGGAGGGAAAAAGCCTACACATAGGGGAATTTCCTTCCACCCTTTTGAGCACTTGTCGAAGTTGAAAAGGTCACGCAGAATATTAGGATCTAGAGACCCCTCTGGGGGCCATAGGTTTTGCTTGTCCAATTGGTAATACGGCAAATGCTGTGTACTGAATTTGGTGGGGAGTTTCGGTTCCAGCAGGCAGCCCCTGTATTCTCACATCCCCATGACTTACAGAAGAAGTCGGCTATTCCCCCACACAGCCGTCACTGTTTATGGCTTTGATAGTCTTCCGGGCAAACATACTAATCTAGGCTAGCCAACCTGCATCTGGCTCGCGTGTCCCTACATCCATTATGTTTGTTCCCATTATCTATGTTACGGAAGGGATTTAATGGAATTTTAGTTGGATCCTCTTCATCAGGGATATCCCAATAGGAAATACCTATAGACAGCTGACAAATGTATGGGTGGAGGGATGGCCACCAGTTTTCTCAGCGGGCTGTATGCGAGATAGACCATACTTCTTGTCTAGTAGGGTTTATGATCAGCCATCGCTGCTGAACAGGCTGATGAGCGTTAGGACTACTTGTGGCCTAAGGGAGAGTCTATAGCCTTATCCACATAGCGAATACACAATTTAAAAAGTTAGCACAATTTTCAAGTTTCAAGCCAGAGTCTGGACAGGGCACAGGCTTGAGATGAGAGGCATGGATCGAGGAAGTGATTCTGTCTTCTTTTACCTCTGTGGGTGTTCTAAGTATAATTCATTTTCCAATTTTCCACTCGAAATACTGAAGCCCTTACACTAACACATATCCTACTAGACTCTGAGTACTAATCCTAATATGATGGAGAAAAATAACCCAAACAGAATAGAAATACAAGCAATTCAGAGGAGGCATGGTGTATATTTGGATTTGCCTTTTGCATTATATATGGTAGGAGTTATAAATCTAGTCAATTTTTTGCTGAAATAGTTCTCCATGTGTTTCTAATGTTAACAAATATGTGAATTCCTGTCTCCTTTTCTCTGGAGCCTATTCAGCACATGTAATTTTATATGCACATATAGAATCCTACCTAAAATTACACGTACATTCTTGTGAGGTTGCTGACTTGGCAGATAAAAAGTTTGAAAAGAGATCACTCCTCCTAAATGCTGTTGGACCTGAAAATTCAACCTATGTGTGAGCTTCCTAGTGAACAACATTATACATTAATTAATGTTCAGTAAATAAAATATTTTGCATCTGTGGATGATATATATTTCATGATGAATTTCGATTGGCATATATATTGCTACATTTAATGTCTCTGTGATATATATATATATATATATATATATATATATTCATTCTACAGATTTTTCAAAATATGAAATATGTTTGTCATGTATACACTCCCTAAATTCATTCTTGGTCATGTATCTAGATTTGTAATCAACTTTTCACAAGATTATTCTCAGAAGTATTCACCGACCTGAAATACATATTTGTTTCCTAGTACTAAAAACTAACTTCAGTGAATGGTGCATAGATATCCTAATAATTCTACAGCAACTGACCCAGTTTAACATCAATGCAAGTAGATTTCTATGGGTCATGATGTGTATTTTGAAGTTCATTTTTATTCAACACTGGTACAGTATTATTTCCTCAGTTTATGCACATCATAGGATATGTATTTCATCCTCAAGTTCACAAGTTAATAGGGATTTGTTCCACTTTCAATCATTTCCTGCTTCAGAAAACATGTATTTCTTCATGTTTCTTGACTGGTCTTTTCATGAGACTTTTTTTCAATCACATTATTTTCGATTTCCATAATCACTTTTATAGCAAAACTCACAACCTTTCATGATAAACCATAACCCTAATATTACCACTAGATGTCTAACTGGTTGGAATGAATGTATGTATATCAATATACGATTCCTTGAATATTTTCAGATGTCAATTCAATCCATTATTTAAAGTTGGACCCAGAGATATTATTTATTCACCATATGGTTTATTCATGCATATTCTCTATATTCATAGACACAGGGTACACTTATTTGTACCCCCAATACTAATTTATAAGTATTCAATATATTGATCCCAGAAATGGTGGAAGAAATACTCATGTCACCTGATCTCCATATACATGTTACAACAGTAATATTCTGGACACAAAATTCAAAGTTCACAATTATGACTGAACCAAAGCCTAAATAGAAAGTCAGCATTTATTACTAAAAACATTCATCTCCATGTTGCCTAATTCTCTCAAATGTCAATCTTATTGGTGACTACATATTTGTTACTTCC
Source organism: Callospermophilus lateralis (assembly GCF_048772815.1). NCBI lineage: Eukaryota > Metazoa > Chordata > Mammalia > Rodentia > Sciuridae > Callospermophilus > Callospermophilus lateralis. The sequence goes on along the minus strand of NW_027514395.1, from coordinate 966,457 downwards.
TAAGATTATATATTCAACATTAATCCTGTTGAAAATGTCTAATCCTAACACTCACTTTATACTTTGCATGATTTCCTAATTTCTTTATATATATCAGCTTTTCTACATATTTTTCCCAGTTCATCATTGTGACTGATCTTCTCATGTGCTGACATTTACATTCATTATCTAACGGAAACCCTAATTCTAAAGAACTTTTTGTCCAAATCATACACTCACTCTTCTTTCTAAAAATGCCGATTATCTTGCTAATCCTGCCGGCTATCCCTTTTTGACTGGATATTATCTTCTACATTCAATATTCCAAGGTACAAGGTCCTGTACCATTGTATATCGAATTATCTGAGACATGTTTACAGAACATAGTTCAAAGCTAAGTATCGCAGTCAAGGACCCAATTGCCTTCTGTTCTTCAAATCATACCTAGATTACTGTTTCCATACTTATATTTCACCTCTGTATTCTTGTAAATATCGCAGGTTCCCAATACCATTATTCATCCCACAGAATGATTCCTAACCCAAATTGAACCTGTTATTAACCCTAAACATACACTCTTCCCTCAATCTCATTTTACAGAAGACCAGGGACAGAGTTGTTCTTAAAATACAGGAAAGTAGGGGACCTTCCACCTGCTGAAAAGCTCAAAGGTCCATGCAGAAATAATACCTGGAGAAGTTGTAGGGAGGTATGAAAGACCTGAGAGAGCAAAAGTCATATTCCATGGCAAACAACCTGGTCAGCATGAAGGGATGTGTCTGAATCAGCCTCTCTCTTATTATTTTAGAGAAGATGAACTAAAACAGACCTGTGTGGAGAGCTGTTCCCAGGTGCCTATGGTTGATATACCATTCTAACTTGTGAAAGTGTCACAGGAAGTAGGGGCAGCCTCCAACTCATGGGACCCTTGGAAGCAAGTGTTAGAACAAAGTGGTTGCCAAGGCAGTGACCTCATTCAGTTCAAAAGAAAGTGACATACCTCATTTTCTTGATGATGGAACTCTCTTAACTTGGTATCCAAGTGGCCAGGCACCCAGAGGCAGTCCCAGTCCCAGTCCCAGTTGGCTCACTTGTTTGGATTTACCAAAGACAGAGTCAGTATTTCTTGGTACTTACTGATGTGAGGATGGCCAAATGCCAAAAGAGCACTGAAGAGGTACCTTTTCTGAGAAAGCAGGTAGTGGCTCACCACTTTTTCCTGACAACTTCACAGAGTTGGCCAAGGAAACCAGATCTGAGAGAGGATAGGCCATTTTGGAGGAATATAGTATGACCGAGCATTTAGAGGACACTCCAGATAGTCACAGACCTACTTGGGGGAAGGAGGTGCCTTTGTGGGAGTGGGTGTGGGTTGGTGGTTTTGTCTCATGTTCTGAGAATAGGTAGGAATGGCGGTTTGTTTGGAATGAAGTGGACTGTTTCTAGTAAGTCGTTTGCCAAGGTGATTATTTCCATGTTTGTGTAGCCAACTGTGTTCGTTGTTGTAGACATTAGAAAAGAGAATGCATTTATGGATGTGTCCTGTCTAGTATAAATCTTACCATAATTCATCCTGCCTAATTAATGAATGGACTGCACCTTGTCTTATTGATGGGCAACACCTGCTATCATCCTAAGTTCCTGTTTTCTTCCTGAATTCTGGCCACTCTCCAGAATAGGCTCATGGTTTTGTGTCCAAGATATGTACCACCTAAAAGCTCTGTGACATGGCCGTGTACTGGATAGCTGAAGAGAATGGAGATCATCACAGAAAACTCAGATATCAGTGTGTCCAGGAAAGTCTCAGTGGAGAAAACCTGTTTTGGCCCTTTTGCTTACCTATTGTTCTGTTTCCCTGAATGTCAGGAAGGTCTTTGCCTCAGGCCACCCCTTTGTGAAGCCTGAAGAATACAGTTTTAAATTTGAAATGAATGGGCATCACCTGTGGCTCTTTGGTTAATTGCTTTGGAAAGGGATGTGTCTGAATTAGCCTCTTGGCCTTGTATGTGGCTGTGACTTTGATTCTCAGCACCTGATGGATCCAAAGAATGATCGCATGTGCGCATCCAAAACCATAATGGCCAAAAGATCAGTCATTGCGGATGAAGTCTCTCGCCTTCCTCTGTTAGGTTACTGACATCCATCAAATGAGAATAGGGATCCTTTTGGTCAAATGAGTTCTTGAAATCTCTGTAGAGGTGCTTGGCTTTTCTCATGACTCTATTTCACATAAACATTCTATACCTGAAAATCAGTAGGTCTCAAATTGGAGAAACAGAGAAGCATTAATGGCAGGCTTATTTGATCACTCCTGATTCATATTAAGAGTGTCCAGGCCACCCTGCCTTTAGGCAAATGAGGGGCAAGGGAGCTTATTTTGGACACTATCTATGGCTGCACCCCTCATGGAAACCTCCAGCCAGAGGTAATGATGAGTGACTATATGGAAGAAGATGAGGGCCCTGTGGGAGTGTTTTGGTATTAATTGTGGTCATTTGTGTGGCGGTTGGAAGAAATGTCTGGGTCCACCTAGGCTTGAACTCTGGTGTGATTCCCCTTAGAGACTGAGTTCTGGAACTGACCTCAGAGAAGTATTGCAATGAATTGTATTGGGATTTTAGGAGGCCACGCATGAGAGTTGCCCTTGGAAACTGAGATCTAGGCCCAATGTGGCTTTCCACAGAGCACTGGGAATCTCAGCCAGGATATCACATAATTTAATCGTGAAAAACTTGCAGCCATAGTTGAGAGTCAAAACACACATAGACCTCACATTGTACACCTCAATGTGCCTGGCTTTATGTGACCTTTTGGCCACTCTTTGGGAAGCCATGCCTGTGAGAGTTCTCCAGAGTTTTCATTTAAATGAGCTTCCTCAACTTTTAGTGTTTCCTGAATAAATTGAAACCCACAGTTTCTCCAACTTCATCTTTGAAAAATGGCTTGATGAATACGATGAATTTTTTGAAGTTCCCATGACCAGGTAGCACTGGAGAACATTTGGATGTCCTCTTGCTGATCATGAGTATACCAGACAGTGCCTTGATTGACTGGGTTTCATGAAAATGGTGTAGAACAGAGATGCCAGTAAGTTGGAGCCTGCTGAGTAGTGGGCCTAGAGCAGTGGTGGGCAGGTGTGTGATAAAACATCAGTGGTAGGGCCATGAGGATTTACCATTGGATTCCAAATGGATTGTGACTGACATGGTGCAATCAGAAGTCCCTTATATGTAAAGGCATCTTGTTCTATGGTGAGGTTTCAGGGCAATGTTCTAAAATAGGTTGATATGGACAAGGGGGCAATGGGACAAGCTATGAGGGATAGAAGCCTGGTTGGTGCATTCTCCTGCAGACCCTGATCTACCACACGTGACAGAACTCCCTCCAGCAATGTGTCCCAGTTGAGCTCTTGGTATTTCGTGAAGCAAATACCAAAATCCCAGTGCAGCAGGGAAAACACCACAAAAAGTGGAGGAGGACCAAATGGCTTCACAGTCCACACGGGGAGACACTTAGTCCCCAGTGGTCACAGTTTACCTACAAAGAGAGGATTCAGCCTTGCTGCCTCATGTTCATTGGAAAATAAGAAACCATGTCCTTCAGGTCACATAGATGCAGAACCAGCTTTGATGGTCTCACTACAAAGGAAGCCAAATCTCCTGAAAACAATATATATTTCAAGTGCCCAAACTCAGAGGCAGTTTCTCAAAAAGTTTTTAGGCTCTCCGAGCTCCCTGTTTGTGTTGTGTTTACCCTGTCCCTTACTTTTGGAAACTTCTCTACCACCTCCATGGTTATGAACTCTTGAGCATTTCCATTCCAGATATGTATTCACTGATTTTCTAACTCTTCTCCTCTAATTGTGTCTTACTTGGGGCGAAGGTAATGTCAAGGCATTGTTCTAGATGAGAGTGGGAGGATATTTCTGCAGCACATATTTGCTTACACATTGGATTCAAATTCCAATTTTCCTTTTAAAAATCTGAATACCTGACACTAACCCATACCTATTAGACTCAGACAACTCATTCTAATATAATGGAGAAAAATAACCCAAACAGAATAGAAATTCAAGCAGTTCAGAGGAGGCATGTTGTACAGTTGCACTTGCCTTTTGCATTATATAAGATAGGAGTTATAAATCTAGTCAATTTTTAATTGAAATAGTTCTCCATGTGTTTTGAAAGATAATAAATATGTGAATTCCTGTTTCCCTTTCTCTGTAGCCTATTCACATATGTATATTTATATGCACATATTGAATCCTACCAGGTATCCCACGTACATTTTTGTGAGGCTTCTCACTTGGCAGATACAAATTGTGAGAAGAGATCACTCCTCTTAAACGCTGTTAGAACTGAAGATTAAAAGAATGGGGGAGCTTGCTAGTACAACAACTTTATACATAAAATCATGTTCAGTAAAATAATTATTTTTGCATCTGTGGATGATATATATTTACTTATGAATTTTGATTTTCATATATATTGCTACTTTTTAATATCTGTGTGTGTGTGGAGGGGGGGTTTTGTGTGTGTATATATACATATACACACACACTCTCCAGATTTTTCAATATATAAAATATTTGTGTCTTATATACACTTTCTAAATTCATTCATGTTCATGTATGTGGATTTATAATCAACTTTTCACAAGATCATTTTCAGAAATATTCATCCACCTGAAATACATATTTGTTTCCTAGTACTGAAAACTAACTTCATATCAATATAAGATTTCTTATATATTTTTAGATATCAATTCAATACATTATTTAAAGTGGATCCTGTTTTATTATTTATTCACAGTATGGTCTATTTATGCATTAAATCTATATTCATAGACACAGGTTACAGCTCTTTGTACCCAAAATACTAATTTATATGACTTCAAAATATTTCTCCAAGAAATTGTGGAAGAAATATTCATTTCACCTGATCTCTATATACATTTCATCACAGTAATATTCTGGACACAAAATGAAAAGTTTACACTTATGAATGTACCAAAGCCTAAATGGAAATTGAACATGGTTTACTGAAAACATCCATGTCCAGGTTGCCTAATGCTCTCAAATGTCAATCCTATTGGTGACAACATATTTGTTTCTTCCTAAGATTATATATTCAAACTCAACCCTGTTGAAAATGTCTAATCCTATCACTCACTTTATACTTTGCCTGATTTCATAATGTCTCTATTGATATTTTCATTTCGACATATATTCCCAGTTCATCATAGTGACTGACTCTTCATATGTGCTGACATTTACATTCACTCTCTAACCGAAACCATATTGCTAAAGAACTTTCGGTCTAAATCCTATAATCACTCTTCTTCCTAAACCTACCAACAATCTTTCTAAACCTACCGACTATTCCTTTTTGACTGGATGTTCTCTTCTACATTCAATCATCCAAGGTACAAGGTCCTATGCCATTGTATATTGAATTATCTGAGACATCTTTAGAGAACATAATTCAAAGTTAAGTATCCCAATCAAGGGCCCAATGCCCTTCTGGGCTTCAAATAATACCTAGATTTTTATTTTCATACTTATATTTCACCTCTGCATTCTTGTAAATCTCACAGATTGCCAATACCATTATTTATCGCACAGAATGATTCCTAACCCAAATCAAACCTGTTATTAACCCTAAATATACACTGTTCCCTCAATCTCATTTTACAGAAGAGCAGAAACGGAGTTGTTCTTACAATGCAGGAAAGTAGGGGACCTTCCACCTGCTGAGAACCTCAAAGGTCCATTCAGAAATGATACCCGGAAAAGTTGTAGGCAGGTATGAAGGACCTGAGAGAGCAAAAGTCATCTTCCATGGCAAACAACCTGGTCAGGATGAAGGGATGTGCCTGAATCAGCCTCTCTCTTCTCATTCAAGAGAAGATGGACCAAACCAGGCCTGTGTGGAGAGCTGTTCACGGGTGCCAAAGGTTGATATACCATTCTAACTTGTGAAAGTGTCACAGGAAGTAGGGGCAGCCTCCATCTCATGGGACCCTTGGAAGAAAGTGTTAGGACAAAGTGGTTGCCAAGGCAGTGGCCTCATTCAGTCCCAAAGAAAGTGACATACCTCATTTCCTTGGTGATGGAACTCTCTGAACTTGCTATCCAAGAACCCAGACACCAAGATGCAATCCCAGTCCAAGTCCCTGTGGGCTCACTTGTTTGGATTTTCCAAGGACAGAGTCAGTCTTTCTCGGTACCTTCTGATGTGAGTATAGCCAAATGCCAGGAAAGCTCTGAAGAGGCACTTTTCCTGAGAAAGCAGGTAGTGGCTCACCACTATTTCCTGACAACTTCACAGAGTTAGCCAAGGAAACCAGATCTGATAGAGGACAAGCCATTTCGGGGGAACATTGTATGGCCTACCAGTCAGAGTAAACTCCAGAGAGTCACAGAGCTACTTGAGGGAAGGAGGTGCCTTTGTGAGTGTGGATTTGTTGTTTTGTCTCATGTCCTGAGAATAGGTAGGAAAGGCGGTTGTTTTGATTTGGAGTGAACTGTTTCTAGTAAGTCGTTTGACAAGATGAGTGTTTCTATGTCTGTGTATCCCACTGAGTCCGTGGTTGTAGACATGAGAAAAGAAAATGCAACAATGGATGTGTCCTGTCTAGAAGAAAGCCTCCCAGTTTGCATCCTGCCCAATTTATGAATGGAGTGCGGCTTGCCTTATGGATGGGCAATACCTACTACCTTCCTAAGTCCCTGTTTTCTGCTGAATTCAGGCCACTCTCCAGAATAGGCTAATAGTTTTGTGTCCAAGATATGTAACAACTCCAAGGTCTGTGACATGGCCACGTATAGGATAGCTGAAGGGAATGGCCAGCATCTCAGAAAACTCAGATATCAGTGTGACCAGGAAAGTCTCAGTGGATATGCCCTGCTTTTGGCCTTTTGCTTACCTATTGTTCTGTTGCCCTGAATATCAGGAAGGTCTTTGCCTCAGGCCACCACTTTGTGAAGCCTGAAGAAAACAGTTTTCAAATGGAAATGAATGGGCATCACCTGTGGCTCATTCTAAATTCCTTTGGAAAGGGATGTGTCTGAATTAGCCTCTTGGCCTTGTATGTGGCTGTGACTTCGATTCTCAGCACCTGATGGATCTAAAAAATGATTCCATGTGTGCATCTAAAACCATAATAGCCAAAAGATCAGTCATTGTGGATGAAGCCTTTCGCCTTCCTCTGTTAGGTTCCTGACCTCCATCAAGTGAGAATATGTATTCTTTGGATCAACTGAGTTCTTCAAAGCCCTGCAGAGGTGCTTGGGTTTTCCCATGACTCCAAATCACATAAAGAAATTATACTTGAAAGTCAGTAGGCCTTAGAGAAACAGAGCAGTAATAACGGGAGGCTTATTTGATCACTCCTGGTTCACAGAAAGGTTGTCCAGGCCAACTTGACTTGAGGCAAATGAGGGGCAAGGGAGCCTATTTGGACACTGTCTTTGGTTGAGCCCCTGATTGAAACCTCCAGCCAGAGGTTACGATGAGTGACTATATGGAAGAAGATGAGGGCCATGTGGGAGTGTTTTGGTTTTAATTGTGGTCATTTGTGTGGCGGTTGGAAGAAATGTCTTGGTCCACCTGGGGTTGAACTCTGGTGTGATTCTCCTTAGAGACTGAGTTCTGGAACTGACCTCAGAGAAGTATTTCCATGAATTGTGTTGGGATTTTAGGAGGCCACCGATGAGAGTCGCCCTTAGAAACTGAGATCTTGGCCCAGTGTGGTTTTCCACAGAGCACTGGAAATCTCAGCCAGGTTATCACATGATTTTATTGTGAAATACTTGGCAGCCATAGTTGAGAGTCAAAACACACATGGACCTCATATTGTAGACCTCAATGGGCCTGGCTTCATGTGACATTTTGGCCACTCTTTGGGAAGCCTTGACTGTGAGAGTTCTCCAGAGCTTTCATTGAAATTATCTTCCACAACATTTAATGGTTACTGAATGAACTGAAACCCAGAGTGCCTCCAACTTTATCCTTAAAAAATGGCTAGATGAATACCATGTAATTATTGAAATTCCCATTACCAGGTGGCACTGGAGAACCTTTGACTGTCTTTTTGCTAATCATGAGTATACCAGACAGTGCCTTGATTGACTGGGTTTCATGAAAATGGTGTAGAACAGAGATGCCAGTACGTTGGAGTCTGCTGAGTAGTGGGCCTAGAGCAGTCATGGGCAGGTGTGTGATAAAACATCAGTGGTAGGGCCATGTGGATCTACCATTGGATTCCAAGTGGCTTGTGAATGATATGGTCCAGCCAGAAGATCCTTATATGTAAAGGCATCTTGTTATATGGAGAGGTTTCAGGGCAATGTTCAGAATCAGGTTGATATGGACAAGGGGGCAATAGGGCAAGCTATGAGGGATAGAAGGGTGTTTGGTGCATTCTCCTGCAGACTCTGACCCACCACACGTGACAGAACTCCCTCCAGCACTGTGTCCCAGTTGGGCTCCTTGTATTTCATGAAGAAAATACCAAACTCCCAGTGCAGCAGGAAAAAAACCACAAAAAGTAGGGGAGGATCAAATGGCTTCACAGTCCACATGGGGAGACATTTAGTCACGAGTGGTCACAGTTTACCTACAAAGAGAGGATTCAGCCTTGCTGCCTCATGTTCATTGCAAAATAAGAAACCATGTCCTTCAGGTCAAAGAGATGGAGACCCAGCTTTGATGGTCTCACTACAGAAGAAGCTAAAGCTCCTGACAACAACCTAAATTTCAAGTGCCCAACCACAGAGGCAGATTCTCAAAAATCTTTAGGCCAGCAGTGCTCCATGTTTGTGCAGTGTTAACCCTGTCCCTTACTTTTAGAAACTCCTCTACCTCCACCAAAGATGTGAAATCTGGAGCATTTTCCATTGCAGATAGGTATTCACAGATTCTCTAACTCTTCTCCTCTAATTGTGCCTTACTTGAGGCGAAAGTAATGTTATAGCATTGTTCTGGATGAGAGTGGGAAGATTTTTGTGTAGCACATATTTGCATACACATTGATTTCCATTTCCTATTTTCCATTCAAAATACTGAATCCCTGACACTAACACATACCCTATCAGACTCTGACTACTAATCCTAATAGGATGGAGAAAAATAACACAAATTGAATAGAAATACAAGCAGTTCAGAGGAGGCATGGTGTATATTTGGACTTGCCTTTTGCATGATACAGAGTAGGAGTTAAATTTAGTCAATTTTTTGTTGAAATAGTTCTCCATGTGTTTTTAAGTTAACAAATATGTGAATTCCTGTCTCCCTTGCTCTGTAGCCTATTCAGCACATGTACTTTTATATGCATATATAGAATCCTACCTGGTACCACAAATACGTTCTTGTAAGGTGGATGAATTGGCAGATACAAATTGTGAGAAGAGATCACTCCTACTAAACCGTATTGGAACTGAATATTCAACCTATGGGTGAGCTTGCAAGTTGAACAACATTATACATAAATCCATGTTCAGTGAAATGAATATTTTTGAATCTGTGGATGATATATATTTTATGATGAATTTTGATTGACATATATATTGATTTTTTTTTCTGTGTTTGTGTGTGTGTGTGTGTGTTTTGTTTCACTCGCCTGTTCTGTAAAACAACTTCATAGAGAGAGGTTAAAAATTCATGCAAAACTCTGATGGAGTTATCTAATATCTTAGTTTTGGTCTATTGCTGCTTCTACTTGGGTCATTTGTTGTGTCCCATGGACCAGGGCAGTGGTTCCTGTGCCCACCCCTGCAGCAACTCCTATTCCTCTTAGGCTGGCTAAAGTGAGGGATATATGTTCCCAGTGGAAACAGGTTGTATGCCCCCTATTTGATCTTCAAATGAACCTGCATCATTATTGAGCACTCGGGGAAACATCTGCACCATTACACAATTAATCACATCTGTTGACAATTTCTTTGAAACGTAAACAATGTTTAATTATATACAATTATGCTGTTGTAGGGACGGACAAGGCAAGGCACCTAAGATAGCAACGAAGACAGGGAAACCGTCCTATTTGGTTGCAACCAGATTCAGAGGGCATTGCTTCTGTTGTAATCAATTAATCTCCTGAAACTCAAGTTTAGGTAGTTTCAGAATTTTGTACCCAACATGTAAGGGAAAGGACTCAGAAGTTCACAGTCTGCAGAAGTTCAAAAAAGCCGTTGCTGTTTCTGTTTTTTCCTCTGTTCTGGGCAAGTTAAAGTTTCAAGGATACCTGGGAGGGGGAGAGCTTGTTCTTACCTTTCTTATTTTACCCCCTGCCAGCTGTTACCATGGAGCCCAGTTTGTAACTTCTTTATCTTAGAAATGTAGCCATCTATGTAAAGCCCCAGCTCATGGCCAGAGGCCGTGTTCACATATTTTGTGGAAAACAATTAATGGGGTGTCTAGCTTAGGAGTGCTGATTTTTTTATCCAGTGGCCAAGTAGAACAAGGCAACACTAAAAGAGGAAGTTCATCTACATTGAACATTTTTTATAGGGACTCTTTTCCTGAAAGTCCTAAAATCAACCATGGTGAAGACTTCTGTAGAAAGTCAGTAAAGACTTTTCTGTGGGCCTGGTACAGAAGGGGAAGACAGGGAAGGTGGGGCTGACAGCAGCTCCGAGGATCTGAGAATGAGGGAGGAGAGATGTAAAAGAATAATGGGAAAGGGGTTTGGGATTTTCCTAGCAATAAACCTTGAGCACTAGAACAGTTAGAGCAGAGAGGAAGACAAGAGTGAGTATACCAAAATGCATGTGAGGGACTTTAAATTCTTAGTAACCTGTTTTCAGTGACGACAAAGCAACTTTAAAGGCCATTTTCATTACATCTTGGATAGGAGTCTGAGGGCTCTTCTCAGCTCGTTTGAGCTTTGGGTTAGCTGGTAAGAAGACCTGGTGGGACTCGGTGGGGCACGGACAGGAAAAGAGAGGAGTGAGTGGGTGAATGGGAACCTTAGTACCTGCTTCCTCAGCAAGGGGGCAATGGTCTGAGAACCGGCAGAGGTTTAGGTTTTTGATCTAATAATTGGAGGGGAGAAATCAGGTTGCTGAGTTGGGAGTGACAGCAGAGACTCTAGAGCAGAAGGCTGAAGGTGAGGATCTATTGGATAAGCATAGTTCAGGATATGAGCGAAGGATGGAAAAGGCCTGCTCATAGGGGAATCTCCTTTCACCCTTTTGAGCACTTGCAGAAGTTAAAAAGGTCACACAGTGCTGGGGATGTGGCTCAAGATGTAGCACGCTCACCTGGCATGTGTGCGGCCCCTGTTCGATCCTCAGCAGCACATACAAACAAAGATGTCGTGTCCGCCAAAAACTAAAAAATAAATATTAAAAATTCTCTCTGTCTCTCTCTCTCACCTCTCTTTAAAAAAAAAAAAAAAAAAACGGACACACAGAATTTGAGGATCTAGAGACCCCTCTCGTGGCCATCGGTTTTGGTTATCTAATTGGTAATATGGCCAGTACTGTGTACTGAATTTGATGAGGAGTTTGGGTTCCATCTGGAAGCCCCTGTATGCTCACATCTCCATGACATACAGAGAAAGTTGGCCAGGCATTCTGGGATTACTTAAAAGGAGTGATGGATTTTTCCTTTCCCCAGGTCCATGGTACTCTTAGTTGTCCAAGTTCGATATTTACTGCCATTAGCCCCTTGAACTAGAGACCTTTTTTTTGATAGAGGGCCCAATGGGGACTTAAGGGCTGAGTTTATTGCCCCTGTATCCACTTCAAAGTTTACGGGGGTCTCCTCTACTACAAAAGTTACGCTGAGCTCGGGGAGGTGATCTGAGCCCTGACTTTCATAGTCATCCTGATGAGTCAGAATGGCTGGCTGGCGTGGCTGTCTCTTTCTAGGGCACTCTTGAACCCCGTGTCCTCTTTCTTTACAGTAGGCACATTGATCTGAGGTCAGGGGTGGCCATTGGCGTGGGACCAGTTATCCCTTCCTGTCTCCCTGTTTCTTAATTTCTGGCCCTTTTGTTTTTGTGACCGGGACCTTAGTCAACTCCTTAGTTTTTCTCTTGTTTCTTTTATCCTCCCTTTGCTCCCTTCTCTTCCTCAGTTTCTGTCTTATAGTATACTTTCTCGGCTTCTCTAACTAAATCTCTCAAAGTCATATCGTGTAATCCATCTAAGCATTGTAACTTTCTTTAAATATCCAGGGCAGCATGCCCAATAAAGGCCATTGTGACAGATGCATTTTGATCCTCTGCATGAGGATCGAAAGGAGTATATCTCCTATATGCCTTCGTAATTCTCTCTAGAAACATAGAGGAAGATTCATCAGGCCCACAGGCGTGGTAGTCACGTCACCCCAATTGGAATAGGGACAGAGCAGAGCCGCTGCCCGGGCCTGGATCAGGCCCAGCCACCTGCTGGCGTGGTAGTCACGTCACCCAAATTGTAGTAGGGCCCAAGCAGGCCGCCGCCCGCGTTTGCAACGTAAGCAGACCTGTGACTGACCTGCGGAATAGGCCCAGCGGCCTGCCACCGTGGTAGACATGACACCCCAATTGGAGTAGTGGGAGAGCAGAGTTTTCTCCCGCGCCCAGTACAAGTACAGCAGCCGACCAGCGTGGTAGTCACGTCAACCCAATTGGAGTAGGGGCAGACCAGAGCCTATGCCCGTGCCCGGAACAGGCCCAGCAACCTGCCAGCATGGTAGTCACGACACCCCAATTGCAGTAGGGGCAGAGCAGAGCCACCACCCGCTCCCGCAAGGTAGGCAGACCTGCAACTAACTGGCGGAACAGGCCCAGTGGCCTGCCAGCACTTCAGACACGTCAACCCATTTGGTTCTTTGAAAAAATAAATGAAATTGACAGACCCTTAGCCATCCTAATGAAGAGAAGAAGAGAGAGAACTCAAATTACTAGCATACGGGATGAAAAAGACAATATCATAACAGATATTTCAGAAATACAGAAGATAATCCGAAATTATTTTGAATCTTTACACTCTAATAAAATAGAAGACATTAAAGGCATCGATAAATTTCTTAAGTCATATGATCTGCTCAGATTGAGTCAGGAGGACATAGACAACCTAAACAGACCAATATCAATTGAGGAAATAGAAGAAACCATCAAAACACTTCCAAGTAAGAAAAACCCAGGACCTGATGGGTATACAGCAGAGTTTTACAAAACCTTTAAAGAGGAAATAATACCAATACTTTTCAAGATATTTCAGGAAATTGAAAAAGAGGGAGAACTTCCAAATTCATTCTATGAGGTCAACATCACCCTGATTCCTACACCAGACAAAGTCACTTCAAAGAAAGAAAACTACAGAGCAATATCTCTAATGAACCTAGAGGTAAAAATCCTCAATTAAATTCTGGCGAATCAAATACAAAAGCATTTCAAAAAAATTGTGCACCATGATCAAGTAGGATTCATCCATGGGATGCAAGGCTGGTTCAATATATGGAAATCAATAAATGTTATTCATCACATCAATAGACTTAACAATAAGAACCATATGATCATCTCGATAGATGCAGAAAAAGCATTCAACAAAGTACAGCATCCCTTTATGTTCAAAACTCTAGAAAAACTAGGGATAACAGGAACATACCTCAATATTGTAAAAGCAATCTATGCTAAGCCTCAGGCTAGCATCATTCTGAATGGAGTAAAATTGAAGGTATTCCCCCTAAAATCTGGAACAAAACAGGGATGCCCTCTTTCACCACTTCTGTTCAACATAGTTCTCGAAACACTGGCCAGAGCAATTAGACAGACAAAAGAAATTAAAGGCATATAAATAGGAAAAGAAGAACTTAAATTATCACTATTGCAGATGACATGATTCTAAACCTAGCAGACCCAAAAAGGTCTACAAAGAAATTAATAGAGCTAATAAATGAATTCAGCAAATTGGCAGGATATAAAATCAACACGCATAAATCAAAGGCATTCCTGTATATCAGCGACAAATCCTCTAAAACGGAAATGAGGACAACCACTCCATTCACAATATACTAAAAAAAAATAATTGGGAATCAACCTAACAAAAGAGGTGCAAGTTTTATACAAGGAAAACTACAGAACCCTAAAGAGAAAAATAGAGGAAGATCTTTGAAGATCTAAAAATGTACCCTGTTCAAAGATAGGCAAAACTAACATCATCAAAATGGCGATATTACCAAAAGTTCTCTATAGGTTTAATGCAATGCCAATCAAAATCCCAACGGCATTTCTTGTAGAAATAGAGAAAGCGATCATGAAATTCGTATGGAAAAATAAAAGACCCAGAATAGCAAAAACAATGCCGAGCAGGAAGTGTGAATCAGGCGGTATTGCAATACCAGACTTCAAACTATACTGCAGAACAATAGTAACAAAAATAGCATGGTACTGGTACCAAAACTGGTGGGTGGACCAATGGTACAGAATAAAGGACACAGAAACCAATCCAAAAAAATACAAATATCTTATATTTGATAATGGGGCTAAAAGCATGAAATGGATGAAGGATAGCATGTTCAACAAATGGTGCTGGGAAAACTGGAAATCCATATCTAACAAAAAGAAACTGAATCACTTTCTCTCGCCATGCACAAAAGTTAACTCAAAATGGATCAAGGAGCTTGATATCAAATCAGAGACATGGTGTTTGATAGGAGAAAAAGTTGGCTATGATCTACATACTGTGGGGTTGGGCTTTAAATTCTTCAATAGGACACCCATAGCACAAGAGTTAATAACTAGAATCAACAAATGGGACTTGCTCAAACTAAAAAGTTTTCTCTCAGCAAAAGAAACAGTAAGGGAGGTAAATAGGGAGCCTACATCCTGGGAACAAATCTTTCCTCCTCACACTTCAGATAGAGCCCTAATATCCAGAGTATACAAAGAACTCAAAAAATTAGTCAATAAGATAACAAATAACCCAATCAACAAATGGGCCAAGGACCTGAACAGACGCTTCTCAGAGGAGGACATACAATCAATCAACAAGTACATAAAAAAATGCTCACCATCTCCAGCAGTCAGAGAAATGTGAATCAAAACCACCCTAAGATACCATCTCACTCCAGTAAGATTGGCAGCCATTATGAAGTCAAACAAAAACAAGTGCTGGCGAGCATGTGGGGAAACAGGTACACGGGTACATTGCTGGTGGGACTGCAAATTGGTGCAGCCAAATGGGAAAGCAGTATCGAGATTTCTTGAAAGCTGGGAATGGAACCACCATTTGACCCAGTTATTCCCCTTCTCGGTCTAAAACCTAAATACCTAATAAGAGCATGCTACAGGGACACTGCTACATTGATGTTCATAGCAGCACAATCCACAATAGCAAGACAGTGGAACCAAGCTAGGTGCCCTTCAATAGAAGAATGAATAAAAAATGTGGCATTTATACACAATGGAGTATTACTGTGCTTTAAAAAATGACAAAATCATAGAATTTGCAGGGAAATGGATAACATTAGAGCAGATAATTCTAAGTGCAGCTAGCCAATGCCTAAAAAACAAATGCCAAATGTCTTCTTTGATATAAGGAGAGTAACTAAGAACAGAGTAGGGACGAAGAGCATGAGAAGAAGATTAACATTAAACAGGGATGAGAGGTGGAAGGGAAAGGGAGAGAGAAGGGAAATTGCATGGAAATGGAAGGAGACCCTCAGGGTTATACAAAATTACATACAAGAGAAAGTGAGGGGAAAGGAAAAATAATACAAGGGGAAAAATTTATTACTGTTGAGGGGGTAGAGAGAGAAGAGGGGAGGAGAGGGGAGGGGAGGGGGGATAGTAGAGGATAGGAAAGGCAGCAGAATACAACAGACACTAGTATGGCAATATGTGAATCAATAGATGTGTAACTGATGTGATTCTGCAATCTGTATACGGGGTAAAAATGGAAGTTCATAACCCACTTGAATCAATGTGTGAAATATAATATATCAAGAACTATGTAATGTTTTGAACAACCATAAATAATAAATTAAAAAGAAAGAAAACTAAATTCGGTGAATGATGCACGTGAATCCTAATATTTCTACAGTAACTGACCCAGTTTAAAATCAATGCAAGTAGATTCCTATGGGACATGATGTGTATTTTGACGTTCATTTTTATTCAACATTGGTACATTACTATTTCTTGAGTTTATGCACATCATAGGATATATATTTCATCCACAAATTAGCAAATTTAGAGGCATTTGATTCACTTTCAATCACTTCCTGCTTCACAACATATGTATTCCTCCAGGTTTCCAGACGGGTCTTTTTATGAGACTTCTTTCCAATCACATTATTTTCGATTTCCATAATCACTTTTGATGCAAAACTCACACACTCTTCATGATAAACCAAAACACTAATATTACCATTAGATGTTATAATTGGTTGGAATGAATGATTGTATATCAATATAAGATTTTCTGTAATTTTTCAGATATCAGTTCAATCCATTATTTAAAGTTGGAACAAGTTATATTATTTATTCACTGTGTGGTCTATTCATGCTTTATCTATATATTAATAGACACAGGGTGCACCTCTTTGTAACCCCAATACTAATTTTACATCTTCAATATATTGCTCCTAGAAATGGTGGAAGAAATACTCATGTCACCTGATCTACATATACATTTTTTCACAGTAATATTCTGGACAAATAATGTAATTGTCACAGTTATGATTGTACCAAGGCCTAAATGGAAAGTGAACATGGGTTACTAAAAACATCCATGTCCAGGTTGCCTAATGCTCTCAAATATCAATCCTATTGGTGACTACATATTTTTTTCTTCCTAAGATTATATATTGAAACTCAACCGGGTTGAAAATGTCTAATCCTATCACTCACTATATACTTTGCCTGATTTCATAATTTCTATTGATATCTGCTTTTCTACGTATTTTCCCAAGCTCATCATAGTGACTGACTCTTCATATGTGCTGACATTTACATTCACTCTCTAACCGAAACCCTATTGCTAAAGAACATTTGGTCCAAATCAAATACTCACTCTTCTTCCTAAACCTACCAACTAGCTTCATAATCCTACCGACTATCCCTTTTTGACTGTATGTTGTCTTCTACATTCAATCATCCAAGGTACAAGGTCCTATGCCATTGTATATCAAATTATCTGAGACATTTTTGCAGAACATAATTCATAGCTAATTATCCCAATCAAGGGCTCAATGCACTTCTGGGCTTCAAATCATACCTAGATTTCTGTTTTCAAACTTATATTTCACCTCTATATTCTTGTAAATATCGCAGGTCCCCAACACTATTATTGATCACACAGAATGATTCCTAACCCAAATCGAACCTGTTATTAACCCAAAACATAAACTGTTCCCTCAATCTCATTTTACAGAAGAGCAGGGACGGAGTTGTTCTTACAATACAGGAAAGAAGGGGCCCTTCCACCTGCTGAGAACCTCAAAGGTCAAAGCAGAAATGATACCTGGACAAGTTGTAGGCAGGTATGAAGGACCTGAGTGAGCAAAAGTCATCTTCCATGGAAAAAAATCTGGTCAGGACGAAGGGATGTGTCTGAATCAGTCTCTCTCTTTTAATTGTAGAGAAGACTGACCAAACCAGGCCTGTGTGGAGAGCTGTTCCCGGTTGCCTATCGTTGATATTCCATTCTAACTTGTGAAAGTGTCACAGGAAGTAGGGGCCGGCTCCATCTCATGGGACCCTTGGAAGCAACTGTTAGGACAAAGGGGTTGCCAAGGCAGTGACCTCATTGAGTTCCGAAGAAAGTGACATACCTCATTTCCTTGGTGATGGAACTCTCTAAACGTGGTATCCATGTGGCCAGGCACCTAGAGGCAGTCCCTGTCCCAGTCCCAGTGGGCTCACTTGTTTGAATTTTCCAAGGACAAGTCAGTCTTTCATGGTACCTACTCATGTGAGGATGGCCAAATGCCAGGAGAGCTCTGAAGAGGGACCTTTCCTGAGAAAGCAGGTAGTGGCACACCACATTTTCCTAACAACTTCACAGAGTTGGCCAAGGAAACCAGATCTGAAAGAGGACAGCCCATTTCCGGAGAACATAGTATGGCCCACAAGTCAGAAGACACTCTGGATAGTCACAGACCTACTTGGGGGAAGGAGGTGCCTTTTGGGAAGTGAGTGTGTGTTTGTGGTGTTGTCTCATGTTCTGAGAATAGGTAGGAAAGTCAGTTTGTTTGGTTTGGAGTGGACTATTTCTAGTAAGTCGTTTGACAAGACTAGTGTTCTTATGACTGTGTATCCCACTGTGTCCGTTGTTGTAGACATTTGAAAAGATAATGCATTAATGGATGTCTAGTCTAGTATAAATCTCCCCATAATTCATACTGGCCAATTAATGAATGGACTGCAACTTGTCTTATCCATGGTCAACACATGCTATCTTCCTAAATTCCCGTTTTCTTCCTGAATTCTGGCCACTCTCCAGAATTGGCTCATGGTTTTGTTTCCAAGATATGTATCACCTCCAAGCTCTGTGACATGGCCATGTACTGGATAGCTGAAGAGAATGGCGAGATTCTCAGAAAACTCAGATATCAGTGTGACCAAAAAATCTCAGTGGAGAGACCATGTTTTGTGCCTTTTGCTTACGTATTGTTCTGTTGTCCTGAATGTCAGATATCAGTGTGACCAGCAAAGACTCAGTGGAGAGACCCTACTTTTGGTCTTTGGCTTAACTGTTGTTCTGTTGCCCTAAATGTCTGGAAGGTCTTTGCCTCAGGCCACACCTTTGTGAAGCCTGAAAAAAACAGTTTTGAAATGGAAATGAATGGGCATCACCTGTGGCTCTTTGCTTAATTGCTTTGGTAAGGGATGTGGCTGAATTACCCTCTTGGTCTTGTGTGTGGCTGTGACTTAGATTGTGAGCACCTGATGGATCTAAAGAATAATGTCTTGTGTGCATCCAAAACCATAATTGTAAAAAGATCAGTCATTGTGGATGAAGTCACTTGCCTTCCTCTGTTAGGTTCCTGACCTCCATCAAGTGAGAATAGGGATTCTTTGGGTCAAATGAGTTCTTCCAAGCCCTGCAGAGGTGCTTGGGTTTTCGCAAGACTCCAAATGACATAAGAATCTATATCTGAAAATCAGTAGGCCTCAAATTGGAGAAATAGAGCATTATTAAAGGCATGCTTATTTGGTCACTCCTATTTCACAGGAAGGGTGTCCAGGCCACCCTGACTTTAGGCAAATGAGGGGCAAGGGAGCTTATTTTGGAAACTGTCTTTGGCTGCACCCCTCATGGAAACCTTCAGCCAGAGGTGAGGAAGAGTCACTACATGGAAGATGATTTGTTTCATGTGGAGGTGTTTTGGTTATAATTTTGGTCATTTGTGTGTCGGTTGGAAGAAATGACTGTGTCCACCTGGGCTTGAACTCTGGTGTGATTCCATTTAGAGACTGAGTTATGGAACTGACCTCAGAGAAGTATTGCCATGAATTTTGTTGGGATTTTTGGGATTTTAGTAGGCCACGCATGAGAGTCGCCCTTGGAAACTGAGATCTAGGCCCAGGGTGGCTTTCAACAGAGCACTGGGAATCTCAGCCAGTATATAACATGATTTTATTCTTAAAGACTTGGCAGGCTGAGTTGTGAGTCAAAACACACATGGGCCTCACATTGTAGACCACAATAGACCTGGCTTCATGTGACATTTGTGAGCACTCTTTCAGAAGCCTTGCCTGTGAGAGTTCTCCAGAGCTTTCCTTGAAATGAGCTTCCTCAACTTTTAATGATTCCTGAATGAATTGAAACCCACAGTGACTCCAACTTCATCTTTGAAAAATGGCTACAGAAATACCATGAAATTTTTGAAATTCCCATGACCAGGTGGCACTGGAAAACGTTTGGATGTCCTGTTGATAATCATGAGTAAACTAGACAGTGCCTTGATTGACTGGGTTTCATGAAAATGGTGTAGAACAGAGATGCCAGTAATTTGGAGCCTGCTGAGTAGTGGCCCAGAGCAGTGGTGGGCAGGTGTTTGATAAAACATCAGTGGTAGGGCCATGAGGATCTACCATTGGATTCCAAATGGCTTTTGACTGACATGGTGCAGCCAGCAGACCCTTATATGTAAAGGCATCTTGTTATATGGAAAAGTTTCAGGGCAATGTTCTGAATCATGTTGCGATTGTCAAGGGGGCAAGCTACATGGGATAAAACACTGGTTGGTGCATTCTCCTCCAGACCCTTCCCCCCGCACCTGACAGAACTCCCTCCAGTACTGTGTCCCATTTGAAATCGTTGTATTTTGTGAAGCAAATACCAAACTCCCAGAGCAGCAGCAAAAATACCACGAAAATTAGAGGATGACCAAATGGCTTCACAGTTCACACGGGGAGACACTTAGCCCTCAGAGGCCACAGTTTACCTACAAAGAGAGAATTCAGCACTGTTGCCTCATTTCATATGAAAATAAGTAACCATGTCATCCAGGTCACATAGATGCAGACCTAGATTTGATGGTCTCACTACAAAGTAAGCTAAAGCTCCTGACAACAGCATATTTTTCAAGTGCTCAACCTCAGAGGCAGTCTCAGAAATCATTAACCCAGCAGAGCTCCATGTTTGTGGAGTGTTTACCCTGTCCATTTATTTTAGAAACTCCTCTACCAACTCCAATGATGTGAAATCTGGAGCATTTTCCAATCCAGATAGGTATTCACAGATTTTTTAACTCTTCTCCTCTAATTGTGTCTTACTTGAGGCGATGGAAATATCAAGGCATTGTTCTGAATGAGAGTGGGAAGATTTTTCTATAGCATATTTTTGCATACACATTGGATTCAATTTTCTATTTTCCATTCAAAATACTGAATCCCTGACACTAACCCATTCCCTTCCAGACTCTTTCTACTAATCCTAATATGATGGAGAAAAATAACCCAAACAGAATAGAAATACAAGCAGTTCAGAGGAGGCATGGTGTATAGTTGGACTTGCCTTCTGCATGATATAGAGTAGGAGTTCCAAATCTAGTCAATTGTTTGTTGAAATAGTTCTCCATGTATTTTTAAAGTTAATAAATATGTGAATTCCTGTCTCCCTTTCTCTGTAGCCTATTCAGCATGTGTATTTTTATGCACACATAGAATCCAACCTGGTACCACACGTTCATTCTTGTGATTTGGCTGATTTGGCAGATACAAATTGTGAGATGAGATCACTCCTACTAAACCCTGTTGGTACTGAATATTCAAACTATGGGAGAGCTTCCTAGTTGAACAACATTATAAATAAATCCATGTTCAGTAAAATGAATATTTTTGGATCTGTGGATGATATATATTTTATGATGAATTTTGATTGACATATATATTGCTACTTTTTTTGTCTCTGTGTACTCTCCAGATTTTTCAAAATATGAAATATATGTGTCTTATGTACACTCCCTAAATTCATTCATGTTCATGTATGTGGATTTATAATCAACTATTCACAAGATTATTCTCAGAAATATTCATCCAACTGAAATTTGCCTAATGCTCTCAAATGTCAATCCTATTGTTGACTACATATTTGTTTTTTCCTAAATTATATATTCAAACAAAACCCTGTTCAAAATGTCTAATCCTATCACTCACTTTATACTTTGCCTCATTTTGTAATGTCTTTATTTATTTCTGCTTTCCTACATATTTTCCCCAATTCATCCTTGTGACTGACTCTTCAAATTTGCTGACTTTAACAATCACTCTCTAACCGAAACCCTATAGCTAAAGAACTTTTGTTCCAAATCCTATACTCCCACTTCTTCCTATACGTACTGACTATCTTCTTATTTCTATCAACTATCCCTTTTTGACTGGATGTTCTGTTCTACATTAAATCATTATAGTAAATGTCGGGCGAGCTTCGCAGGAGGAAACCACCAACAGACTATCTCATGCAACAGCAAAGGGTTTAATGAGTGTCCAGCAAGCCGGTGCTCAGAGCTCACTTGAATAGAGCATTTAGCCCTGAGAATAGCTTAAGTAGAGCTTATATACTTTACCTGGAGAGGGCAGGGAGGGAAGATAATAGATGGATCAGGGCGAGTGGACGATGTGCGTGCAACTGGGTGAGGGAGCACATTCTGCAGTTTGGCAGTTGGGGACAGCACATACTGGGAACAAGATTTACAAGCATTGCTCAAGATTTCAACAGTGTTTTGTTAAGCATAGAGAAAAACAGGAAGTGACAAGTACCTATTTTATTAACCTTTTATTCCCCACTTCTTCTTCTGGCTACTTTTAATCATAAAAATGATCATTGGGGGGTCTACTATGTCTACTAGTGGGGTATTACCATAAGTTTAACTCGTCCAATTTGAGCCTGGGAAAAGAAATTACACGGTTGAGAAAACAGGGTTTTATAGTTACCAATAATATGAGGATTATTATTGGACAGGCCAGGGTTGATCAAAACGTAGTTAACCAGGAAGACTGTGTGAACCAAGACTCAAACCACCCTTTTTGGGCCTCTCTGTCTCGTTGATGCTTTTCAAGGCATCTTTTTAATTTACTCTTAGATTTTATTACAACTCCAGTATGCTCAGCATTCAAACAACTTTCTTCCCTCAATGCAGCACAAAGGCCCCCTTCTCTCATGATGAGGAGGTCCAACCGTCGAGTGTTCTGAAAAACAACTTCAGAGAGAGAGGTTAAAGATTCATGCAAAGCTCTGATGGAGGTTTCTAATGTCTTAGTTTTGGTCTATTGCTGTCATTTGTTGGGTCATTTGATGAGTCCCATGGACAAAGGCAGTGGTTCCCATGCCCACCAGTGCAGCAATTCCTATTCCTAATAGGATGGCTAAAGTGAGGGATATATAGTTTCAGTGGAACCGGGTTGTATGCCCCGCTATTTGATCTTCAAATGAACCTGCGTCGTGATAGAGCACTCTGGGAAACATCTGCACCATTACACAATTAATCACATCTGTTCACCATTTCATGAAAACATAAACAATGTTTAAGTATATAGAATTATGGTGTAGTAGGGACGCACAAGGCAAGGCACCTAAGATAGCACTGAAGACAGGGACACAGTCCTAATTGGTTGCAACCAGATTCAGAGGGCATTGATTCTGTTGTAATCAAGTAATCCACCTAAACCCAAGTTTCGGTAGTTTCAGAATTTTGTACCCAACATGTAAGGGAAGGGGCTCAGAAGCTCACAGTTTGCAGAAGTTGAAAAAAGCAGTTTTTGTTTCTGTTTTTTCCTCTGTTCTGGTCAAGTTAACTTTTCAAGGACACCTGGGAGGGGAAGAGCTTTTTCTTCTCTTTCTTATTATCCCCCTGCCAGCTGTTTCCACAGACCCCAGTTGCTAACTTCGTTAACTTAGAAATGTAGCCATCTCTGTGAAGCCCCAGCTCATGGCCAGAGGCCTTGTTCACATATTTTTGTGAAAAACTAGTAAGGGGGTGTCTAGCTTAGGAGTGCTGATTTTTTTAGCCAGTGACCAAGTAGAACAGGAAAACATGAAAAGAGGAAGTTTAACTACATTGAAATCTTTTATAGGGACTCTTTTGCTGAAAGTCCTAAATTCAGCCTTGGTGAAGACTTCTGGAGAAGGTCAGTTAAGATTTTTCTGTGGGGCTGGTACAGAGGGGAAAGATGGGAAATGTGGGGCTGAGAACAGCTCCGTAAATCTGAGAATGAGGAAGGAGAGATGTAAAAGAATAATGGGAAAGTGGATTGGGATTTTCCTAGCAACAAAAACTTGAGCAATAGAACAGGTAGAGCAGAGGGGAAGACAGTAGTGAGTATCCCAAAACACATGTGAGGGACTTTAAATTCTTAGTAAACTGTTTTCGGTGATGACAAAGCAACTTTAAAGGCCATTTTCATTACATCTTGGATAGGGGTCTGAGGGCTCTCCTCAGCTTTTTTGAGCTTTGGGTTAGCTGGTAAGAGGACATGGTGAGACCCGGTGTGGGCAGTGAGAGGAGTGAGGAGAAGAGAGGAGTGAGTTGGTGAAGAGAAGAGAGGAGTGAGTGGGTGGAGGGGTACCTCAGTACCTGCTACCTCAGCAATGGGGCAATGGTCTGAGAACCAGCAGAGGTTTTGGTTTTTGATCTATTAATTGTAGTGGAGAAATCAGGTTGCTGAGGTGGGAGTGACAGCAGAGACTCTGGAGCAGAATGCTGAAGGTGAGGATCTATTGGATAAGCATAGTTCAGGATGTGAGCGAAGGAGGGAAAAGGCCTCCACATAGGGGAATCTCCTTTCACCCTTTTGAGCACTAGCAGATTTTAAAAAGTTCATGCAGGATTTGAGGATCTAAAGACCCCTTTGGGGGCCATCAGTTTTTGTTATGTAATACGTAATATGGCCAATGCTGTGTACTGAAATTGATGAGGAGTTTGGGTTCCATCAGGCAGCCCCTTTATGCTAACATCCCCATGACTTACAGAAGAAGTTGGCTTTTCCCCCACACAGCCATGGCTGTTTGTGGCTTTGACAGTCGGCCAGGCAAACATAGTAATCTAGGCTAGCGAACCTGCATCTGGCTCGTGTGTCCCTACATCCATAATGTTTGTTTCCATTGTCTATGGTACAGAAGGCATTTAGTGGAATTTTAGTGGGATCCTCTTCATCAGGGATATTCCACTAAGAAAGACCTATAGCCAGCTGACAAATGTCTGGGTGGAGAGATGGTCACCAGGTCCCTAAGGGGGCTGTATGCGAGATAGATTATACTTCTTTTCCAGTAGAATTTGTGATCAGCCATCGCTGCTCAACGGGCTGATGAGGGTTAGGACTACTTGTGGTAAAGGGGAGAGTCTATAGCCTTATGCACATGGTGAAAATGCAATTTGAAAGTGTTACCAGTCTTTTCCAGATTCCAGCCAGAGTGTGGACAGGGCGCAGGCTTGAGATGAGAGGCATGGATCCAGGAAGTGATTCCGTCTACCTTTATCACTGTAGATGTTATAAGTAGCACCTGGTATGGTCTTTTCCAGCAGGGTTCCAGGGATGACACCTGATATCGTCTTACGTAGATGAAGTCTCTTACTTGATATCGATGTGGAGTCCCCTCGTCCCCAGTTTGGTAAGCAGTGGCCAGCTGTTTCCACAGGTATCGCTGAGTTCTTTCAAGAGCTTTAAGTCTGTCAAGCAAGGGGGTGTGGATGGGATCGTTAGGTCTTAGAATTGGGCTTAGGTCCCTTACTGGAGGAGAGGCACCCTAGAGAATTTCACAGGGGGTGGGGTTACTCAAGGAAACAGAGGGAGTATTTCTTGCAGGAAACATTGTATAAGGCAGGAGCATAGTCCAATCTTTTATGCTCGTCTCTAAGCTTAATTTCGTTAAGGTCTCTTTAATGGTTCTATTCATTCTTTCTACCTGTCCTGAACTCTGGGGTCTGTAAGCACAATATAACTTCCAATTAAACCCCAGGTTCCTGGCTAATCCCTGACTTACCTGGGCCATGAACGCCGGTGCACTATCCGACTGTATTACCTTTGGCAGGCCATATCTTTGAAAAATGTCTTCCAGGATCTTCTTGAGCACCATTTGCACTTTTTCTTTTTTTCTTTTTCTTTTAGTGGGGAAGGCTTCAATCCATCCTAAAAAATATATTTACAAAGACTAGAAGATATTTATGTCCATACCTTGCTGGCTTAATTTCAGTAAAGTCAACTTCCCAGAATTGTCCTGGTCTATTTCCGCATAGGTGCTTTCCTGCAGGAAGCTTGGAAGGGTAAGCATTAACCAATTGATGAACTCGACAGGCTTTTTTTACCCATTCAGTTATTTCTTTGTGCTGTGAGTCAGTTAGTTGTAAACTCTGTTCTTGATACTTCAGAAATACCTGCAGTTTCTTTGAACCAAGGTGAGTGAGTTGATGTGCATTTTCTACTGAAAGTTAGAGCTGTGACTATAGGAGTCTTTACTGAAGCATTTACAAATTCCACTTGGGGACCTTCAATGTTAAAAGTTATTTTGGCCCAGAGTTTGGTGAGAAGATCTCTGCCCAATAATATGGCCAGGAATTCTGTGATTACTAGGATGGAGTGATGGATTTTTTCTTTCCCCAGGTCCATGATCCTCTTAGTTATCCAAGCCTGATATTTACTGCCATTAGCCCCTTGAACTAGAGACCTTTTTTTTGATAGAGGGCCCAATGTGGCCTTAGGGGTAAGTATATTGCCCCTGTATTCACTTCAAAGTTTACTGGGGTCCCCTCCACTTCAAAAGTTACCCTGAACTCGGGGAGGGGATCTGAGCCTCGACTTTCATAGTCATCCTTCAGAGTCAGAATGGCTGACTGGCATGGCTGTCTATTTCTAGGGCACTCTTTGGCACAGTGTCCTTTTTCTTTACAGTAGACATTGATCTGAGGCCAGGGGTGGCCTCTGGCATGGGACCAGGTATCCCTTCCTGTCTCCGTGTTTCTTAATTTCTGGCCCTTTTGTTGTTGTGACCAGGACATTAGTCAACGCCTTAGTCTGTCTTTTGTTTCTTTTATCCTCCCTTTGCTCCCTTTTTTTCCCCAGTTTCTCTCTTAAGGTATATTTTCTTGGCTTCTCTGACTAAATCTCTCAAAGTCATATCTTGTAATCCATCTAAGCATTGTAACTTTCTTTTAATATCCAGGGCAGCTTGCCCAATAAAGGCCATCATGATAGATGCCTTTTGATCCTCTGCCTGAGGATCGAAAGGAGTATATCTCTTATATGCCTCCATAATTCTCTCTAGAAACATAGAGGGAGATTCATCAGGGCTTTGAATAATCTCTATTGCCTTGGCCAAATTAGTTGGTCGTCTAGCGGCCACTCGGATGCTCACTATTAAAACCTGGTGATAAGTGGACAGATGCTTTCTAACTTCAAAGGTGTTGGTGTCCCAGTTGGGTTGTTTCAAGGAAAAATCAGCTTTGATTAAGTTGGGAAGATGTGTCGGCCTCAAATCTGGTTGAAGGATATTTTTTTTCTAGCTCTCAGGAGGATTCTCTTTTGTTCCTCTGTCATGAAGAGAGTCCCTAGGAATTGTTGACTGTCATCCCAAGTAGGCAGGTGTGAAAACATCAATGACTCAACCAGAACTGTGAGCCGGGTGGGGTCCTCGGAAAAAGGGGGATTGTTATTTTTCCAGTTATATAGGTCGAAAGAGGAGAAAGGCCAATATTTGTAGGCTTGCATTTTCCCCCCATGGCCTTCGTCAATCAATGGTCCATAGGGACATAATGGGGAGTATCACGGGAGTTCCAGGGTTTTCAATCATTCGCGGCCAGTGAGTTCCCTTAGCCGGGCCAGCTTCCTCCTGGGGAGGAGGGGCTGTGTGTGCCGCGGGGGAGTTTTCTGGAGGGCGCTTGGCCAGCTTAGATTTCTCCAATGGCGGAGAGGCTGAGTCAGCTGCAGGGGAATCACTTAGAGGGTGTTGGTGGTTGGGGGACGAGGGAAGGGTATAAGGAGGGGGAGGAGTGTCCAGTAGAGTCAAATCTTGTGACTCATGAAGGACACAGTGTGGAGGAGGAGGAGGAGCAGAGGGTTTGACAGATCATGGGGGAAGGAGTAGGAGCAGGGGAAGGGACAAAGAAAGGCTTCACCCATGGAGGAGGAGATTTGCAGAGGTCATGAAAAGTTAAGATATATGGCTGTTGATCCGGATGTCTGTGTGTGCCTAGCTGAAAGACAATATCTCTGACTTTTTAAATTAGTGGGAAATAGAAAGATCTTTCTAGGGGCCATCTGACTACAAAAGTGGGTCATTCTGAGGCACAGAGAGTCTGACAGGTCTGGAGTTTTACTGAAAAAGAAAGATTCGGAGCCCTTAAGCGAACTTTGATCCAGTGATCAAGGGTCAGGGACAGAGACATTGAAG
The DNA here is from genome assembly GCF_048772815.1 of Callospermophilus lateralis. NCBI lineage: Eukaryota > Metazoa > Chordata > Mammalia > Rodentia > Sciuridae > Callospermophilus > Callospermophilus lateralis. The sequence goes on along the minus strand of NW_027514395.1, from coordinate 938,652 downwards.
TGCTCTGTCCCATAATGAAAGATACACAAACAGTGAATGCAACAACACACAACACAGACAAGACAAGACAATAAAGACAGGCAATGGACATCCAAAACTGAGACCAGGACTGAGTAGCAGGCAAAACCCTATGGGCTAGCAATACCGAATCTGAAACAAAATATCCCTGAGTCGAGGAGACTATTGTTCCTCGATTTCTCGAGTCCTCTGTGGCGTTCCCCAGGGACGTGGCCTGTGGCTCTGTGACACGTCTGTCAGCCACCATCGGAGAGAGCTCACGCTCTTCATCGACAGCCATTTTTCCAAGCCCTAACCTTAAAACTGAAAGCAGAAAGAGGCGCCTTACTTACCCTGAGAGGAGCCCGGTAGGGTCTCTTGTCCGCCGCTGCTGGAACTTGGTGTAACCTCTATATGTAAATGTTGGGTGAGCATGGAAGGAAGAGACCACCAAGAGACTGTCTCATGCAACAACAAAGGGTTTATTGGGGGTCCAGTATGCTGGAGCTCAGAGCTCACTTAAATAGAGCAGAGAGCCCTGAGAACAGTTTAAGCAGGGATTATTTACTTTCCTTGAGTGGGCAGGGAGAAAAGTTTACTGATGTGTAAGGGTGACTGGGTGGTTTGCGTGCAACCAGGTGAGGGAGTATATTCTACAGTTTGGCAGTTGGGGACATTACATTCTGGGAACAATATTAGCAAACAGTTCTCAAGATTTCAACAGTGTTTTGTTAAGCATATAGAAAAGCAGGAAGTGAAAAGTAACTATTTTATTAACCTTTCACTACCGAATATCCTTTTTGACTGTATGTTCTCTTCTACATTCAATTATCCAAGGTACAAGGTTCTTTGCCATTGTTTATCGATTTATTCAAAGCTAAGTATTCCAATCAAGGGCCCAATGATCTTCTGGGCTTCAAATGTTACTTAGATTTCTGTTTTCATACATATATTTTACCAAATACTCTTAAACATATTGCAGGTTCCCAATATCATTATTCATTCAGCAGAATGATTCCTAACCCAAAGAGAATATGTTATCAGTCCTAACCATACACTGTTACCTCAATCTAACTTTACAGAAGAGCAGGGACAGAGTTGGTCTTACAATACAGGAATGTAGAGGATCTTCCACCTGCTGAGAACCTCAATGGTCCATGCAGAAATGATCCCTGGGGAAGATGTAGGCAACTTTGAAGGACCTGATTGAGCAAAAGTCATCTTTCATGGTGAACAACCTGGTCAGGATGAAGGGTTGTGTCTGAATCAGCCTCTCTATTCTTAATGTAGAGAAGATGGACCAAATGATACCTGTGTGGAGAGCTGTTCCCGGGTGCCTATGGTTGATATACCATACTAACTTGTGAATATCTCACAGGAAGCAGGGGCAGCTTCCATCTCATGGGACCCTTGGAAGCAAATGTAAGGACAAAATGGTTGCCAAGGCAGTGAACTCATTCTGTTCCTGAAGGAAGTGACATCACCTCACTTCCTTGGTGATGGAATTCTTTGAACTTGGGATCCAGGAAGCCAGTTAAACAGTGCCAGTCCTAGTCCCAGTCCCAGTGTTCTCACTTTTTGGATTTCCCGAGGACGGAGTCATTCTTTCTTGGTAACTACTGATGTTAGGATGTCCATATGGCAGGAAAGCTCTGAAGAGGGGTCTTTCCTGAGAAAGAAGGTAGTGCCTCACCGCTGGCTCCTGACAACTTCAGAGAGTTGGCCAAAGACACAAGATCTGAGACAGGACAGGGTATTTCGGGGGAACATTGTATGGCCCACCAGTCAGAGGACACTCCGGATAGTGGGAAGGAGGTGCCTTTGTGGGTGTGGGTGTGAGTTTGTGGTTTTGTCTCATGTTCTGAGAATAGGTAGTAAAGGCGGTTTTTTTGGTTTGGAGTGGACTGTTTCTAGTAAGACTTTTGACAAGGTGAGTGTTTCTATGTCTGAATCCCACTGTCCGTGTTTGTAGACATTAGAAAATATAATGCATCAATGGATGTGTCCTGTCTATTAGAAAGATTCCCAGCATTAATCCTAACAAATTTATAAATGGACTGTGGCTTGCCTTATGGATGGCCAAATCCTGCTATGTGTGCATCCAAAACCAAAATGGCCAGAAGAATAGTCATTGTGGACAGAGTTTTTCGACTTCCTCTGTAAGGTTCCTGATCTCAATTAAGTGAGAATAGAGATCATTTGGGTCAAGTGAATTCTTTAAATCCTGTAGAGGCTAGCCCATATTTGCTTGGGCTTTCTCATGACACCAATTCACAAAAAGAATCTAAAACGCACAGTCAGTAGGCCTCAAATTGGAGAAGCCGAGCAGTATTAATGGCAGGCCTATTTGATCACTCCTGGTTCACAGGAAGGATGTCCAAGCCACCATGACTTTAGGCAAATGAGGGCCAAGGGAGCTTATACTGGACACTGCCTTGGGCTGCACCCCTCATGGAAACCTCCAGCCAGATGTTTTGATGAGTGTCTATACATAAGAAGATGAGGGCCATGTGGGAGTTTTTTGGTTTTAATTGTGGTCATTTGTGTGGTTGTAGGAAGAGATGACTGTGTCCACATGGGCTTGATCTCTGGTGTGATTCCCCATAGAGATTGAGTTCTGGAACTGATCTCAGAGAAGTATTGCCATGAATTGTGTTGGGATATTAGGAGGTCACGCATAAAATTCGCCCTTGGAAACTGAGATCTAGGCCCAGGTTGGCTTTCCACAGAGCACTGGGAATCTCAGCCAGTATAGCACATGATTTTATTCTGAAAGATTTTCAGCCATAGTTGAGAGTCAAAACACACATGGACTTCACATTGTAGACCTCAATGGGCCTGGCTTCATGTGACCTTTTGGGCACTCTTCGGGAATCCTTGCCTGTGAGAGTCCTCCAGAGCTTTCATTGAAATTAGCCTCCTCACCATTTAATGGTTATTGAAATAATTGAAACACTCATTGCCTCCAACTTCATTCTTGAAAAATGGCTCGATATATACCATGAAATTTCTGAAATTCCCATGACCAGGTGGCACTGGAGAACCATTGGATATCCTGTTGCTGATCATGAGTGTACCAGACTGTGCCTTGATTGACTGGGTTTCACGAAAATGGTGTAGATCAGAGATGCCAGTTAGTTGGAGCCTGCTGAGTAGTGGGCCTAGAGCAAAGGTGGGCAGGTGTGAGATATAATATCTGTGGTGGTTTCATGTGGATCTACCATTGGCTTCCAAATGGCTTGTGACTGATATTGTGCAGTAAGCAGACCCTTATATGTAAAGGCATCTTTTTGTATGGATAGGTTTCAGGGCAATGTTCAGAATCAGGTTGCTTTGGTCAAGGGGGCAAGCTATGTTGGACAGAAGCCTGGTTGGTGGATAATCCTACAGGCCCTGTCCCACCACACGTGACAGAACTCCCTCCAGCACTGTTTCCCAGGTGAATTCCTTGTATTTCGTGAAGCAAGTACCGAACTCCCAGTGCAACAGCAAGAAAAATCACGAAAATTGGAGGATGACCAAATGGCATCACAGTCCACATGAGGAGTCACTTAGACCCCAGTGGCCAAAGTTGACTTACAAAGAGAGAATTCAGCACTGCTGCCTCATGTTCATTGGAAAATAAGATACCATGTCCTCCAGGTCACATAGATGCAGAGGCAGCTTTGATGGTCTCACTACAAAGCAAGCTAAAGCTCCTGACAACAACATATATTTCAAGTGCCTAACCTCACAGGCATTTTCTCCAGAAGTCTTTAGGCCAGCAGAGCTCCATGTTTGTGGAGTGTTTAGCATGTCACTTACTTTTGGAAACTCCTCTTCCACCTCCAAGGTTGTGAACTCCTGAGCATATTCAATTCCAGATATGTATTCACAGATTTTATAACTCATCTCCTCTAAATGTGGTATTTGGGGCGAAGGTAATGTCAAGGCATTATTCTGGATGAGAGTGGGAAGATTTTTGTGTAGCATATATTTGTATACACATTGGATTTATTTTCCAATTTTCCATTTGAAATAATCAATCCCTGACACTATCCCATACCCTACTAGACTCTGACTACTAATACTAACATGATGGAGAAAAGTAACCCAAACAGAATAGAAATACAAGCATATCAGAGGAGGCAGGGTGTACAGTTGGACTTGCCTTTTCCATTATATAGCGTTGGAGTTATAAATCTAGTCAATTTTTTGTTGAAAGAGTTCTCCATGTGTTTTTAAACTTATCAAATATGTGAATTTCTTTCTCCCCAATTTCTCTGTATCCTATTCAGTGCATGTATTTTTATATGCACATATAGAATCGTACCTTGTATCACACGTACTTTCTTGTGAGGTCGCTGACTTGGCAGATACAAATTGTGAGAAGAGATCACTCCTCCTAAACGCTGTTGGAACTGAAAGTTCAACCTATGGGTGGACTTCCTAGATGAACAACTTTAAATATAAATCCATGTTCAGTAAAATGAATATTTTTGAATACGTGGATGATATATATTTCACGATGAATTTCGATTGGCATATATATTGCTAGTTTTTAATGTGTGTGTGTGTGTGTGTGTGTGTGTGTGTGTGTGTGCGTGTGTGTATATATATATCCAGATTTTTCAAAATATGAGATATATGTGTCTTTTGGCCACTCTTTGGAAAGCCTTAACTGTGAGAGTTCTCTAGAGATTTCATTGAAATGAACTTTCTCAACATTTAATTGTTCCTGAATGATTTGAAACCCACAGTGCCTCCAACTTCATCCTTAAAAAATGGCTTGATAATTACCATGATATTTTTTAAATTCCCATTACCAGGTGTCACAGGAGAACCTTTGGATATCTTCTTGCTGATCATGAGTGTACCAGACAGTGCCTTGACTTACTCGGTTTCATGAAAATTGTGTAGAACAGAGATGCCACTAAGTTGGAGCCTGCTGAGAAGTGGGCCCAGACCTGTGGTGTGCAGGTGTATGATAAAACATCTGTGGTGGGGCCATGTGGATCTGCCATTGGCTTCCAAATGGCTTTTGGCTTACATGGTGCAGCCAGCAGACCATTATATGTAAAGGCATCTTGTTATATGGAGAGGTTTCAGGGCAATGTTCAGAATCAATTTGTTATGGACAAGGGGGCAAGCTATGTGGGATAGAAGCCTGGTTGGTGAATTCTCCTGAAGACCCTGACCCTCCACAAGTGACAGAACTCCCTCCAGCACTGTATCCCAGTTGACCTCCTTGTATTTCATGAAGCAAATACCAAAATCCCAGTCCAGAAGCAAGAAACACCACGAAAATTGTAGGATGACCAATTGGCTTCACTGTCAAGACGGGGAGACACTTATCCCCTAGTGCCCACAGTTTACCTACAAAGAGAGAATACAGCACTGCTGCTTCATGTTCTTTGGATAATAAGAAACAAAGTTCTCCAGGTCACATAAATGCAGACCCATCTTTGATGGTATTGTGAACGTCTAGAGCATTTGGGTCCCTGGGTAAGGGTCTCGAAATAACCAGGACACAGGGGATGCAGATCAAAGGCAGCAATTGCAACTGCATGCTGAGGTTTATTTGCAAGTTCCTTTTATAATCTTCTTCTAACAAAGCAAGCAATTCTTCAATAATACTTTACTCACATTGTCCAAATATCATGCCTCAGAGGATACACAGAGCTAAATTCAGATTGTTCCTGTTTATTTGATAAGTACCCTCTTAAAGTTCTTTGTAGACATTATCTAATCCCCTGAGGATGCATTTGTTTCTTTAAAATGTACTATTCCCAAGACAAGTATGCATGAATCTTCTTCCTCTTGGTCAAACCATGCAGAACTTGTGACTTGCGATAAAGAGAAGAGAACTTTTTCTCCTCCTAGCTGAGGTTTGCCTCAGCTGACCTAAATCACAGCCATAGCTCTTGCAAAATGTGAGGCCTGAGGGAGATAAACTCTGCACACTCAAACCCCAACAATTCCTTCCTTTTTCTTTTGTTTTTCTAAAACAGTTTTTCACAAAGTTAATATAAAGTTTTGAGATGGTCTTATGCACATGCAATATATAATCACAAAAATGATAATAACTAAGCATAACACTATTCCAACTCCTCCAGCCGTATGGTAAGACTTTGATCAATCTCTTTTGGATCTAATCCCTCTAACTGTTTTAAAAACAATTCAGCTATTTGTACAGCATCATCATGTTGAAACCCTTTTCCAAAAATTTCAAATATATCCTTTTGTAAAGAATCAATCATTAATTGAGCTGTTTCATTACCATCGAGATAATTTTGTATGAGACTCCATTTCTCTAAGCTTTGATTATATTGTATGTTAGTTATACAGAAAGAAGTTGAATTCCAGTCACATTTTAATCTAATTTCTTGTTCTAAGGTGAGTATCTTTTTTCCTAACCAATTAACTGTTTGTTTTAAAATACCTATTTGAGTTTGAAGTCTAGAATCAATCTGATCCTGGGATAGCCATAACTCATGCGAATCTTTATCCCATTCCTCAACAAAATGTTTTGTTTGTAAAGAAGTATGTAAAGGTATCCCTGAAACTGTAGCAACTGTAGCCACTGCAATAAGACTTAGAATTACAGCAACAACAACTCCCACAAACCGTTTAGTACGTCTTAACAATTGTCTAAAACATTCCAGAACCAAAGTATTTACAGGATCTTGGGACCATGGTCTTTGTAAGTTCACAGGAAGCCAAATGTGAGAGCGCTGTTGTAACAGCACAATGGAATTACGAGAAGGAATAGAAACAGATGTATTAATACAGGTATACAATTTACAATTAAAGCATAAAATTCCCTCATCAAAAGTAACATTTCCAATTAAGAACAGGTATGGCATGGGCGCACATGTGGTTATACTATATTCTTTAATTACAGTAAAATTATAAGAAGCAGCAGATTGACTAGTCTCAGAGAAAGAGCCATTAGACAAAATTACAGGTTTAGCTGCAGCAGCAATTTTCCATAACTGTGTTTGTAAATGAGGAGGGTACTGCACTGAAGCCAAGCATGGGTCGTCTATTCCGCCATGACGCCAGGCCATCAATTTGTCATTCCGAATGGTTTCATTCCATCTCTCTTTCGGCGGGATTCAGTATGTAGAAGATAAATCACAAGCAGTAATATTCCATTCTGAACAATTTTTTAAGAACATCCCGTAAGGACCCCACATGATAATATCCTGAAATATCTTTCCAAATTTGCCTAAACACTCCTGCCATATGAAAGGGGAGTATCTCAAGTCCTGATAAGTAAAATCGGGACACTCAGGGAACATAGGGTATTTTTGTTCAGTTATATTATCCCAGGTCATATTGACGGACCATGCAGACAACCGTTGTAAACGGGTTCGAGAAACATTTCTCCAGTTTCCAGCTAGTATCCAATGTTGCCAATCTAATTGTAAGCAAGGAGGAATGCCCAAGCATATAGGTTTACTGTTATTATTCTTATAAGTGAAATTAAATGGTGTTCCATCATTAGTATTCATATATGTTAAATTGTTCCAAGGGGGAGATAAAAGAGCAGGAGAAGTACATTAGGCAATAACTATGTCACCCCAAGAAACAGATTCCAGCAAAGGTGGATTGGGAATATAGGCCCAATAGTGAGTATTATTATTTTGTACCTCAGAAGTGGAAGACACTGTCAATAATGCACACATGGCCAGAAATAAATTTTCTGGGGTGCAACTCTTCCCTGTTCGTTGCAGCACCTTTTGCCCTTCCCCACTCAGCTTTTTAATTTGACCCAACGTAGGTAAGGGAGAGAAATTAGGACGTCGACGACGTCGGGCCCCAAGATGAAGACGTGACATTGCTGCCACCAGAACATCAAGCTCAGGATCTTGATTTCTCGGCTAGGGTAAAGGATAAGGTACCCACCTTGGTGCCGTTCTGATTGTGATGGGTCTGGATCCACCGCCCTGGGAGCCACTGCTGGTGTCCATTTTCTGTTGAAACATAAGCATAGTCCTTTCCTCTATAAAATAAAATCCCTGGCTGCCATTCAGCATCTGCCGCAATTTATATCCAAATTGGTTCATGAACTATTTCTAAGGTTTTTTTGCTCAAAATGTCGTTCTGCTCTTGTCAATATTTCTCCTTGTTGAAGATTAAGGAAATTTAAAATAAATAAGGCTTGATGTAACAATGCTTTAGGTTGATTTTGTAAATGTCTAAACAAGTGCATATTTAAATCTTTCATTTTCCTCCTTTTTAATTTTTTAATTTGTATTTTAAGTGTAGCATGTACACGTTCTACTAAAGCTTGTCCTTGTGGATTATATTCTATTTCGGTTAGATGAACAATATCATATAATTTGCAAAAATCTTCAAAATTTTTACTAGTATAAGCCGGACCATTATCAGTTTTAATCATAGTTGGAATTCCCATAATAGCAAATGTTTCCACTAAGTGTTGAATAACATGACGGGTGGTTTCTCCAAATTGAGCGGTAGCCAACAAAAATTTAGAGTATGTGTCAATAGTAACATGAACACAAGAATAACTTCCAAACAAGGGAACATGTGTAACAACCATTTGCCATAATTCATTAGGTTGAATCCCTCTAGGATTTACTCCGGAAGGTATAATCCTAATATGGAAAGGTCGACAAATTGGGCAATTTTTAATAATTTGTTTTTCTTGTTTGTATGGAATCTTATATTTAATATGTAAATGTCTGGCATTAGAATGATACAGATTATGTTATTCTTGAGGAGTTTTGAACATCACTAATTTGTCTACCTAAGCATAACCATATGTCAAAAATCCTGGTAATTTAGAGTGTGATCTAATATAATCTATAAATATGCGAGCATTACGAGCTTGTAAAAGTTTTTGTAAGGTAAGAAAAAGATTTTGTAGAACAGGTTTATTAGAATAGGCTACTGCAGTGAATATATATTTTAACTACTCCCACCGTGTATGCAGAGTCAGTAAGAATGTTAATGTCTTGATTATCAAAATCATTTAAAACTTGAATGACTTCAAATAATTCATTTTGTTGGACAGATTGATAGTTTGTTATTTGAACCCAATATTGATTTTCTGTCCAATAAGCACTTTTAGTTTTTGATCCATCAGTAAACACAGTAACAACATTGTCTAAAGGATATTCACTAATAATATTATTAATTACAAATCATTGACATTTTAGCATGTCCCATAATTTGCCCTTGGGGAAATGATAGGAAATACCTCCAGTATATTCAGCCAACGCTATTTGTAGCATTTAAGTCATTTGTACCAAGTAAGTCCATTGGTCTTTAGGTAATGGTGTAATTATGTGAGAAATGTCATAGCCCGTCAGGGTTATACTTCTCTGTCTTCCTTGTTCAATTAATAATGTGATCTGGTCAGCATATGGCATAATATTTTTGGAGAATCTGTTTTGTATAAATCCATTCTAAAGGAAGCTCATGCTGTCCCAGAACTGCAGTAGCATATTGAAATGTATTTAAAATATAAAGAGAAATAGGGGCTTGTAAATCTATTCTCTGAAAAAATGCATATTTAACTCGTTGTTCTACAGAGGTTAATTCATCAGAGGCTTCTTTAGTAATTATACGAGAGCTATTAAGTGCAGGATCTCCTTGTAACAATGAAAACAGATGATTTGATTGATAAGTAGGTATCCCCAAAGACGGTCGTAACCAATTAATATCCCCTAATAGTTTTTGAGTATCATTAAGTGTTTTTAAATTATCTCTCCTGATTGATAAGTTTTGAGGAATTATCTTTTGTCTAGGAACTGTATATCCCAAGTAATTAATGACATCTTCCTTCTGTATCTTTTCAAGGGCAATTATTAACACATTAGGTTGAAAATAAATTGGCAATTTTTTTAATAGGTCATTAAGTTTCTGTTTATCAGGTCCTGAAAGAGAATATCATCCATATAATGAGAAATATATAACTGAGGCCAATTTTTATGGATAGGTTTTAATGCTGCATCGACATAAATTTGACACATAGTAGGGGAATTCATCATTCCTTGGGGTAATACTTTCCATTGATACCGAAGATGAGGTCCTTTATGATTAATTTGCGGTAAAGAAAAAGCAAAACGCTTACGATCAACAAGATGAACAGGAATGGTAAAGAAACAATCCTGTAAATCAATAACTACAATATGCCAATCTTTTGGTAACATAGTGGGAGAGGGGATTCCAGGTTGCAAAGCCCCCATGGGGTACATGGAATTATTCACTTCCCTTAAATCAGTTAATAATCTCCATTTACCAGACTTCTTTTTTATGACAAATATAGGTGAGTTCCATGGGGATGTAGAGAATTCGATATGGCCTTGATGTAATTGTTCCTTGACCAACAGGAGAGCAGCATCTAAGTTTTCTTTTGTTAAGGGCCACTGTTCAATCCATAAAGGATCCTCGGATTTCCACATAATTTTCAGTGGCTCCATCAAGAATTAGTTAAAATTGAATATAAGCTCCCCATTGTTCTAAAATATCCCTTCCAATTATATTAAGAGGAACTTCTAGAATGTAGGGTTTTAATACAGCTATTTGTCCGTCCTCTGATTGAATTGTTATATGGTTTAAAGCTTGGCCAATACTTTGGACGGGAGCCGAGCTAACTCCCTTAATCTGACAGGGTATAATTTGATACTGAAGATTAGACAGTCAATCTTGAGTTTTTATTATAGTAATACCAGATCCTGTATCAATTAAAGCACTAATCATTTTAGTCTCTAGCTTTACTTTTATAGGGGGTTGCATTTTAGTAATTTGTGTGGCCCAAAAAACACTTTGTGTGTCAGCACTGCCAATCTGCCCCGCCTCTGATTAGAGGAATCCCCTATAGGGAGGTAAGGTAATAAGAGAATTTGGGCAATTCTTTCTCCTTTGGAAAAATGAACATCAGCAAGAGAAGATATTAAAATCTGAATTTCTCCTTCATAGTCTGCATCGATAATTCCTAAATGGACAGTAATACCTTTAGCATTAAGGCTGGAGCGTCCTGTGAGCAAAGCGAAAGTCCCTGGAGGTAGTGGCCCAAATATTCCTGTAGGTATTCTTTTAGGCATAGCACCACCCTGGAGATCATAATCACTTAAGGCTTGGATGTCCACGGCCGCACTATGTTGGGTTGCGGGTTGTAGGGAAAAGATTGTGGGTTGCCCCCGTTTATTTGTCCAGGACCTGGGGTCCGGCCCGATGGACCATTTCCCTGAACTGCATGAGTGGCTGCATTTTTTGTTCTACATTATCGAGTCCAATGTTTACCTTTTTTGCAATTAGGACATATTCCGGGTCCCCTAGTTTCCTTATCATTCTTTTGTTTACAATTTTTCCTTAGATGTCCAGTCTGGCTGCACCCCAAACACTTTATGTTAGCCAAATTTCGATTTGTATTCTGCAAAGCATGCCATGTAGAGGCCATGGTTTCAGCAAATAATTGCATCTTTCTCGATTGTGATGTTATATCTTTGCACACCTTTAAGTATGTCTGAATATCTCCTGTATCTTTATTCGGTAAAATGCCTCATTTACAATCTTCATTAGCATTTTCATAAGCCAGAAAACAGTAATTGTTGCCTGGCAGCCTCTCCTACCACGGTTCTTTCAATTGTCAATTTTAATCTAGACAAAAATTCTACATAAGGTTCATTGGGTTTTTGTGAAACTTTTGTCCATGAGCCATAATGTTCTCCAGTAGGTCTAATTTTTTCCCAAGTTTCTAAAGCTATTTCCTTCAATTGCTCATGAATCTCAGGAGGAATATTAATTTGATGTTGAATGTCATCATACATACCAGTACCAAAAAACATAGGGTATCCTATGGCACGAATAACAGGGTTTTGACTGTTACCATTTTCTCTAGCCTTAGTGGCACATCCTTCTAAAAACCACATGTGCCATTGAAGATATTCAGGTTCCCGTAGAAGAGCATGGCCCACAATCTTCCAATCCTCAGGAGCAAAATTATTGTAATGAGTAGCAGAAGCATTAAGCAATTCACTGCCTTTTTTAATCTGCCAATATGATCAATATCAATCCCCTCATACCGAGGTGGCTGTGCCATTAAATTACCTGGATCAGGCCTGATTATAGGAAAAGCAAAGAAGGGAGTTTTGTCCTCATCGTCACAAGGTTCTGAGTCCATTTCCTGGAAAGCCTTTAAAGAAGCTGCCAAAAAAGGAACAGTGGCCGGAGGGGCAGAAGGCCTGGTTCTCGATAAAGGCCAAGGGTCCATTTTAGCTTCTAATTTATTAAGACATCCCAGAACCTCCTCCATAACAAGCTTGAATTGCTCTGAAACGGAGTGATCGTCAATCGTCGTTTTTACTTTCGTTTTTGTTTCAGTATCATTACCAATTAAGTCAGCAGAATTTTATGAAGATTTATGAGTCAATTGTTGCATAACTTTTACTACCTCTTTTTTATTTCACTAATATCCTGAGGGAGATCTAGAATAGAGAGAGCTAGCTCCTTTTGTAAATTGCCAATCAACCTTTCTTCCTCCATAACTTTAAACATTGTATATAAAATAGACCAGATAGACCAAAACCGAATCGGAATTTTTTCACCTTGCCTCATGGCCTTTTCAACATTGTGACAGACCCGTTTCCAATTATCCACATCCATAGATCCTTCCTCTGGAAACCAGGGATTCCATTCCCTGACCACCTTAAGACACATCTCTATATCAGAATGGGAAATGTTAATACCATAGAGGGCAAGTGAATGCCTAAGAATATGTAAAAAAAAGGAGAAGATGAAGATTGTCCCATCACCCTGTAATATAAAGAAAAAGAACTTACCCTTCCTGTCAATCCAGCAGGGTTCCTGTTCGGGCGCCAATTGTGAATGTCTAGAGCGTTTGGGTCCCTGGATAAGGGTCACGAAATAACCAGGACACAGGGGATGCAGAGCAAAGGCAGCAATTGCAACTGCATGCTGAGGTTTATTTGCAAGTTCCTTTTATATTCTTCTTCTTACAAAGCAAGCAATTCTTCAATAACACTTTACGCACATTGCCCATATATCATGCCTCAGTGGATACACAGAGCTAAATTCAGATTGTTCTTGTTTATTTGATAAGTACCCTCTTAAAGTTCTTTGTAGACATTATCTAATCCCCTGAGAATGCATTTGTTTCTTTAGAATGTACTGTCCCCAGGACAAGTATGCAGGAAGCTTCTTTCTCTTGGCCAAACCATGCAGAACATGTGACTTGCGATAAGGGGAAGAGAACTTTTCCTCTTCCTAGCTGAGGTTTGCCTCAGCTGACCTAAATCACAGCCACAGCTCTTGCAAAATGTGAGGCCTGAGGGAGCTAAACTCTGCACACTCAAACCCCAAAAGGTATCACTACAAAGGAAGCTAAAGCTCCTGACACCAACATATATTTCAAGTGCCCAACCTCAGAGGCAGTTTCTTAAGAAGTCTTTAGGCCAGCAGAGTTACATGATTGTGGAGTGTTTATCCTGTCCCTTACTTTTGAAAACTCCTCTACAACCCCCAAGTTTGTTATCTCCTGAGCATTTTCCATTCCAGATATGTATTCACAGATTTTCTAACTCTTCTCTTCTAATTGTGTCTTACTTGGGGTGAAGGCAATGACAAGGTATTGTTCTGAATGAGAGTGGGAAGATTTTTTGTAGCACATATTTGCATACACAATGGATTCATTTTTCTATTTTCTATTTGAATTACTGAAACCCTGACACTAACCCAAACCCTACTAGACTCTGACTACTGATGATAATATAATGGAGAAAAATAACGCAAACAGAATAGAAATACAAGCAGTTCAGAGGAGGCATGGTGTATAGTTGGACTTGCCTTTTGCATGATAAACTGTAGGTGTTATAAATCATGTCAATTTTTAATTGAAATAGTTCTCCATGTGTTTTGAAAGGTATCAAATATGTCAATTACTGTCTCCCTTTCTCTGTTGCCTATTCAGCACATGTATTTTTATATGCACATATCGAATCCTACCTGGTACCACACGTACATTCTTGTGACGTGGCTGACGTGGCAGATACAAATTGGGAGAAGATATCACTTCTCCTAAACGCTGTTGGAACTGAAAATTCAACCTATGGGTGAGCTTCCTAGCTCAACAACATTATACATAAATCCACGTTCAGTAAAATAAATATTTTTAAATCTGTGTATGATATGTATTTCATGGTGAATTTCGATTGGCATATATATTGCTACCTTTTAATATTTCTGTGTGTGTTTTGTGAAAAATCTACACTCTCTAGATTTTTCAAAATATGAAATATATGTCTCTTATGATACACTCCCTAAATTCATTTATGTTCACGTATGTGGTTTTATAATCAACTTTTCACAAGATTATTTTCAGAAATATTCATCCACCTCAAATACATATTTGTTTTCTAGTACTGAAAACTCACTTCAGTGAAGGGTGCATAGAAATCCTTATATTTCTACAGTAACTGACCCAGTTTAACATCAATGCAAGTAGATTTCTATGGGGAATGTTGTATATTTGGATGTTCATTTTTATTCAACACTGGTACATTACTATTTCTTCAGTTTATGGACATCTTAGAAAATACATTTCATCCACAGTTCACAAATTTAAAGGCATTTGGTACACTTTCAATCACTTCCTGCTTCAGATCACACGTATTCCTCCTTTTTTTTTTTTTTGACTGGTCTTTTCATTATACTTCTTCCTAACGCATTATTTTTGATTTCCATTATCATTTGAAGTAAAACTCACACACTCTTTATGATAAACCATAACACTAATATTACCAGTAGATTTATAATTGGTTGGAATGAATAATTGTATATCAATATAAGATTTCCTGTATATTTTCAGATATCAATTTATTCCAATCTCTAAATTTGGAACCAGTTTCATTATTTATTCACAATATGGACTATTCATGCATTATCTCTATATTCATAGACACAGGGTACACCTATTTTTATCCCCAATACTAATTTATGAGTTTTCAAGATATAGCTCCCTATAATGGTGGGAGAAATACTCATGTCACCACATCTACATATATATTTTATCACAGTAATATTCTGGATAACAAATGCAAAGATCACACTTATGTTTGTACCAACGCCTAAATTGAATGCGAGTATGAATTACTAATAACATCCATGTCCAGGATGCCTAAGGCTCTCAAATGTCAATTCTATTGGTGAGGACAAATTTGTTTCATCCTAAGATTATATATTCAACCTCAACCCTGTTGAAAATGTCTAATCTTATCACTCACTTTATACTTTGCCTGATTTCCTAATGTCACTATTCATATCTATTTTCCTACATATTTTGCCCAGTGCATCATAGTGACTGATTCTTCACATTTGCTGACATTTACATTCACTCTAACTAAAACCCTATTACTAAAGAAGTCTTGGTCCAACTCTTAGACCCACTCTTCTTCCTAAACTTACTATTTTCCTAATCCTACCAATTACCACTTTTTAACTGGATGTTCTCTTCTACATTCAGTAATCTGAGGTACAGTGTTTTATTCCATTGTATATCAATTTATCTCACCTCAGTGCAGAACGTAATTCAAAGCTAAGTATCCCAATCAAGGGCCCAATACCTTTTTGGGCTTCAAATTTTACCTAGATTTCTGTTTTCATACTTATATTTCACCTATATATTCTTATAAATATTGCAGGTTCCCAATACCATTATTCATCCAGCAGAATGATTCCTAACACAAATCGAACATGTTATTAATCCAAACTGTACACAGTTCTGTCAATCTCACTTTACAGAAGAGCAGGGACAGAGTTGGTCTTACAATACAGGAATGTAGGGGATCTTCCACCTGTTGAGAACCTCAAAGGTCCATGCAGAAATGATCCCTGGAGAAGATGTAGGCAGCCATGAAAGACCTGAGAGAGCAAAAGTCACCTTCCATGGCAAACAACCCGGTAAGGATGAAAGGATGTGTCTGAATCATCCTCTCTCTTCTTAATGTAGGGAAGATTGGCCAAACTAGGCCTGTGTGGAGAGATGTTCCCATGTGCCTATGGTTTTTATACCATTCTAACTTGTCAAAGTGTCACAGGATGATGGGGCATGCTCCATCTTATGAGACCCTAGGAAGCAAATGTTAGAAAACA
This sequence comes from Callospermophilus lateralis, assembly GCF_048772815.1. Classification (NCBI taxonomy): domain Eukaryota; kingdom Metazoa; phylum Chordata; class Mammalia; order Rodentia; family Sciuridae; genus Callospermophilus; species Callospermophilus lateralis. The sequence continues at coordinate 922,533 of NW_027514395.1, read as the reverse complement.
GTGATTGCCAAGGCAGTGATGTCATTCAGTTCCTGAAGGAAGTAGCCTCACCTCACATCCTTGTTGATGGAACCCTCCGAATTTGGGTTCCAGGAAGCCAGGCACCCAGACCCAGTCTCAGCCCCAGTCCCAGTGATTCCACTTGTTTGGATTTACCAACGACAGAGTCAGTCTTTTGTGGTACCTACTTATGTGAGGACCGCCAAATACCAGGAAAGTTCTGAAGGGGGGACCTTTTGGAGAAAGCAGGTAGAGACTCACTGCTGGCTCCTGACAACTTCACAGAGTTGTCCAAGGAGACCAAATCTGAGACAGGACAGGCCATTTCTGGGGAACATAGGATGGTGCTCCAGTCAGCGGACACTCTGGATAGTTGCAGACCAACATGGGGAAGGAGGTGCCTTTGTGGGTGTGTGTGTGGGTTTATGGTTTTTTCTCATGTTCTGAGAATAGTTAGAAAAGGTGGTTTGTTTGGTTTCTAGTGGACTGTTTCTAGTTAGTTCTTTGAAAAGGCGAGTGTTTCTTTGTCTGTGTATCCCAGTGTGTCCATTGTTGTAGACATTAGAAAAGAGAATGCCTCAGTGGGTGTGTCCTGTCAAGGAGAAAACTTCCCAACATTCATCCTGCCCAATGCATGAATGGACTGTGGCTTGCCTTATCACTGGGCAACACCGACTATCTTCCTATGTTCCTGTTTTTTTCCTGAATTCTGGCCACTCTCCAGAATAGGCTCATGGTTTTGTGTCCAAGATATGTACCCCTTCCAAGCTCTGTGACATGGCCATGTTCTGGATAGCTGAAGGGAATGTCAAGCATCTCAGAAAACTCAGATATCAGTGTGACCAGTAAAGTCTCAGTGGAGAAACCCTGCTTTCGGCCTTTTGATTACCTATTGTTATGTTGCCCTGATTATCAGGAAAGTCTTTGCCTCAGGCCACCCCTTTGTGAAGCCTGAAGAAAACAGTTTTCCCATGGAAATGAATGGGCATCACCTTTGTGCTTTACAATAAAACCTTTAGAGTTTAGGCTCTCATAAACTTAAAAATACATTTAGATTGTATCTCAGTGTAGAAAGTATAATGGAACTGTACATATCTTATTGATAACAAGTCCAATTATAGAACACAAATGATATACATAAATCTCCAACATGTTTTTCATTTAAGCCTAGAATTACCATAAAAACTTTGAACACCAGCTTGATACAATGCTCTTTTGAAGCTTCTATCTAACAGACATGTATTCCTAGAAGATATGAACACATTAACACCACAATTACATTGATGTTTTTGTATTAACCAATTTTAGTTTTTTAAAGAAATAACATGGCACAATTTTCTTAAAAAGTACTTGTTTAACCAGCTGTTTAATTTTTTAAGATTACTTGCTCAAAACTTACACATATAACCAACTTACACAAACCTAATCATATAGACTCTCTTATCCAGAAACATATTTTCCCTCTACTAAATCTATATCTAGAACCTTTTAGTTTCTCTTTTTCATCTGTTAACCTTTTTCTGTTCACATTTTGAAACAATACATGTAAATTTTTGAATTTAAGCAGATTATTTTATAGACATCAACATTTTATTAGGGCCTTTTTGAACAACTAGAAAACGTATAGCCCTAATTTTAAAGACATCTTTATTTTTATCTGTTTACCCAATTTGAATTGAACCATTTGAATCACATGAATCAAAGATATTTGGATCCATTTTTAAATTTTTTATGAGCACTCCTCATCTGTCATTTGTCATATCACTGCATGATATATGGACATACACACTTACAGACATACCGACATACAACACGTAACACAAGTGTAACACATAACACAATAGTAAAGGCCTTGTAGCTTTTTCAGGTGAAATCTCCTTTGCAATGTTTAAACATTCCACAGTTGATCAAAAATAGAACTGATCAGGAAACATTAACCCATCTGCAGGATCAAGATCATGAGCTCAAAAAAAAAAAAAAATACAGAATCTAAGTAAAAGCAAGAGTCCTAAAAAATATGACTGGCCAGTAATTATTAAATGCCATATAATGTACTTTTTGGTTGGGTCTAGTTGAGTTCAGGTAAAAAGACATTTTTACCTCTTTTTATCTGTCTCCTGCTGAGTGCTGCAGGCTTCTTTTATTTGCATATCAACGTAAGTCCTGGCTGAGGTCTGGAAAACTGGAAAGGCTTCAATTCTGATCAGAAACCTTATGCCTAAGGCATTTTAGCTATAAGTCACAATTTCCAAGTTTGGATGTTGAAAATAATGATGCAGTATTAAGATGTAATTGTCAAAATTTTATATCTTTAGATTTTTCTACACTAGAAAAATTTGCTCACACAAAACTGAAAATAGGATCATTTTTTGATAATATAAAGCCTCCATTAGAAGAAGTTTCTTTAGGTTCATGAAGCCACTTTCTTTGTTCTGAAGTTTCTAAAGTAGTATTAAGTTACATTAAATTGGCTGAAAAAATTTTAAAAAGAACCACACACTACCATGTGCATCAGAATTTAAGCTTTAAAATTTCCAAAACTGTTGCTAATTAATTTCATTTCAATAAGCCAGAACAACATTTTAATTTAGCACCTTTTTTAAAAAATCTTACACACTGAGGGGAACAGATATCGTATCATAATTTATTATCTTTGCCCAAGTTAACGCACTGGTATATCAAGTGAAATTTTCTCAGGCTACATAGTTCAAAATTAAAACTCTTATTTTTTATCCTAAGTATTTAAGTTTTCTAGCATGAACTCTCTGAAATCAAACTAAACAATTGTTTAAACCCAACTTTTAACTGTAAGATATTGCAATGCTTTAGAAACCCATTTAGATACCAGATTATTACAATAAAAAAATCAACTTTTAGATACACATTCAGCCAAGATCATCCCCAAGAAACAATCTATAATATCAACATATTACTGCATTCATTGTCCCTTTTGTTAAGTAAGCAGAGGTGGAGTAATCCTTAAAGTGCAGGTAAGGAATAAGGGAGTTTCCCACATCAAAATGGCTCTGGCAGCTGCTGGGAGTCCCTTAGCCTCACCTTTTACTTATAGGATTAGTTCCTCCAGTTTGATTTGACCCCAGGCACCAGGCATATTGTATATCTCTTATCGTTCCAATAGTTAACTCGCCAAAAGTTCATTTTCTGCTTGCAGTTGTTTTGAGTGCTAGGCTTCCCCAAGAGGGTAGAGTGGGGATTCCTTTAAAGTCCCCTCTGGGGTGTCAAAATTTATTACTGAAGCTTTGGTTCCCATCCCCAAAGCCAATTAATGCCAATTTAATAATGAGGACAGGGTTTTGAGAAAAGTTTAAGAGATATATCAAAGTTCTTAGACCCCAGGCATTTCACCCTGCAGTGGGCGTGCTCTAGCCAACTATGGGAAGAAAAGAAAAAAGGGCTTCCCTAATCTCGCTTAACAAAGGGGAGTAAAGTTCATCAAAGTTCCTTAAAATACAGCTAAGAGAGGTGTAAAAGGTGAGAAAAGAAAAGCTGGCGGTTCTATTGCCTTTTTGTCCCTCACAGGAGAAGAATTAGGTTAAAATTTAGCTAAAGTTACTTCCACACATCTAAGGCAGGTTGGAACTCGGGACTCTGCATCGGTCCAAACAATGCCATCACATTTAACAGAAACACAGACAAAAAGACACACAAAGACCATCATGCAGCTCTCGTTTGTTCACAACCCCAAGATCTTCAATCTTGTGACTCAGGGAGAATGGAGGGAATAGGGGGAGGTGCAGAAGGTTTGAGTGATAGAATCGTGGGTCAAGGGGTCAGATTGGAGCCAGGGACCAGGAAAGGCTTCAAGAACAGAGGCATGGAATGGCTTTGTCCCATAATGAGAGTTACACCAACAGAGACAAGGACAATACAAACATGACACAAACACGAACACACAGTTAACGTTTAACATGAGTTCAGAAGTAAAGATTAGAACCTAGTAACTGGCAAAACCTGATGGGTTAGACCACAAAGTCAGACAGTGAATTCAACCTTAAAGAAAAAAGTAGCCAGCAAGACCTGACGGGTTGGCAGCAGAGTCACCTAATGAGGAAACATCTGTCCCTCCCCGAATCCTCCAAGGCGTCCCTTGCAAGGACGTGGCCTGTGGCTTCAGGACACGTCTGTCCACCACCGCAAGGGGGAACTTATGCTCTCTGCTGGCAGCCACTCTGCCAACACAAACCGAAAACCAAAAAACCAAACCTGGTAGGGAAGATGGCCGCTGCATACGGGGGTTGCTGAAGTACTGAGTGTGGTGCTCAGAGCAGCGACTTGAATTGAGATTTCGTGCAGCTGGTTAGAGCTCCTTTCACCGTTAATCTGTAGCAGACCACTTGCCAAGCAGCAGGAAGAACAAAGAGATGGAAAAAGAGACGCTTGGCTGCTCAGAGCCGCGGGCGACTTGCTGCCATCTGCTTCCTCTTTCACTTCACTATGGGCAGAGAACCTGAATGTGTAATCAGCAGTGAATTGTAAATACCTGAGGCAAAGAAAGCTCAGTTACCCCCGCTCCCTTTTTTTAAAAAATATTTTTATATACAAGGAGAGTTTGTGGACTGGGATTATTCGCTGGGCTGTGGTTTCTGTGCCGAAAATCCACTCCACGGGAGCCGCCATTTGCTTTCTGCTGGCTGTCTTGATGACTCTGTCTACATTGTCTGGCAGTCGCATCTAGAGGTTGGAGCTGGGCTGCGTGCCGAGTCCTGTCCTCCGAAGGCTGGACCGTGGCCTCGAGCACCTAGGTCTCCTGCACCTTCGGGCAGAGCCTGCTCTGGGGTCATTCTGCATCCCCCTGCGAAGGGACCTGTGCTCTGGAGGAGGGGTCCAGAGAGCCATGGCGGCAGCTGCTTGGGCCCCAGGGGACAGGCACCGGGATGAGGAGTGATGGAGGCCGCGGTGGTTCCGCTTTGGTCACAGTCGAGCGCAGCACCCATGAGTGCGGCAACCATGAGCGCGGTCCAGAGGCAGAGGCGATGGCGGCAGGGTTTCATTTCTACAAATCTGGACTGGAAACAGAAGCAGTAGTGTTATTATCCCAAGAACTTGCTTATGCCAGGAAGCTGTAAGGGTAACATGAATATCATTGAGGTTATCTAACATGGTTGCGGGCGTGGAGAGATCAAGTTTCTGACATCATCAATTGTGTGGGCATAGGGAGCCGTAAACTGTCTAAATGCTGTTTGCTCAGGATCACTAGGCAATGCTGAGCTGACGTGAATCTGGGGCGTACAGTCTGGGCCCCTCAGAACACACACACTGAGTCTGGATCGGCTGCAATCAACCTCCGGTTCGCCTGCTTCTCATGACTCAGCACTAAAGATCCCGCTGAAATAACTGGTCGACCCTTCTGAATTTACAGAGGTAAAAGCCAACTGAGCCTTCATAGGCAGTGGCCAAAGGACTGAAACGTGGCTTGGGAAAGTCAGACAGGATCTCCCATTGCATTGGTCACCCGGCAAAGGGAAAGGACGGTCACCATTTGCACGGGATACCACCATGGCAGAGAACTGACGTCACGGGCGGAGGAGATAACTTCATTGAAACCTTCGTGACAAGTGTGTAATCCCCTAGCCATCTCTCTCCACACAGCGGGAAACCTTAAGAGCCCCTCCAAGCTCTCCCCGTAAGGGCCCCTCCTAGCTCTCCTGTGAGCTCCACAGCCAGACCGAGGGAATCAGGAGTGGCACGGGAGTTGCGGCGCAGAGTTCTCGGCTACCGCTCCCACCAGTGCTGACAACTGAGGACTCTTGAACCAACTACCAGGGGCGTGGCTCCTGGAACGCAAGTAAATTCGCTGAGGGTTCTCAGCCCCAAGCTCTACAAACTTAGGGTCTGAGGGAGGCAAAGAGGGAGAGTGTGCCCAGGCGTTCATGAAAACAGGGCTCCCAGGAGCAGCAGACCTGGCGTGTAGCCAGTATTGTAGTGAGTGGGGCCTGGCTTGAGGAAACACAAGAGAAGGTCTTAGGCACTCAGGATTGGAGACCCGCCAAGTCTGTGACGAAGAGCTGCTGCACAGTGAATGGTTCCCACCTTTTGAGAGGAGAAGCTTGGCCCAGTGGGCACAGCACCACCTACTGGATGAGAAGTTAATTGAAATCTATGCCTGCATTTATTATTTTTTTTCTTTTTCTTTCATTTTCATTTTTTGTTGGTGTAGTTGTTCTTTAACATTTTTATGTTTTTAATTTTTTTATTTTATTATTAGTATTATTTCTTTAAATTTTCATTTTCATTTTTTTTATTATCATTATTATTTTTTTAAAAAAAAATTTCTTCCTTTCTTTATTTTCTATTTTTTTCTTTTCCTTATGTCTTTTCATTTCTTTTCAATGTTCTTATTCCTTCTTCCTTGAACTCTACCTGCCTACTCTCATTATTTTTAGTGACTTCTTCCCTTCCCTTCTAATATATTTCCTCCCAAGCATAAAATAAATTTATAAGAGTAAATAGTAACTCAGCAGTCAAACAGAAAAAGAAGTAACATGCGCAGCATAAAAAAGCAAGGAAGAAAAGGAGTACAAACAATGAAGGACATCCTAAATATTTAGGAAGATATAGAGTCATTATAAAGATGGTCATATAAAGAACTCAAGGAATACCTCAGACAGATGGAATGGAACCTTAAAGAGGATACGAGACAGCAAATCCAAACAGTGAAAGAACACATTGAAAGTGAATTACATACATATAAAAGAAAAAGTTAAGCATCTTTATTAGCAGATAGAGATTATAAAAAAATCAAACAATAATTCTAGAAATGAAGGAAACGATTAACCAAATTAAAAACTCAATTGAGAGTATCACTAACAGAATGGAGCAAGTAGAAGCCAGAACGTCAGATAATGAAACCAAACTATATCATCTTGAATAGAGTCTAGCCAACTCAGAAAGGCTGGTAAAAAATCACGAGAAAAACATCCAAGAGATTTGGGATAATATAAAAAAACCAAACTTACGAGTCATCAGGCTAGAAAAAGGTACAGAGATTCGAACCAAGGGAATAAGTAACCTGCTGAATGAAATAATTACAGAAAACTTTCCAGAATTAAAAAAGGAAACAGATATACAAATTGTAGATGCATACAGGACACCGAGCACACAAAATAACAGTAGACCAACGCCAAGACACAATGTTATGAAGATATCCAATATACAGAACAAAGAGAAAATATTAAAAGCTACAAGAGAAAGGAGGCAGATTACATTCAGGGATAAACCAATAAGGTGAACAACGAATTTTTCATCACAGACGCTGAAAGCGAGATGATCCTGGAACAACATATTTCAAACTTTGAAAGACAATGGATGCAAACCAAGAATTCTATATCCAGCAAAATTAAGCTGCAGGTATGACAACAAAATAAAAATCTTTCATGATAAACAAAAGCTAAAAGTATTTGCAGCCAGAAAACCAGCATTGCAAAGCATCTTGAGCAAAACACTACACGAAGAAGAAATGAAATAAAAGAAAAAAAAAAAAAAACCTTCAGTGGGAAGTGCCTCTGTAAAGACAGAGGGCGGGGGAAAAGCTAATCATGGAAAAATAAACTAATTTAAAAAAAAAGATAAATAATCAAACATGTCTGGAAGTACAAACCATATATCAATAGTAACTCTAAACTTTAATGGCTTAAACTCTCCAATAAAGCGACATAGGCTGGTAACATGGATTGAAAAAAAAAATCCAACAATATGCTGCCTCCAGGAGACACATCTGATTGGAAAAGACATACACACGGTGAAGGTGAAAGTTTGGGAAAAAAATATACCACACACACGGTCTTCGTAAGCAAGCAGGGGTGGCCATCCTCATATCGAATAAAATTGACTTCAAGACTAAGTTAATCAAAAGGGATAAGGAAGGACATTATATACTGTTAAAAGGAACCATTCACCAACAAGACATAACAATTATCAATATTTATGCACCAAATAATGGTGCTGCGATGTTCATAAAACAAATTCTACTCAAGTTCAAAAATCAAATAGACCACAACACCATAATTATGGGTGATTTCAACACGCCTCTCTCACCATTGGACAGATCCTAGAAACAAAACTTGAATAAAGAAAATATAGAACTCAATATCACAATCAACAACCTAGACTTAACTGAAATATATAGAATATATCAACTATCATCAAGTGGATGTACTTTTTCCTGAGCAGCACATGGATCCTTCTCAAAAATAGACCATATATTATACCATAGGGCAACCCTCAGTAAATATACAGGGGTGGAGATAATACCATGCATTTTATCTGATCATAATAGAATAAAACTGGTAATCAATGATAAAAGAAGAAAGGAAAAAACCTACATCACATGGAAAATGAACAATATGTTACTGAATAATCAATGGGTTACAGAAAACATAAAGGAGGAAATCAAAAATTCTTAGAGATAAATGAAAATACAAACACAACATATCGGAATCTATGGAATACAATGAAAGCAGTTTTAAGAGGGAAATTCATCGATCGCCTGGAGGTCATTACTCAAAAAAAAAAAAAAAAAAAAAGGAAAAATCAACGAATAAATGAGCTCACACTTCATCTCAAAGCCCTAGAAAAGGAAGAGCAAAAAAACAGCAAATGTTGCAGAAGGGAAGAAATAATTAAAATCAGAGCGGAAATCAATGAAATTGAAACAAAAGAAACTATTGAAAAAATTAACAAAACGAAAAGTTGACTCTTTGAAAAAATAAATAAGATCAACAGACCCTTAGCCATGCTAAAGAAGAGAAGAAGAGAGAGAACTCAAATTACTAACATACAGGATGAAAAATGCAATATCACAAGAGATGCTACAGAAACACAGAAGAAGATTAGAAATTATTTTGAAAACCTATATTCCAATAAATTAGAAGATAGTGAAAACATCCATAAATTCCTTAAGTCATATGATTTGCCAAGACTGAGCCAGGAGGATACTCAAAACTTAAACAGACAAATATCAATAGACTTCCAACCAAGAAAAGCCCAGGACCAGAGGGGTATAGAGCGGAGTTTTACAAAATCTTTAAGGAAGAATTATTACCAAAACTTTTCAAGTTATTTCAGGAAATAGAAAAAGAGGGAGCTCTGCCAAATGCATTCTATGAGGCCAACATCACCCTGATTCCGAAACCAGACAAAGACACCTCAAAGAAAGAAAACTACACACCGATAACTCTGATAAACCTGGATGCAAAAATCCTCAATAAAATTCTGGCGAATCTGATACAAAGGCAAATGAAAAAAATTGTGCACCATGATCAAGTAGGATTCATCCCTGGGATGCAAGGATGGTTCAATATACGGAAATCAATAAATGTTATTCACCACATCAATAGACTTAAAGATAAGAAGCATATGATCATCTCAAATATTGCAGAAAAAAGCATTCGACAAAGTAGAGCATCCCTTTATGTTCAAAACATTAGAAAATCTAGGGATAACAGGAACTTACCTCGACATTGTAAAAGCTATCTATGCTAAGCCTCATGCTAGCATCATTCTGAAATGATAAAATTTGAAGAGATTCACCCTAAAATCTGGAACAAGACAGGGATGCCCTCTATCACCACTTCTATTCAATATAGATCTTGAAACACTGGCCAGAGCAATTAGACAGACGAAAGAAATTAAAGGCATAGAAATAGGAAAGGAATTACTTAAATTATCACTATTTGCAGGTGACATGATTCTATACCTAAAAGACCCAAAAGGGTCTACAAGAAAACTACTAGAACTAATAAATGAATTCAGCAAAGTGGCAGAATATAAAATCAACATGCATAAATCAAAGACATTTCTTTATATCAGCGACAAAACTTCTGAAACGGAAATGAAGAAAAACACTCCATTCACAATATCCTCAAAAAATAAATAAATAAATAAAATACTTGGGAATCAACCTAAAAAAAGAGGTGAAAGATTTATACAATGAAAACTACAAAACCCTAAAAAAAGAAGTAGAAGAAGATCTTAGAAGATGGAAAAATATACCTTGTTCACGGATATGCAGAACTAATATCATCAAAATGGCGATATTAACAAAAGTTCTCTATAGGTTTAATGCAACACCAATCAAAGTCCCAAAGGCGTTTCTTGTACAAATAGATAAAGCAATCATGAAATTCATATGGAAAAATAAAAGACCCAAAATAGCAAAAGCAATTCTAAGCCGGAAGTCTAAATCAGGCGGTATAGCGATACCAGATTTCAAACTATATTACAGAGCAATATTAACAAAAACAGCATGGTACTGGTACCAAAACAGGCGGGTTGACCAATGGTACAGAATAGAGGACACAGAGACTAATCCACAAAGCTACAACTATCTTATATATGATAAAAGAACTGAAAGCATGCAACGGAGAGAGGATAGCATCTTCAACAAATGGTGATGGGAATACTGGAAATCCATACACAACAAAATGATACTGAATACCTTCCTTTCGCCATGCACAAAAGTTAACTCAAAGTGGATCAAGGAGCTAGATATCAAATCAGAGACTCTGCATCTGATAGAAGAAAAAGTTGGCACTGATCTACATATTGGGGGTTCGGGCTCCAAATTCCTTAATAGGACACCCATAGAACAAAAAAGTTAATAACAAGAATCAACAAATTGGACTTACTTAAACTGAAAAGTTTTCTCTCAGCAAGAGAAACAGTAAGAGAGGTAAATAGGGAGCCTACATCCTGAGAACAAATTTTTACTCCTCACACTTCAGATAGAGCCCTAATATCCAGAGTATACAAAGAACTCAAAAAATTAAACAATAAGAAAACAAATAACACAATCAACAAATGGGCCAAAGACCTGAAGAGACACTTCTCAGAGGAGGACATACAATCAATCAACAAGTACATGAAAAAATGCTCACCATCTCTAGCAGTCAGAGAAATGCAAATCAAAACCACCCTAAGATACCATCTCACTCCAGTAAGATTGGCAGCCATTATGAAGTCAAACAACAACAAGTGCTGGCGAGGATGTGGGGAAAAGGATACTCTTGTATGTTGCTGGTGGGACTGCAAACTGGTGCGGCCAATTTGGAAAGCAGTATGGAGATTCCTGGGAAAGCTGGGAATGGAACCACCATTTCACCCAGCTATTGCCCTTCTCAGACTATTCCCTGAAGACCTTAAAAGAGCATATTACAGGGATACTGCTACACCGATGTTCATAGCAGCCCAATTCACAATTGCTAGACTGTGGAACCAACCTACATGCCCTTCAATAGATGAATTATTTTAACAAAATGTGGCATTTATACACCATGGAGTATTACGCAGCACTAAAAAATGACAAAATCATGGAATTTGCAGGGAAATGGATGGCACTAGAGCAGATTATGTTTAGTGATGCTAGCCAATCCCTAAAAAGCAAATACCAAACGTCTTCTTTGATATAATGAGAGCAACTAATAACAGAGCAGGGAGGAAGAGCAGAATGAAAAGAATAACATTAAACAGATACATGAGGTTGGAGGGAATGGGAGAGAAAAGGGAAATTGCATGGTAACGGAGGGAGAAACTCATTGTTATACAAAATTACATATAAGAGGGGAATGAGAAAAAACAAGGAGAGAAATGAATTAAAGTAGATTGGGTAGAGAGAGAACATGGAAGGGGAGGGGAGGGGGGATAGTAGAGGATAGGAAAGGTAGCAGAATACAACAGTTACTAATAGGGCATTATGTAAAAATATGGATGTGTAACCAATGTGATTCTGCAATCTGTATTTGGGGTAAAATAGAGAGTTCATAAACAATTTGTATCTAATGTATGAAATATGATATGTCAAGAGCTTTGTTATGTTTTGAACAACCAAAAAAAAATAAAAATTAAACAAAAACAGAGACAAGAACTATGCAAACGTGACACAAACACGAACACACAGTTAACGTTTAACACAAGTTCAGAAGTAATGATTAGAACCCACTAAGTGGCAAAACCTGATGGGTTAGACCTCAAAGACAGACAGTGAATTCAACCTGAGAGAAAAAAGTAGCCAGCAAGACCTGATGGGTTGGCAGCAGAGTCACCTAATGAGGGCTCATCCATCCCTCGTCACCTAATGAGGGCACTTTCGTTCCTCCTCACCTAAAGAGGGCACATCCGTCCCTCCCCGAATCCTCCAAGGCGTCCCTTGCAAGGACGTGGCCTGTGGCTTCAGGACATGTTTGTCCACCACCGCCATGGGGAACTTACGCACTCTGCTCGTAGTCACTTTGCCAACCCAAACTGAAAACTGAAAAACCGAACCTGAACAAAAAGTTCTGTGCAATTGCAATGAAAAATGGAAAGAGGCTCTTTACTTACCCCCAGAGGGGTCCGTTGAGGTCTCCTTGTCCAGCGCTGTGCGATTCCTGACCAACACACCAAATGTAAGTGTCCGGCAAACGTTGGAGGAAAAGACCACCAAGAGACCGCGGCTCATACAAAAGCAAAAGACGTTTATTGAGGATCCAATCCAGCATGCTGGGGCTCCATGCTCACTCAAGAAGGGAGAGCAGCCCAGAGCCCCGAGCAGGGGTTGAGAAGTGCTTAAGTACACTTTTTGGGGAGGGCGGGACTTTACATACATCACAGTGTCCTTTAACAAATCATCATAGACCACGGGAAAATCAAACAACAATTTCTAAACATGATTAGTTCATTCATTGATGTAAACAAGTAGGGCGGGAGTGATAGGTCACTTCTAAAGCAGTGTACACATTCAAAGAGATTGGTTTAGGCCCTGTGATGCCTATGTGCCAGGCCACACAGAGTCCTAGGTTATTAAACAACCAGGCAGTCAGGGCAATATTTACTGGGCAGTCTGGGAATTGTCCAACAAGCTCCAGGAATTTCAGGTTTTGCGTGTAGCATAGGCACTTAACAATATATAGTCCTTCACATTTTAACTCAGGCCTTGCAGCTTAGAAACTTTACAACACCCGGTCTTTCACACTTTAACTTTTACACTTTAATTTCAATTTCTTTTACCCTTACAGATCACTCCTGGTTCAAAAGAAGGGTGTCCAAGCCACCATGACTTTAGGCAAATGAGAGGCAAGGGACCTTATTTTGTACACGGTCTTGGGCTGCGCCCCTCATGGAAAATTCCAGCCAGTGGTTAGGTTGAGTGTCTATATGGAAGAAGGTGAGGGCCCTGTGGGAGTGTTTTGGTTTTAATTATGGACATGTGAGTGGCGGTTGGAAGAGATGACTGGATCCACATGGACTTGAACTCTGGTGTGATTCCCCTTAGAGACTGAGTTCTGGAAGTGACCTCAGAGAAGTATTGCCATGAATTGTGTTGGGATTTTAGGAGGCCACGCATGAGAGTCGCCCTTGAAACCTGAGATCTAGGCACAGGTTGTCTTTTCCCAGAGCACTGAGAATCTCAGCCAGGATATCACATGATTTTATTCTGAAAAACTTGGCAGATATAGTTAAGAGTCAAAACACACATGGACCTCACATTGTAGACCTCAATGGGCCAGGGTTCGTGTGACCGTTTGGCCACTCTTTGGGAAGCCTTGCCTGTGAGAGTTCTCCAGAGCAACAAATATGTGAATTCCTCTCTCCCATTCTATGTAGCCTACTCACCACATCTATTTTTATATTCACATATAGAATCCTACCTGGTATCACACGTACATTCTTGTGAGGTGTCTGACTTGGAAGATACAAATTGTGAGAAGTGATCACTCCTCCAAACGCTGTGGGATCTTAAAATTCATTCTATGTGTGAGCTTCCTAGCTGAACAATATTACACATAAATCCATGTTCAGGAAAATGAATTTTTTTCGATCTGTGGATGATATATATTTCATGGTGAAATTCGATTAGCATATATATTGCTACTTTTTAATGTGTGTGTGTGTTTGTGTGTATATATATACACACAAACACACACACTCTAGATTTTTTAAAATATAAAATATATATATATATATATATATATATATATATATATATATATATATATATATATATATATATATATATCATATTATACATTCCGTAAATTCATTCATATCCATGTATGTGGATTTATAGTCAACATTTCACAAGATTATTCTCGGAAATATTCATCCACCTGAAATACATATTTGCTTCCTAGTACTGAAAACTAACTTCAGTGAATGGTGCATAGAAATCCTAATATTTCTACAATAATTGACCCAGTTTCTCATCAATGCAAGTAGATTCCTATGGGACATGATGTGTATTTTGAAGTTCATTTTTATTCACCACTGGTACGTTAATATTTCTTCAGTTTTTGCACATTACATGATATACATTTCATCCACACGTTAGTAAAATTAAAGGCATTTATTTCACTTTCAATCATTTTCTGCTTCAGAACACATGTATTCCTCCATGTTTTTTGAATGTTTTTTTTTTATGAGACTTCTTTCAAAACACATTATTTTCGATTTCCATAATCATTTTTGAAGCAAATCTCACACACCCTTCATGATAAACCATAACCCTAATATTAGCATTAGATGTATTACTGGTTGGAATGAATGATTGTGTATCAATATAAGATTTCTTATATATTTTGAGATATCAAATCAATCCATTATTTAAAGTGGAACCAGTTACATTATTTATTCACATTATGGTCTATTCATGCATTATATCTATATTCAAATACACAGGGTACACCTCTTTGTAAACCCAATACTAATTTATATGCCTTCAAGTTATTGCTCCCAGAAATGGTGGAAAAAATACTCATGTCACCTGATCTACACATATATTTCAACACAGTAATATTCCGGACACAAAAAAAAAGGTGAAACTTATGTTTGTACCAAAGCCTAAATGTAAAGTGAACATGGATTCCTTAAAACATCCATGTCCAGGTTGCCTAATGCTCTGAAAAGTCAATCCTATTTGTGACAACATATTTGTTTCTTTCCAAGATTATTTATTCAAACTCAACCCTGTTGAAAATATCTAATCCTATCTCTCACTTTATACTTTTTCTGATTTAATAATATCTCTATTGATATCAGCTTTCCTACATATTTTCCCCAGTTCATCATCGTGACTGACTCTTCACATGTGCTGACGTTTACATTTACACTGTAATCAAAACCCTATTGCTAAGGAAATTTTGTTCCAAATCCTATACTCACTCTTCATCCTTAACCTACAGACTACCCTCCTAATCCTACCCATTATCCCTTCTACATTCAATAATCCAAGGTACAAGGTGTTATGCCATTGTATATTGATCTATCTGATACATCTGTGCAGAACATAATTCAGTGCTCAGTATCACAATCAAGGGCCCAATCCCCTTCTGGGCTTCAAATCTTACTTAGATTTCTGTTTTCATACATATATTTCACCTATTTATACTTATAAATGTTGCAGGTTCCCAATTCCATTATTCATCCAGCAGAATGATTCCTAACCCAAATCGAACAGGTTATTAACCCTAACCATACACTGAGTTCCCTCAATCCAACTTTACTGAAGATCAGGGACAGAGTTTGTCTTACAATGCAGGAATGTAGGGGATCACCCAACTGTTGAGAAACTCAAAGATCCATGCAGAAATGATCCCTGAAGAAGATGTAGGGAGCTACGGAGAACCTGAGAAAGCAAAAGTCATCTTCCATGGCAAACAACCTGGTCAGGATGAAGGGTTTTTTCTGAATCAGCCTCTCTCTCCTTAATGTATAGAAGATAGACCAAACCAGGCTGTTGTGGAGAGCTGTTCCCCAGTGCCTATGGTTGAAATACCATTCTAACTTTTGAAAGTTAAGAAGTAGGGGCAGCCTCCATCTCATGGTAGCCTTGGAAGCAACTGTTAGGACAAAGTGGTTGCCAAGGCAGTGATCTGATTCAGTTCCTGAAGGAAGTGACCTCAACTCACTTCTTTGGTGATGGAACTCTCTGAACATGGGATCCAGGAAGACAGACACCCAGAGCCAGTCCCAGGCCCAGTCCCAGGGGTCTTACTTGTTTGGATTTACAGAGGACAGAGTCAGTCTTTCTTGGAACCTAATGTTGTGAGGATGGCCAAAAGCCAGGAAAGCTCTGAAGAGGGACTTTTTCTGAGAAAGCAGGTTGTGGCTCACTGCTGGCTCCTGACAACTTCACAGAGTTGTCTAAGAAGAACAGATCTGAGACAGGACAGGCGATTTCATTGGAACATAATATGGCCCACCAGTCAGAGAATACTCCATAGTCACAGACCTACTTGGGGAAGGAGGTGTCTTTGTGAGTGTGCGTGTGGGTTTGTTGTTTTATCTCACGTTTTGAGAATAGATATAAATGGCTATTTGTTTGGTTTGGAGGGAACAGTTTCTACTAAATCGATTGACAAGGCGAGTGTTTCTATGTCTGTGTATCCCACTGTGTCTCTGATTGTAGACATTAGAAAAAAAATGCATCAATTGATGAGTCCTGTTAGTAGAAAGCTTCCCAGCATTCATCCTGCCCAATTTATGAATGGACTGCGGCTTGGCTTCTCAATGGGCAACCCCTGCTATCTTCTTAAGTTCCTGTTTTCTTCCTGAATTGTGGGCACTCTCCAGGATAAGCTCATGGTTTTGTGTCCAACATATGTACCACCTCCAAGGTCTGTGACATGGCCATCTACTGGATAGCTGAAGGGAATGGCCAGCTCAGATATCTCAGATATCAGTGTTACCAGGAAAGTCTCAGTGGAATAACCCTTCTTTGGGCCTTTTGCTTACCTATTGTTCTGTTGCCCTGAATGTCAGGAAGGTCTTTGCCTCAGGCCACCCCTTGGTGAACCCTGAAGAAAGCAGTTTTCAAATGGAAAGGAATGGGCATCACCTTTGCCTCTTTGCTTAATTGCTTTGGAAAGGGATGTTTCTGAATCATCCTCTTGGCCCTGTGTGAGTCTGTGGCTTAGATTCTCAGCACCTGATGGATCTAAAGAAACATCCCATGTGTGCATCCAAATCCAAAATGTCCAAAAGAGCAGTCATAGTGGATGAAGTCTCTCCCCTTTCTCTGTGAGGTTCCTGAACTCCATCAAGTTAGAATACAGATCCTTTTGGTCAAATAATTTCTTCAAAGCCCTGCAGAGGCTAGCCCATAGGTGCTAGCCTCTGCAGGGTTTTCTCATTACTCAAATTTACCAAAAGAATCTGTACCCTAAAGCCAGTAGGCCTCAAATTGGAGAAGCGGAACACTTTAACAGCAGGAATATTTGATCACTCATGGTTCAAATGAAGACTGTCCTATGCCATTGTATATCGATTTATCTGAGACACCTCTGCAGAACGTAATTCAATGCTGCGTATGCCAATCAAGGGCCTAATGACCTTCTGGGCTTCAAATCTTACTTAGATTTCTGTTTTTATACATATATTTCACCTATATATATTCTTATACACATAGCAAGTTCCCAATACCATTATTCATCAAGCAGAATGATTTCTAACGCAAACAGAACATGTTATTAACCATAACCATACTCTGTTCCCTCAATCCAACTTTATAGAAGAGCAGGGAAAGAGTAGATCTTACATTACAGAAATGTATTTAATCTTCCACCTGCTGAGAACCTCATAGGTCCATGCAGAAATGATCCCTGGAGAAGATGTAGGCACCTATGAAGGACCTGAGAGACCAAAAGTCATCTTCCATGGCAAACAACCTGGTCAGGATAAAAGGTTGTGTCTGAATCAGGTTCTCTTCTTAATGTAGAGATGATGGACCAAAACAGGCCTGTTTGGAGATCTATTCCTGGGTGCCTATGGTTGATATACCATTCTAACTTGTGAAAGTGTCACAGAAAGTAGGGGCAGCCTCAATCTCATGGGACCCTTGGAAGCAACAGTTAGAACAAAGTAGTTGCCAAGACAGTCATCTCATTCAGTTCCTGAAGAAAGTGACCTCACCTCACTTCCTTGGTGATGGAACTCTCTGAACTTGGGATCCAGGAAGCCAGGCACCCAGAACCAGTCCCAGTCCCAGTCCCAGTGGTCTCACTTGTTTGATTTACCAAGGACAGAGTCAGTCTTTCTTGGTAGCCAGAGATGTGAGGAAGGCCAAATGCCAGGAAGGCTCTGAAGCGGGGCTTTTCCTGAGAAAGCAGGTAGTGGCTCACCGCTGGCTCCTGAGAACTTCACACAGCTGGCCAAGGACACCAGATCTGAGACAGGATAGGCCATTTCAGGGGAACATATTATAGACCACAGGTCAGAAGACACTCCGGATAGTCACAGACCTACTTGGGGGAAGGAGGTGCCTTGTGGGTGTGGTTGTGGATTTGTGGTTTTGTCTCATTTTCTGAGAATAGGTAGAAAAGTCGGTTTGTTTGGTTCTAAGTGCACTGTTTCTAGTAAGTCGTGTGACATGGCGAGTGTTTCTATGTCTGTGTATCCCACTGTGTCCGTGGTTATAGACATTAGAAAAGAGACTGCATCAATGGATGTGTCCTGTCTAGTAGAAAGCTTCTCAGCATTCATATGGCGCCACTTATGAATGGACTGTAGCTAGCCCTATCGATGGGCAACACCTGCTATCTTCCTACGTTCTTGTTTTCTTCCTGAATTCTAACCACTTTCCAGAGTAGGCCCAACTCCAAGCTCTGTGACATGGACATATACTGGATGGCTGAAAGGAAGGGCGAGCATCTCAGAAAACTCAGATATCAGTGTGACCAGGAAAGTCTCAGTGGAGAAACCCTGCTTTGAGCCTTTTGCTTACCTATTGTTCTGTTGCCCTGATTGGCAGGAATGTCTTTGACTCAGGCCACACCTTTCTGAAGCCTGAAGAAAACAGCATTCAAATGGAAATGAGTGGTCATACCTGTGGCTCTTTCTTTAATTGCTTTGGAAGGGGATGTGTCTGAATCAGCCTCTTGGCCCTGTGTGAGGCTGTGTCTTAGATTATAAGCACCTGATAGATCTAAAGAAAGTTTCCATGTGTGCATCCAAAACGAAAATGGTCAAAAGAGCAGTCATTGGGATGAAGTCTCTCGCCTTTCTCTGTAAGGTTCCCGACCTCCATCAAGTGAGAATAGGGATCCCTTGGGTCAAATGAGTTCTTCAAAACCTGCAGAGGCTAGCCATAGGGGCTTAGGTTTTCTCATGACTCCAATTCACATAAAGAATCTAAACCCCACAGTCAGTAGGCCTTAAATTGGAGAATTGGAGCAGTATTAACGGCAGGCCTATTTGATCATTCCTCATTCACAGGAAGGGTTTCCAGGCCACCCTGACTTTAGGCAAATGAGGGGCAAGGGAGCTTATTTTGAACATTGTCTTGGTCTGCGCCCCTCATGGAAACCTGCAGCCAAGGTTATGATGAGTGTGTATATGGAAGAAGATGAGGGCCATATGGGAGTGTTTGGGTTTTAATTGCGGTCATTTGTGTGGTAGTTGGAAGAGAAGACTGGGTCCACCTGGGCTTGTTCTCTGGTGTGATTCCCATTAGAGACTGTGTTCTGGAACTGATCTCAGAGAAGTATTGCCATGAATTGTGTTGGGATTTAAGAGGCCACACATGAGAGTCGCCCTTGGAAAGTAAGATCTAGGCCCAGGATGGCTTTCCAGAGAGCTCTGGGATTCTGAGCCATGATATCAAATAATTTAATTCTTAAAGACTTGGCAGCCATAGTTGAGAGTCCAAACACACATGGACCTCACATTTTAGACCTCAATGGTCCTGGATTCATGTGACCTTTCGGCCAGTCTTTGGGAAGGCTTGCCTGTGAGTGTTTTCCAGAGCTTTTCTTGAAATTAGCTTCCTCACCATTTAATGGTTCCTGAATTTATTGAAACCCGCAGTGCCTCCAACTTCATCTCTGAAAAATGGCTAGATAAATACCATCGAATTTTTGAAATTTCCATGACGAGGTGAGGCTGGATAATCTTTGGATGTCCTGTTGCTGATCATGAGTGTACCAAACAGTGCCTTTATTGACTGGGTTTCATGAAAATGCTGTAGAACAGAGATGCCAGTATGTTGGAGCCTGCTGAGTAGTGGGCCTAGAGCAGTGAACTCTAGGTGTGTAAATAAATATTTTTGGTAGGACCACCTGGATCTTCCATTGGCTTCCAAAAGAATTGTGACTGACATGGTTCAGGCAGCAGATCCTTCTATGTAAATTCATCTTGTTATATGGAGAGGTTTCAGGGCAATGTTCAGAATCAGGTTGCTATAGTCAAGGGAGAAATCTATGTGTTATAGATGCGTGATTCGTACATTTTTTTGGAGACCCTGACCAACCACACGTGACAGAACTCCCTCCAGCATTGTGTCCCAGTTGAACTTTTGTATTTTGTGAAGGCAATACCAAACTCTCAGTGCATCAGTAAGAAACACCATGAAAAGTGGAGGATGACCAAATGGCTTCACAGACCAAACGGGAAGACACTTAGCTCCCAGTGGCCACAGTTTACCTATAAAGAGAGAATTCAGAACTGCTGCCTCATGTTCATTAGAAAATAAGGAAACATGTCCTCCAGGTTACATAGATGCAGAGCCAGATTTCATGGTGTCACTACAAAGGAAGTCAAATTACATACACTTTATGTGCCCAACCTAAGAGGAAGTTTCTCAAGACGTCTTTAGGCCAGCAGAGCTCCTTGTTTGTGGAGTGTTTACCCTCTCGCTTACTTTTGGAAACTGTTTTACCACCACCAGTGTTGTGAACTCCTAGCGTTTTCCATTCCAAGTATGTTTTCACAGATTTTTTTACTCCTCTCCTCTAATTGGGTCTTACTTATAGTGATGGTTATGTCAAGGCATTGTTCTGGTTGAGAGTGGGAAGATTTTTGTGTAACACATGTTTCCATACACAGGATTCATTTGAAATACTGAATCCCTGACACTAACCCATACCCTACTAGACTATGACTACTAATCCTAATATCATGGAGAAAAAGAAACCTAACTGAATAGAAATACAGGCCTTTCATAGTAAGTATGGCGTATACTTGGATTTGCCTTCTGCTTTATCAAGAGTATGTGTTTTAAATCTAGTCAACTTTTCATTGTAATATTTCTTCATGAGTTTTAAAAGATATCACATACGTAAATTCCTATCTCCCTTTTCCTGTAGCCTATTCAGCACATGCATTTTTAATGCATATATAGTATCCTACCTGGATTCACACGTACATTCTTGTGAGCTCACTGACTTTGGAATATAAAAATTGTGAGAAGAGATGAGGCCCCCTAAATACGGATGAAACTGACAATTCAACGTATGTGTGAGCTTTCTAGTGAAAAAAATTATAAATAAATCCATGTTCAGTAAAATGAATATTTTTGGATATGTGGATGAATTATATTTCATGATGAATTTCCATTGGCATATACATTGCTACATATTAATGCGTGTGTGTGTGTGCATGTGTGTGTTTGTCTGAATCTGCCTCTTGGCCTTGTATGAGGCTGTGGTTAGAGTCTCAGCACCTGATGGATCTAAAGAAAGATCCCATGTGTGCATCGAAAACCAAAATGGCAAAAAGAGCAATCATTGTGAATGAAGACTATTGCCTTCCTCTGTTAGGTTCCTGACCTCCATCAAGTGAGAAGAGGGAACCTTTGGATCAAATGAATTCTTCAATGCTCAGCAGATGTGCTCGGGTTTTCTCAAGACTCCAAATCGCATAAAAAGTCTATACCTGATATTCAGTAGGCCTCAAATTAGAGAAACAGAGCGGTATTAATGGCAGGCCTTTTTTATCACTCCTGGTTCACAGGAAGGGTGTCCAGGCCACCCTGACTTTAGGCTAATGAGAGGCAAGGGAGCTTATTTTGGACACTGTCTTTGGTTGCAACCCTCATGGAAACATCCATCCAGAAGTTATGATGAGTGTATATGTGGAAGAAGATGAGGGCCATGTGGGAGTGTTTTGGTTTTAATTGTGGTCATTTGGGTGGGGCTTGGAAAAGATGACTGGGTCCACCTGGGCTTGTACTCTGGTGTGATTCCCGTTAGAGACTAAGTTCTGGAACTAACCTCATTGAAGTATTGCCATGAATTGTGTTGGTATTTTAGGAGGCCACTCTTGATAGTTGCCCTTTGAAACTGAGATCTAGCCCCAAGGTGGCTTTCCACAAAGCAATGGGAATCTCAGCCAGGATATCACATAATTTTATTCTGAAGACATGGCAGCCATAATTGGCCCTTGGAAGCAAGCAGGAGTGGCCATATTCATATCGAATAAAATCAACTTCAAACCTAAGTTAATCAAAAGTGATAAAGAAGGACACTATATACTGGTAAAAGGAACCATTCACCAACAAGACATAACAATTATCAATTTGGATGCACCAAACAATGGTGCTACAAATTTCATAAAACAAACTCCTCAAGGTCAAGAGTCAAATAGGCTATAACACAATAATTACAGGTGACTTCAACACACAGCTCTCGCCATTAGACAGATACTCTAGACAAAAGCTGAATAAAGAAACTATAGAACTCAATAGCACAATCAATAACCTAGACTTAACCAACATATACAGAATATATCAACCATCGTCAAGTGGATACACGTTCTTCTCAGCAGCACATTGATCCTACTCAAGTATAGACTATATATTATGCCTTAGGGAAACTCTTAGTAAATATAAAGGTATGGAGATAATACCATGCAACATATCTGATCATAATGGAATGAAACTTGAAATCAATGATAAAAGAAGGAAGGAAAAATCCTACATCACATGGAAAATGAACAATATGTTACTGAATGATCAATGGGTTACAGAAGACATAAAGGAGGAGATAAAAAATTTCTTAGAGACAAATGACAATACAGACACAACATACTGGATTCAATGGGAAATAATGAAAGAAATTTTAAGAGGGAAATTCATTTCTTGGAATTCTTGCCTCAAAAAAAGAAAAAAAAAACAAAAAAATGAACTCACACTACACCTCAAAAACCTAGAAAAGGAAGAGAAAACAACAGCAAATGTAGTAGAAGACAAGGAATAATTAAATTAGAGGCGAAATCAACCAAATTGAAACCAATAAAAACATTGAAAAAATTGAAAAAAATAAAAGTTGGTTCTTTAAAAAAATAAATAAGATCGACAGGCCCTAAGCCGTGCTAAAGAAGAGAAGTAGAGAGAGAACTAAAAATACTAACATATGGGATAAAAAAGGCAATGTCACAACAGACATTACAGAAATACAGAAGATAATTAGAAAGTATTTTGAAACCCTATATTCCAATAGAATAGAAGATAATGAAGATATCGAAAAATTTCTTAAGTCAAATGATCTGTCCAGATTGAGTCAGGAAGACACACACAATTTAAAAATACCAATAACAAAGGAAGAAATAGAAGAAACCATCAAAAGACCACCAACCAAAAAAAGCCCTGGACCGGATGGGTATACAGCGGAGTTCTACAAAACCTTCAAAGAAGAATTAATACCAATACTTTTCAAGCTATTTCAAAAAAATGGAAAAAGAAGGAGTTCTTCCAAATTCATTCTATGAGGCCAACATCACCCTAATCCCAAAACAGACAAAGACACTTCAAAGAAAGAAAACTACAGACCAATATCTCTAATAAACTTGGATGCAAAAATTCTCAATACAAAATACAATACAAAAACAAATCAAAAAAATTGTGCTTCGTGATCAGGTAGGATTCACCCCTGGGATGCAAGGCTGGTTCAATATACGAAAATCAATAAATGTAATCCACTACATCAGTAGACTTAAAGACAAGAACCATATAATCACCTCGATAGATGCAGAAAAAGCATTCGACAAAGTACAGCATCCCTTTCTGTTTAAAACACTATAAAAACTAGGGATAACAGGAACTTACCTCCACATGGGAAAAGCTATATATGCTAAACATCAGGCTAGCATCATCCTAAATGGAGAAAAACTGAAGGCATTCCCTCTAAAATCTTTGACAAGACAGGGATGCCCTCTATCACCACTTCTACTCAATTAAGTTTTTGAAATACTAGCCAGAGCAATTAGACAGACAAAAGAAATTAAAGGCATAAAAATAGGAAAGGAAGAACTTAAATTATCGCTATTTGTGATGACATGATAATATATTTAACAGACCCAAAGGGGTCTACAAAAAAACTGCTAGTGTTAATGAATGAATTCAGCAAAGTGGCAGGATATAAAATCAACACGCATAAATCAAAGGCATTCCTGTATATCAGCAACAAAACTTCTGATATGGAAATGAGGAAAACCACTCCATTCACAAAATCCTCAAAGAAAATAAGATACGTGGGAATCAACCTAACAAAAGAGGTAAAAGGTTTATACAATGAAATCTACAGAACCCTAAAGAGAGAGATAGAATAAGATGTTAGAGGACTTAAAAATGTACCCTGTTCATGGATAGGCAGAACTAACATCATCAAAATGGCGATATTACCCAAAGTCCTCTACAGGTTTAATGCAATGCCAATCAAAATCCAAATGGCATTTTTTGTAGAAATAGATAAAGCATTCATAAATTTCATATGGAAAAACAAAAGACCCAGAATAGCAAAAGCAATTCTAAGCAGGAAGTGTGAATCTGGAGGTATAGCGATACCAGAGTTCAAACTGTACTACAAAGCAATAATAAAAAAAAACAGCGTGGAACTGGTATCAAAACAGGCAGGTAGACCAATGGTAGAGAAAAGAGGACACAGAAACCAATCCACAAAGTACAACTTTCTTATATTTGAAAAAGGGGCTAAAAGCATGCAATGGAGGAAGGATAGGATCTTCAACAAATGGTTCAGGGAAAATTGGAAATTCATATGCAAGAAAATGAAACTGAATCCCTTTCTCTCGCCATGCAGAAGAGTAAACTCAAAATGGATCAAGGAGCTAGATATAAAATCAGAGACACTGCATCTGATAGAAGAAAAAGTTGGCTACAAGGTACATACTGTGGGTCGGGTTCCAAATTTCTTAATAGGACACCCATAGCCCAAGAGTTAATAACAAGAATAAACAAGTGGGACTTACTTAAACTAGAACGTTTTTTCTCAGCAAGAGAAACAATAAGAGAGGTAAATAGAGAGCCTACATACTGGGAACAAAATTTTACCCCTCACACTTCATATAGAGCCCTAATATCCAGAATATACAAAGAACTCAAAAACAATAAACAATAAGATAACAAATAATCCAATCAACAAAAGTGCCAAGGACCTGAACAGACACTTCACAGAGGATGATATTCAATCAATCAACATGTAAATGAAAAAATGCTCACCATCTCTAGCAGTCAGAGAAATGAAAGTCAAAACCACCCTAAGATACCATCTCACTCTAGTAAGATTGGCAGCCATTATGAAGTCAAACAACAATAAGTGTTGGCGAAGATGTGGGGAAAAGGGTACACTTGTACACTGCTGGTGGGACTGGAAATTGGTGATTTGACCCAGCTATGGCGCTTCTCGAACTATTCCCTGAGGACCTTAAAAGAGCACACTATAGGGATACTGCCACATCAATGATCATAGCGGCACAATTCACAATAGCTAGACTGTGGAACCAACCTAGATGCCCTTCAATAGACGAATGGATAAAAAAAATGTGGAATCTATACACGATGGAGTATTACGCAGCACTAAAAATTGACAAAATCATAGAATTTGCAGGGAAATGGATGGCATTAGAACAGATTATGCTAAGCGAAGCTAGCCAATCTTTAAAAAAAATTCCAAATGTTTTCTTTGATATAAAGAGAGCACATAAAAACAGAACAGGGAGGAAGAGCATGAGAAAAATATAAACACTAAATGGAGATGAGTGGGGGAGAGAAAGAAAGAGAGAAGGGAAAGCATATGGAAATGGTACGAGACACTAAATGTTACACAAAATTACTTATAAGAGGTTGTGAGGGGAAAGGGGGGGAAACAAGGGAGAGAATTGAATAACAGCAGATGAGGTAGAGAGGGAAGATGGGAGGGGAGGGGAGAGGGGATAGTAGGGGATAGAAAAGGTAACAGAATACAACAATCACTAATATGCTATTATTTAAAAACGTGAGTGTGTAACTGATGTGATTCTGCGATTTCTATTTGGGGTAAAAATGGGAGTTCATAACCCAATTAAGTCAAATGTATGAAAGATGATATATCATGAGCTTTATAAAGTTTTGAACAACCAAAAAAAAGGAAAAAAAGAATTGAATTTTCAATAATTGAGTCATTTTACAACTTTATTTTTTAATAAAATTGTCTTTCATTTGTTATCTTACTTGCTGTTATATGCCTTTCGGTTTTAATAAACTATGTGCTGTAGCCATTCATCCATCTAGTATGTAACAGAAAATTTTGAGTGTCTCCATATAACCAGATTGGCAAGGCATCAAGGTTTCCTTCACAAACAAGATGAAGGCTATTCCATAAGATATTTAATATTCTGCAACACAAGTTTTTTTCTTTCCAATTAAATTTTTTTAAAAAATTAAAAGCAGGAAGAATCTAAACCCAACAGTAAGAAGGCCTCAAAGTGGAGAGGTGGAGCAGTATTAATGGCAGGCCTATTTGATCACTCCTGGTTTACAGGAAGGGTGTCCAGGCCACCCTGACTTTAGGCAAATGAGGGGCAA
The DNA here is from genome assembly GCF_048772815.1 of Callospermophilus lateralis. NCBI lineage: Eukaryota > Metazoa > Chordata > Mammalia > Rodentia > Sciuridae > Callospermophilus > Callospermophilus lateralis. Next base: position 895,970 of record NW_027514395.1, on the reverse strand, counting down.
GGGAGCTTATTTTGGGCACGGTCCTGGGCTGCGCCCCACATGGAAAACTCCAGCCAGAGGTTATGAGGAGTGTCTATATGGAAGAAGATGAGAGCCATGTGGGAGTGTTTTGGTTTTAATTGTGGTCATTTGTGTGGCAGTTGGAAGAGATGACTGGGTCCAAATGGGCTTGAACTCTGGTGTGATTTCCCTTAGAGAATGAGTTTTGGAACTGACCTCAGAGAAGTATTTTTTAATGCAGAGTAATACTCCATTGTGTATAAATGTCACATTTTTTTATCCATTCATCTATTGAAGGGCATCTAGGTTTGTTGCACAGTCTTGCTATTGTGAATTGTGCTGCTATTAACATCGATTTATCAGTGTCCCTTTAGCATGCTCTTTTTAGGTCTTCAGGGAATAGACTGAGAAGGGGAATAGCTGGGTCAAATGGTGGTTCCATTCCCAGCTTTTCAAGAAATCTGCATACTGCTTTCCAAATTGGCTGCACCAATTTGCAGTCCCACCAGCAATGTACAGGTGTACCCTTGTCCCCACATCCTCGCCAGCACTTGTCGTTGTTTGACTTCATAATGGCAGCCAATCTTACTGCAGTAAGATGGTATCTTAGGGTGGGTTTGTTTTGCATTTTTCTGACTGCTAGAGATGGTGAGCATTTTTCATGTACTTATTGATTGATTGTGTGTCCTCCTCTGAGAAGTGTCTGTTCAGGTCCTTGGCCCATTTGTTGATTGGGTTATTCATTTTCTTATTGCTCAATTTTTTTTGAGTTCTTTGTATACTCTGGATATTAGGGCTCTATCTGAAGTGTGAGGAGTAACGATTTGTTCTCAGGATGTAGGCTCCATATTTACCTCTCTTATGGTTTCTTTTTTTTTTACAGAGAGAGAGAGAGAGAGAGAGAGAGAGAGAGAGAGAGAGAGAGAGAGAGAGAGAGAATTTTAATATTTATTTTTTTAGTTTTCGGTGGACACAACATCTTTGTTTGTATGTGGTGCTGAGGATCGAACCCGGGCCGCACGCATGCCAGGCGAGTCCGCTACCACTTGAGCAACATCCCCCGCCCTCTTATGGATTCTTTTGCTGAGAAAAATCTTTTTAGTTTTAGTAAGTCCCATTTGTTGATTCTAGTTATTAACTCTTGTGCTATGGGTGTCCTTTTGAGGAATTTGGAGCCCGACCCCACAGAATGTAGATCGTAGCCAAAGTTTTCTTCTAACAGATGCCATGTCTCTGATTTGATATCAAGCTCCTTGATCCATTTTGAGTTACCCTTTGTGCATGCCGAGAGAAAGGAATTCAGTTTCATTTTGTTACATACGGAATTCCAATTTTCCCAGCACCATTTTTTGGAGATGCAATCCTTCCTCCATTTCAGGCTTTTAGCCTCTTTATCAAATATAAGATAGCTGTAGTTTTGTGGTTTGGATTCTGTGTCCTCTATTCTGTACCATTGGTCCACCCGCCTGTTTTGGTACCAGTACCATGCTCTTTTTGTTACTATTGCTCTGTAGTTTAGTTTCAGGTCTGGTATCGCTATACCACCTGATTCACACTTTCTGCTTAGAGTTGTTTTTGCTAGTCTGGGTCTTTTATTTTTCCAAATGAATTTCATAATTGCTTTATCTATTTCTACAAGAAATGCCCTTGGGATTTTGATTGGCTTTGCATTAAACCTATAGAGAACTTTTGGTAATATCACCATTTTGATGATGTTAGTTCTGCCTATCCATGAACAAGGAATATTTTTCCATCTTCTAAGATCTTTTATTTCTCTCTATAGGGTTCTGTAGTTTTCATTGTATAAGGCTTTCACCTCTTTTGTTAGGTTGATTCCCAAGTATTTTATTTTTTTTGAGGATATTCTGAATGGAGTGGTTGTCCTCATTTCCATTTCAGAAGATTTGTCTCTGATGTACAGGAATGCTTTTGATTTATGCCTGTTGATTTTATATCCTACCACTTTGCTGAATTCATTTATTAGCTCTAATACTTTCTTTGTAGACCCTTTTGGGTCTGCTAGGTATAGAATATTGTCATCTGCAAATAGTGATAATTTAAGTTCTTTTTCTATTTTTATGCCTTCAATTTCTTTCATTTGTCTAATGCTCTGGCGAGTGTTTCGAGAACTATGTTGAACAGAAGTGTTGAGAGAGGGCATCCCTATCTTGTTCTAGATTTTAGAGGGAATGCCTTCAGTTTTTCTCTATTCAGAATGATGCTAGCCTGATGCTTAGCATAGATTGCTTTTACAATATTGAGGTATGTTCCTGTTATCTGTAGTTTTTCTAGAGTTTTGAACGTGAAGGGATGTTGTACTTAGTCAAATGCTTTTTCTGCATCTATTGGGATGATTATATGGTTCATATTTTTAAGTCTATTGATGTGGTGAATAAAATTTATTGATTTCCGTATATTGAACCAGCCTTGTATCACAGGGATGAATCCTACTTGATCTTGTTGCACAATTTTTTTAATATGTTTTTGTATTTAATTTGCCAGAATTTCATTGAGGACTTTTGCATCTAGGTTCATTAGAGATATTGGTCTGTAGTTCTTTTTCTTTGAAGTGTCTTTGTCTGGTTTAGCAATCAGGGTAATATTGGCCTCATAGAATGAATTTTAAATTCTTCCTCTTTTTCTATTTCCTGAAATATCTTGAAAAGTATTGGTATTAGTTCCTCTTTAAAGGTTTTGTAAAACTCTGCTGTATATCTATCCAGTCGTGGGCTTTTCTTAGTTGGTAGTCTTTGGATGGCTTCTTCTATTTCCTCAATTGATATTGGTCTGTTTAGGTTTTCTATATCCTCCTGATTCAATCTGGGCTCATCATATGACTTAAGAAATTTATCGATGTCTTCACTATCTTCTAATTTATTGGAGTATAGGATTCAAAATAATTTCTGATTATCTTCTGTATTTCTGAAGTGTCTGTTGTGATCTTGCCATTTTTATCCTGTATGCTAGTAATTTGATTTCTCTCTCTTTTTCTCTTCGTTAACATGGTTAAGGGTCTGTTGATTTTATTTATTTTTTCAAAGAACCATCTTTTAGTTTTGTCAATGTTTTTTTAATTGTTTCTTTTGTTTTGATTTCATTAATTTCAGCTCTGATTTTATTTATTTCTTGCCTTCTACTTCTATTGCTATTGTTTTCCTCTTGTTTTTCTAGGATTTTGAGATGAACAATGTGATCATTTATTTGTTGTTTTTTTTTCTTTTTTTAAGGAAAGACCTCCAAGCAAGAAATTTTCCTCTTAGAACTGCTTTCAATGTGTCCCATAGATTCCAATATGTTGTGTCTGTCTATTCATTTATCTCTAAGAATTTTTTGATTTTCCTCCTTGATGTCTTCTATAACCCATTGATCATTCAGTAACCTATTGTTCATTCTCCAAGTGATGCATGATATTTCCTTCCTTCTTTTATCATTGATTTTTAGATTCATTCCATTATGATCAGATAAGATGCCTCGTATTATCTGTACTCCATTATATTGTCTAATAGTTGCCCTGTGTCATAATATATGATCTATTTTCGAGAGGCATCCATGTGCTGCTGAGAAAAAAGTTTAACTGCTTGATGTTGGGTGCTATATTTTATATATGTCAATTAGGTCTAGGTTATTAATTGTGTTATTCAGTTCTATAGTTTCCTTATTCAACTTTTGTTTAGAAAATCTGTCCAGTAGTGAGAGAGGTGTGTTGAAGTCTCCTATGTTTATTGTATGGTGGTCTATTTGACTCTTGAAATTGAGAAGAGTTTTTTTGATGAACATAGCTGCACCATTGTTTGGGGCATATATATTTATGAGTGTTATGTCTTGTTGGTGTATGGTTCCCTGGAGCAATATGTAGTGTCCCACTTTATCCCTTTTGTTTAACTTTGGCTTGAAATCTATTTTGTTTGATATGAGTATGGACACTCCTGCTTGTTTCTGAAGTCAATATGAATGACATGATTTCTCCCAACCTTTCACCTTCAGTCTATGTATGTCTTTTCCTATAAAATGTGTCTCCTGTAGGCAGCATATTGTTGAGTCTTGGTTTGTGTTCCATTCCACAAGCCTGTGTCTCTTAATTGGTGAGTTTAAGCCATTAACATTAGGGTTATTATTGAGATATGCTTTTTTCTTTCAGCCATATTTGTTTAGTTATGTTACCAACTATGGTTTGTTTTCCTCTTTGATTATTTTCCCCCCTTTACTGTACTACCTCCCACTGTTGGTTTTCATTGTTATTTTCCATTTCCTCTTCCTTTAATGTTTTGCCGAGGATGTTTTGAAGAGATGGTTTTCTAGCTACAAATTCTTTTAACTTTTGTTTATCATGAAAGGTTTTAATTTCATCTTCCATCCTGAAGCTTAATTTCGCTGGATACAGAATTCTTGGTTGGAACCCATTTTCTTTCAGTGTTTGAAAAATCTTATTCCAGGATCTTCTAGCTTTCAGAGTCTTTGTTGAAAGACCAGCTATTATCCTGATTGGTTTACCCCTTAATGTAATCTGCTTGCTTTCTCTTGTAGCTTTTAAAATTCTCTCCTTATTCTGTATATTTGGCATCTTCATTATAATATGTCTAGCTGTGGATCCCTTATGATTTTGCACATCTGGCGTCCTGTAGGCTTCTACGATTTGGGATTCTGTCTCATTCTTTAAGTCTGGAAAGTTTTCTCGTATTATTTAATTGAATAGATTGCTCATTCCTTTGGATTGGACCTCTATACCTTCCTGTATCCCAATGACTCTTAAGTTTGTTCTCTTTTTGTTATCCCATATTTCTTGGATGTTCTGCTCATGGTTTCTTAACAGTCTTGCTAAGCTGTCTATGTTCTTTTCAAGTTGAAATACTTTTTCTTCATTATCTGATGTTCTATATTCTAAGTGATCTACTCTGCTGGTAGTATTCTCAATTGAGTTTTTAAGTTGGTTTATTGCTTACTGCATTTCTAGGATTTCTGTTTGTTTGTTTTTTATAACCTCTCTCTTCCTGTATAGTTGATCTTTTGCTTTTTGGATTTGTTTATGTAATTCATTGTCAAAGTGATCTTTCATGGTCTGATTTTGCTGTCTAATGTCTTCCTTGAGACTCCAGATAATCTGAACCATGTATATCCTGAAATCTTTATCTGACATTCCATTTGCTGTAGATATTACCTCTTCTAATGTTGAGTTGTCTTGCATTGCTTGTGGTCCTTTCTTTCTTTGTCTATTCATACTGTTTGCGTTTCTTTCTGCTTGGTGAAACTGTTAATTTTACCCCTAAATATTTATATTGCTCTTGTATAGTTGCAAAGTCTTCCTCACAGGCACGGGTGGCGGCACTGCCCCTCTTCCAATTGGGTCAATTTGCTTACCACACCAGCAGGCCGCTTGGCCTGTTCTGCCGGTCGGTAGCAGGTCCGCCTACCTTGCAGGAGCAGGCAGTGGCTATACCCCTCTTTGGGCACTGGGCTTGTTCTGCCAGTGTGTCACGGGTCCGCCTACATTGCAGGCGCGGGCGTCGGCTCTGCCCCTCCGCATGCCACTGGGCCTCTTCTGTCTGTGGGTTGCAGGTCTATCTACCTTGCAGGCAGGGGAGGTGGATCTGCCCCTCTCCAAACCGGGGCGATGTGTCTAACACGCTGGCAGGTTGCTGGGCCTGTTCTGCCATTGGGTGAGAGGTCCACCTGCCTTGCAGTTACGGGCGGTGGCTCGACCCTTCCCCCAACCTGGTGATGTGTCTAGCACCCTAGCGGGCCCTAGCGCCTAGTCTGTCGGTGTTCGCAGATCAGCCTACTTCGCAGGCGTGGGAAGCAGCTCTGCCCCTCTGAAGGCCACTGGGCCTGTTCTGCTGGTGGTTCGCAGTTTCACCTACCTTGAAGTCGCAAGGAGCGTCTCTGCCTCTCCATTGGGTTCCTGGGCCTGTTCTGCCTGTGGGTTGCAGGTCCACGTAACTTGCAGGCGCACAGCGGCTCTGACCATCCCCCAACCAGGGCGATGTGTCTTTCATGCTGGTGAGCCGCTCGGCCTGTTTTACCAGTGGGTCGCAGGTCCGCCTACCTTGCAGGCGTGGTTGGCAGCTCTGTCCCTCCCCATCTCCATGTGTTTTTAAAGTTAACATATATGTGAATTCCTGTCTCCGTTTCTCTGTACCCTATTCAGCACATGTATTTTTATATGCACATATAGAAACCTACCTGGTATCACACGTACATACTTGTGAGGTTGCCGACTTGGTAGAAACAAATTGTGAGAAGAGATCACTCCTCTTAAATGCTTTTGGAACTGAAAATTCAAACTATAGGTGAGCTTTCTAGTTTAACAACATTATACATAAATCGATGTTCATTAAAATGAAGATTTTTGGATTTGTGGATGATATATATTTCATGATGTATTTCGATTGGCATATATATTGCTACTTTTTAATGTCTGTGTGTGTGTGTGTGTATGTGTGTATATAAATATATATATGTGTATATATATATTATATATATATATATGTGTATATATATATTATATATATATATATATATATATATATATATATACACTCCAGATTTTTCAAAATATGAAATATATGTGTCTTTTTATACACTCCCTAAATTCATTCATGTTCATGTATGTGGATTTATAATCAACTTTTCACAAGATTCTTCTCAGAAATATTCATCCACCTGAAATACATATTTGTTTTCTAGTACTGAAAACTAACCTCATTGAATGGTGCATACAAATCCTAATATTTCTACAGTAAATGACCCACTTTAACATCAATGCAAGTAGATTCCTATGGGACTTGATGTGTATTTTGAGGTTCATTTCTATTCAACACTGGTACATTAATATTTCTTCAGTTTTTGCACAAAATAGGATACATATTTCATCCACAAATTCACAAATTTATAGGCATTTTTTTTCACTTTCAATTACTTCCTGCTTCAGAACACATGTATTCCCCCAGGTTTCTTGACTGCTCTTTTCATGAGACTTCTTTCCAAACACATTATTTTTGATTTCCATAATCATTTTAGAAGCAAAACTCACTCACACTTCATGATAAACCATTAGACTAATATTTCCATTAAATGTATAACTGGCTCGAATGAATGCATGAATATCAATATAAGATTTCCTGTATATTTTCAGATATCATTTCAATCCATTATATAATTTGGAACCAATTATATTATCTATTCACAGTATGGTCTATTCATGCATTATCTCTATATTCATATAACACAGAGTACACCTATTTGTACACCCAAAACTAATTTATACGTCTTCAAAATATTGTTCCCAGAAATGGTGGAAGAAATACTCTTGTCACCTGATCTATATATACATTTTATCACTGTAATATTGTGGAAACAAAAAGCAAGGTCACACTTATGATTTTACCAAATCCTAAATGGAAAGTGAGCATGGATTACTAAAAACATCCATGTTCAGGTTGCCTAATGCTCTCAAATGTGAATCCTATTGGTTACTAAATATTTGTTTCTTCCTGAAATTTCATATTCAACCTCAACCCTGTTGAAAATGTCTAACGCTATCACTCACTTTATACTTTGCCTGATTTTCTAATGTCTCTATCAATATCTGATTTTCTATATATTTTCCCAAGTTCATCACTGTGACTGACTCTTCACATGTGCTGATATTTACTTTCACTCTCTACCCAAAACCCTACTGCTAAAGATCTTTTGGTCCAAAACCTATACACACTCTTCATTCTAAACCTACCAACTATCTTCCTAATCCACCAACTATCCCTTTTTGACTGGATGTTCTCTTCGACATTCAATCATTCAAGGAACAAGGTCCTATGCCATTGTATATCGATTTATCTGAGACACCTGTACAGAATATAATTCAAAGGTAAGAATCCCAATCATGGGCCCAATGCCCTTCTGGGCTTCAAAAATTACCTAGATTTCTGTTTTCATACTTATATTTTACCTATATATTCTTGTAAATATTGCAAAATCCCAATACCATTATTCATCCCGCAGAATGATTTCTAACACAACTGGAACCTGTTATTAACCTCAACCATACAATGTTCCCTCAACCTAACTTTATAGAAGAGGAGGAACAGAATTGGTCTTCCAATACAGGAATGTAGGGGATCTTCCACCAGCTTCAAACCTCAAAGTTCAATGAAGAAATGATCCCTGGAGAAGATGTAGGCAGCTATGAAGGACCTGAGAGAGCAAAAGTCATCTTCCATGGCAAACAACCTGGTCAGGATGAAGGTATGTGTCAGAATCAGACTCACTCTTCTTAATGTAGAGAAGATGGACCATACCAGTCCTGTGTGGAGAGCTGTTCCCAGCTGCCTATGGTTGATATAAAATTCTCAGTTGTGAAAGTGTCACAGGAAGTAGGGGCAGCCTCCATTTCATGGGACCCTTAGAAGCAAATGTTAGCACAAATTGGTTGCAAAAGCAGTGACCTCATTCAGTTCATAAAGGAAGTGACCTTTCTCACTTCCTTGGAGATAGAACTCTCTGAATTTGGGATCCAGGAAGCCAGGCACCCAGAGCCAGTCCAGGACCATTCCCACTGGGCTCACATGTTTGGATTCACCAAGATCTGTCAGTCTTTCTTGGTACCTACTGATGTGAGAATGGCCAAATTTCAGGAGAGCTCTGAAGAGGGGCCTTTCCTGAGAAAGCAGGTAGTGGCTCACCGCTGGCTCCTGACAATTTCACAGAGTTGGCCAAGGAGACCAGATCTGAGACAGGACAGGACATTTCAGGAAACATAGTATGGCCCACAAGTCAGAGGACACTCCGGATATTCGCAGACCTACTTGGGGGAAGGAGGTGCCTTTGTGGGTGTGGGTGTGAGTTTGTGGTTTTATCTCATCTTCTGAGAATAGGTAGGAAAGGCGGTTTTTTGGTTTGGAGTGAACTGTTTCTAGTAAGTCGTTTGACAAGTCGCGTGTTTCTATTTCTGTGCATCCCACTTTGTCCGTGGTTGTCGACATGAAAAAAGAGAATTCATCAATGGATATTTCCTGTTTAGTAGAAAGCTTCCCAGCATTCATCTTGCCATATTGATGAATGGACTGTGGCTTTCCTTATGCATGGGCAACATCTACCATTTTTCTAAGTTAGTGTTTTCTTCCTGATTGTGGCCACTCTCCAGAATAGGATCATGGTTTTGTGTCCAAGATATGTACCACCTCCAAGCTCTGTGACATGGCCATGTACTGGATAGCTAAAGGAAATGTCTAGCATCTCAGATAACTCAGATATCAGTGTGACCAGGAAAGCCTCAGTGGGGAAACCCTGCTTTGGGCCTTTTGCTAACCAATTCTTCTCTTCCCCTGAATGTGAGGAAGGTCTTGGCCTCATCGCACCTCTTTGTGAAGCGTGAAGAAAACACTTTTCAAATGGAAATGAATGGGCATCACATGTGGCTCTTTTTTAAGCGCTTTGCAAATGGATATGTCTGAATCAGCCTCTTGACCCTGTGTGAGGCTGTGGCTTAGATTCTCAGCACCTGATGCATCTAAGGAAAGATCCCATGTGTGCATCCAAAACCAAAATGGGAAAAAGATCAGTCATTGTTGATGAAGTCGCTTGCCTTCCTCTCTTAGGTTCCTGACCTCCATCAAGTGAGAATAGGATCCATTGAATCAAATGAGTTCTTCAAAGCGCTGCAGACGCTAGCCCATACATCCTTGTGTTTTCTCATGACACTAAATCACATAAAGAATCTATACAAGACATTCAGTAGGCCTCAAACTGGAGATGCAGAGCAGTATTATCAGCAGGCATATTTGATCACTCCTGGTTCACAGAAAGGGTGTCCA